>NC_029794.2:63428465-63469454 GCF_000816755.2 Arachis ipaensis
AATCTACTCCATTAGTCTTAACAGTATCACATATCTGCAAGAATTCAGTTAAGAACTGAAAAGGATCTTCAGATGAAAGTCCATGAAACTTGCAGTTCTGCTGCAACAGAGAAACTAATTGAGGTTTAAGCTCAAAATTGTTTGCTCCAATGGCAGGAATGGAGATGCTTCTTCCATGTAAATTGGAATTAGGCGCAGTAAAGTCACCAAGCATCCTCCTTCCATTATTATTATTTTCGGCTGCCATCTCCTCTTCTTTTTCGAAAATTTCTAAAAGGTGCTTGCTGGATTGTTGTAATTTAGCCTCTCTTAGTTTCCTTTTCAGAGTCTTTTCAGGTTCTGGATCTGCTTCAACAAGAATGTTCTTGTCCTTGCTCCTGCTCATATGAAAAAGAGGGGACAGAAAAATAATAATAATAGATTTCCTTTTTGCCCAAGCATAGAGGTTCCCTTATGTGAGTAGAAGAAAAGAAGAAGAGGAAATCTGAACTCAGAGAGAGAGGGTTCATATTTTTGGTGAGATGAAGTGTTAGTAGATGAATAAATAAATAGAAGGAGATGAGAGAGAAAGAGGATTTTCAAAAATAATTTTTGAAATAGAGTTAGTGATTTTCGAAATTAGTTTTTGAAAAAGGTTAGTAATTTTCGAAAATTAAAATAAAAAATTAAAATAATTAATTAATTAAAAAGAAATTTTGAAAAAGAGGGAAAGGATTTTCAAAAATTAGAGAGAGAGAGTTAGTTAGGTAGTTTTGAAAAAGATAAGAAACAAACAAAAAGTTAGTTAGTTAGTTGAAACAAATTTGAAAATCAATTTTGAAAAGATAAGAAGATAAGAAGTTAGAAAAGATATTTTAAAATCAAATTTTGAAAAAGATAAAGAGATATTTTTGAAAAGATACGATTGAAATTAGTTTTGAAAAAGATTTGATTTTTAAAATCACAATTAATGACTTGATTCACAAGAAATCACAAGATATGATTCTAGAACTTAAAGTTTGAATCTTTCTTAACAAGTAAGTAACAAACTTGAAATTTTTGAATCAAAACATTAATTGATGATGTTATTTTCAAAAATTAGGAGATAAAGATAAGAAAAAGATTTTTGAAAAATATTTTTAAAATTTTCGAAAATAACTAAGAAAAATGAAAAAGATTTGATTTTTGAAAAAGATTTTGAAAAAGATAAGATTTTTAAATTGAAAATTTGATTTGACTCATAAAAACAACTAGATTTTAAAAATTTTTGAAAAAGTCAATCCAAATTTTCGAAATTTATGAGAAGAAAAAGGGAAAGATATTTTTTTTTGAATCTTTTATGATGAAAGAGAAAAACATGAAAAATGATGCAATGCATAGAAATTATGGATCAAAACAATGAATGCATGCAAGAACACTATGAATGTCAAGATGAACACTAAGAACACTTTGAATGTCAAGATGAACACCAAGAACTTATTTTTGAAAAATTTTTGATGCAAGGAAAACATGTAAGACACCAAACTTAGAAATCTTTCATGTTTAGACTCTATGGATGCAAGAATGCATATGAAAAACAAGGAAAGACACAAAACATGAAAACATCAAGATCAAACAAGAAGACTTACCAAGAACAACTTGAAGATCATGAAGAACACTATGAATGCATGAATTTTTCGAAAAATGCAAGATGAATATGCAATTGACACCAAACTTGAAATTGACTCAAGACTCAAACAAGAAATACAAAATATTTTTTTTATTTTTATGATTTTATTAATTTTTTTTTGGATTTTTGTGTATTATTTTCGAAAAACATGTAGGAAAAAGAAAATAAGAAATCCAAAATCTTTAAGAAGAATTCCATGAATCTTTCAATATTAGCCCAAAGCTCCAATCAAAGGGTTAGACATGGCTTAATAGCCAGCCAAGCTTTAGCAGTACAAGCAATTCTCTAACATGTAGAGGCCTCAGTCCAAATAAATTTAGACATGGCTTTACAGCCAATCAGGCTTCAACATGCTTCATGAAACACTAGAATTCATTCTTAAAAAATTTTAGAATAATTTTCGAAAACAGATGAGAAATTTTTGAAAGATTTTTGAAAAATTTTTGAAAATAATTTTTTTTTCAAAAACAAAAGAAAAATTTCTGAAAAATTTTTGAAAAATTTTTGAAAATAAAACAAAAAGAAAATTACCTAATCTGAGCAACAAGATAAACCATCAGTTGTCCAAACTCGAACAATCCCCGGCAACGGCGCCAAAAACTTGGTGCACGAAATTGTTATCTCAGGCAACGGCGCCAAAAATTCTGTGCGCACGTCTTAATAAATCGTTTTTCATTCACAACTTCGATACAACTAACCAGCAAGTGCACTGGGTCATCCAAGTAATAAACCTTACGTGAGTAAGGGTCGATCCCACGGAGATTGTCGGCTTGAAGCAAGCTATGGTCACCTTGTAAATCTCAGTCAGACGGATATAAAATAGTTATGGAGTTTTCGAACATAAATAATAAGTAAACATAAAATAAGGATAAAAATACTTATGTATATCATTGGTGAGAATTTCAAATAAGTGTATAGAGATGCATTCATTCCTCTGAACCTCTGCTTTCCTGCTGTCTTCATCCAATCAATCTTACTCCTTTCCATGGCTGGCTTTATGTAAGGACATCACCGTTGTCAATGGCTAATTTTAATCCTCTCTGGAAAATGGTCCGATGCACTGTCACTGCATGGCTAATCGTCTGGAGGCATCACCCTTGTCAATGGCTGCATCCTATCCTCTTGTGAAAATGGTCCAAATGCTCTGTCACAGCACGGCTAATCATCTGAGGTTCTCGATCATACTGGAATAGGATTCACCCTCCTTTTGCGTCTGTCACTACGCCCAGCACTCACGAGTTTGAAGTTCGTCACAGTAATTCAATCCCAGAGTCCTACTCGGAATACCACAGACAAGGTTTAGACGTTCCGGACTCTCATGAATACCGCCATCAATCTAGCTTATACCACGAAGATTCAGATTAAGAGATCCAAGAGATACTCATTCAATCTAAGGTAGAACGGAAGTGGTTGTCAGACACGCGTTCATAGGGAATGATGATGATTGTCACGCTCATCACATTCAGGTTGAAGTGCGTATGAATATCTTAGAAGCGGAATAAGTTGAATTGAATAGAAAAACAGTAGTACTTTGCATTAACCTTTGAGGAACAGCAGAGCTCTACACCTTAATCTATGGAGTGTAGAAACTCTACCGTTGAAAATACATAAGTGAAAGGTCCAGGCATGGCCGAATGGCCAGCCCCCATGATCTAAGAACCAGGCGTCCAAAGATGATCCAAGGATCAAAAGATAATCCAAAGATGTCTAATTCAATAGTAAAAAGTCCTATTTATACTAAACTAGTTACTAGGGTTTACAGAAGTAAGTAATTGATGCATAAATCCACTTCCGGGGCCCACTTGGTGTGTGCTTGGGCTGAGCTTGAATGTTACACGTGCAGAGGCTCTTTCTGGAGTTGAATGCCAGGTTGTAACATATTTCTGGCATTCAACTCTGGTTTGTGACGTGTTTCTGGCGTTTAACTCCAGACAGCAGCGTAGAACTGGCATTCAACGCCCTTTTACATCGTCTAAACTCGGCCAAAGTATGGACTATTATATATTGCTGGAAAGCCCTGGATGTCTAGTTTCCAACGCAATTGGAATCCAACAGCATCAGCAGCCCTTCTTCAACATCTGAATCTGATTTTTGCTCAAGTCCCTCAATTTCAGCTAGAAAATACCTGAAATCACAGAAAAACACACAAACTCATAGTAAAGTCCAGAAATGTGAATTTAACATAAAAACTAATGAAAACATCCCTAAAAGTAACTAGATTCTACTAAAAACATACTAAAAACAATGCCAAAAAGCGTATAAATTATCCGCTCATCAAGCAGTTTCAAACTAATAAGAGAACAAGTAATATAATTCTACTCTAAAACTAACAAGTAACTATAACTAGAATTAAGCAATTGAAATTTTGGTTTTCAAATATGAATAATAAAAGCAACTCTTGGTTAGGCATGGGAATTGAGATCCCTGATAAACTACTATTTTATGATTTATATTGTGCTCAATTGAGTGGTTTTTATCAAGTCTTTGCTCACTTATTCACATTATTTGCATGGTTTTACAATTCCTTCCTTATTCGGTGATAGATGTGAAAACATGTTTCTGATGCCTTAAAACTGTTAATTTTAATTATCCTTTATTACCATTCGATGCCGTGATCTGTGTGTTAAGTATTTTCTGGCTTTATAGGGCAAGAATAGTTTAAAGGATGGGACGGAAACATGCAAAAGTGGAAGGAACAATAAAAATGAAGTATTCGAGGAACTAGCAGCGACGCGCACGCATGGACGACGCAGACGCGTGCCTCGTGCAGAATACAAGCGACGCGTACTCGTGACTGACGCGTACGCATGGGAAGAAAAATCGCCAAATGACGCGCATGCGTGACCCACACGCACGCGTGACAGACGCCACATGCAGAAAATTACAGAAAACACCCACAGCAATTTCTGGGTCCCTTTTCGGCCCAAATCCAAGTCCAGAAACACAGAATAGAGGCTGGAGAATGAGGGAATCAAATCATTCATTCAACATTCATCAATCATACATTCATTATTGAAAATTTTAGGTTTTAGATGTAGTTTTCTAGAGAGAGAGGCTCTCTCCTCTCTCTTAGGTTTTAGGATTAGGATTTCTCTTAGTTTATGGTTATTTCTTCATTTCAGGTTCAATGTTCCTTTAATTTATGTTCTCTTCTACTTCTATTTATGCTATGACTTTAGTTTGTTTACTTTCCCAATTTGATTTATGAACTCCATGTTAGAATTGAATTTCTTTATTCAATGCAATTTGAGGTATTTCAGAATTATGATTACTTTCTTCCATTTATGATATAAATAATTTGGATTTTTCCCCTTTTGGCTTTGGTTGAGTAATTGGTGACACTTGAGTTATCAAAGTCAGCTGTTGATTGAAAATTGGAATTTGCTGATTGATTTGGATCCCTCTAAGGCTAGTATTTCCATAGGAGTTGACTAGGACTTGAGGAATCAAGTTGATTAGTCCACTTGACTTTCTTTTATTTAGTAAGGGTCAACTAAGTGGGAGCAATAAACGATTCTCATCACACCTGACAAGGATAACTGGGATGGAATTTTCAGTTCTCATACCTTGCCAAGAGTTTTTCATAATTATTAATTTACTTTCATGCCAATTTATTTCCTTGTTCCCAAAAAGATACAATTTCATAACCAATAATAAATCATACTTCCCTGCAATTCCTTGAGAGACGACCCGAGGTTTAAATACTTCGGTTATAAATTTTATTGGGTTTTGTTACTTGTGACAACCAAAACTTTTGTACGAAAGGATTCTCTATTGGTTTAGAAACTATATATACAACGTGATTATTTTTATAAAATTCTTTACTATCAAGAATCTAATCGTCAAAATGGCGCCGTTGCCGGGGAATTGCAATTGTGTGCCTTATTATTGGTTATTGTAAATATTCTCTTTTGCTTGTTTATTTGTTTTTGTTTTTGTTTTTAATTCTTATTAGCTACTATGAGTTCTCACCCCTCTGGCTTTAAGTTTGGTTCCAATGTTGTTGTAAGGAATGGAAGCTATAACAGGAACATGCATCAAGGTCGAAACAATCAAAGATGGAAGGAGCCACGAGGATCTGATCAACCCTTTCGGTAGCAACACCTTCCAAGGTACCATGGACAATGACCATCCTATAATGCATGCCAAGACAATAGTTATGGTGGACCTTTTCGTGACAACCAACCCCCACCAAATTACTATGCTCAAAAGCCATTTCGAGGTGCGTACCAAAATGATAGATATGGTGGACCCCCTTGTAGTTACCAACAAGCCCCATCATATGCCTATGAACCACCTCCTCAATATAGTTTTGAACCACCATACTCACAAGCCACCTACCACCATTCACCCCCATATGACCCTAACCATTATCCACCCCCAATTCCAATCTGATCACTCCCAAGAACCACCACTTCCATATGCACCATGTCCATATCCATCGACCCAAGAATCACAGGAGCGTCTCAAGGAAACAGTGGATAAATTTCATGCAACCCTTCACCAACTGGAGTAAGCGATCAATCAATTAGCTTCCCGACGTTCGGACACTCAAAGAACCCCCATGGCTTCATGTGGAGAATCTAATGAAGAACGTAGCATGAGGGAGATGCTAGAAGCTCCGGTGGACAGTAAGGAGCATAACTTTGTACTAGAACAAGTGGAGGAAGCCAGAATTATCGAAGAAGAAGAATTGGTTGAAGACTTAGGAGATGCTGAACCTCCATATGAATCAAGAATTATAGAGAATTCTGCCAAGCAATTTTCAGTTGATGCTAAGGAGGATAGTGCACAACCCCCAAGGCATGTATCTTATGAAGAACCGGACGGAACAGATCAAAAAGCAAGTTTCCTTGGTAATGATGATCATGAATCAAGCTCTCCTAGTGAAACATTTGCATCCGCAATTGAATTCTTTGAGATTAAAGAACCTTCCCCAAGTGAATATGAAGAGGATGTGGAGGTAGACTTTTCTCAACCTCCAACTTATGACTTGAGTGATGAGGAAGATATCAAAGACTTTGATCAAGACGTGGTTGCAGTTGAAGAAGTTTGCAAGGAGGTGGAAGAATTCACAGAAGAATACAATGGAGTGGAGCTTACAAGACCACTAGAAACACCTCTCCCAAGGCCATTACCACTCAATACAACCTTCAAGTGGGTAAAATCCTTAGCCTTTATCTTTACCTTTCCACTTGAATATGGTTTGCTTGAAACCGATGGCCAGCTTAGAGCTCTTTGTGGCTTTAAGAGTAAGAAGGAGATGGTTAGTAATTGGAGTTGGTATGCAACATTCAATAAGGTTCCACACTTCAATTTGAGGTACAAGGATTGGTATAGAATTAGATTGAATGGGTCCCGGAAGATGTTTGGTCATCTCAGTGAAAGTTCAAATTCTGTACCGCTCGGTGGGAACAATGTGGATAAAAGCAAAGACGGGTACAAAAGTAAGGTTTGGGATCCTAGAATTCACTCTGATCATCAACACTCCTGGAGTTTGATCCCATGCTTTAACTTGCTCAAAGGCGTTAGATGCCTAGTTTGGGACCTCGGAGGCTATTAGATTTCCAAAGGGTGGTGGAGATTTCTGGATGAGTTCAAGCATAAGCCACCATAACAAGGAGCTCAATAGATGTCCAACTTAAGCACTTTAACTAAAAGTGCTAGGTGGGAGACAACCCACCGTGGTATGATCATTCCCTTTCAATCTTAATTTTATTTTGTTTTGTTTGTTTTTAGCTTTATTTTATTTTCTCTTCCCTAGTATCATTCATAACATCCGCATCAGCATCCGCATTTTTTGCATTCTGCATAAAAAAAAGCCCACCCCACGCGTGTACATGGGCCACGCGTGGGCGTCGATTCTAAATCGGCGTCTCCATCCAACGCCCAGAAAGTTGGGCTGGAATCGTGCGGCTGGTGTGCGATGAGCACCAATTGGCCACGTGTATGCGTACGTGTCATTTTCATTTACACATACTATGCGGGGGCGCATGCGACGCGTACGCGTCTCGTAAAAATTTTTGCCCCCTTAATTAAAACAGAGATTTGCGCCAAAACGACGCTGGATTCGTGCGTTTAGCACAATTCTAGCCGACGTGTACGTGTGTCTCACGCGTATGCGTCATTTTCATTATACCCTATTTACGCATTCGCGTAAATGACGCTTCCTCGTCGTTTCAATTTTTCCTTATCCACGAGCACGCGTGACCCACGCGTACGCGTGGATTTAAATTCCCTAACCCCCCTGACGCAGAAACCCTAGCCCCAGCGTCACTTTCCCCCCCTCCTCCCCAATGTTCCACCTCCATTCTTCTCTCTTCCCTCCAACCTCCCACTGCCACCAGCCACCACCGCCGCCACCACCGCCGTACCGCCACCGTCACTGACCCCCAAAACCGCTACCATTCACCCCACCCCTTACCCCTCCTTCTTCTCCTCCTCTCCTTCTCCTTCCGCCTCTCGCACTCCCACTGCCCCCTGCCCCGTCGCCAACCCAGCCCGCCCCGCCGCCACCATCGACGACCCCTGCCGCCACTGTCACCCCCTCCCCCTCCTTCCTTTCCGTTTCTCTTTTCCCCTCCTCCTTCTCCTTTACCCTCTTACCCCCCTGGTTCACCCAACCGGCCGCGCCTCCTTGTGCCGCCGCAGAGCCGCTGTGCCATCACCACTTCCGGTGACACCAATCCTCTTTCTTCTTTCCCCAATTCTAGTGTCACAACACCTCCCAGGTTTTACTGCCTCTATCTCTGCAAACTCAATTTCTACTTCTGTTAAATTAGATTAATTAGCTTAGTTATATTTTGTTAGAATTAGGATAGTTAGAAAGGCATGTTCGTAGTGGATTTTAGGTGGTTAGGTAGCTAGGATGTGGTTAGTGGTTTTAGGTCTGATAATTGTGCCGTTCTTGCTGCTTGCTTTATCTGTTTTGCAATTTTGAACATGATGTGTTGTTGATGCTGCTAAAATGCTATTCATTACTGTTTAATGCTGTTTTGACAATTATTCCACCTAAATTGCATTTCGCGCTACAGATTAAATTTGTTTTTTCTGAATTCATGTGACTTGCTATTTGCTACTCTTTTATGTACTACTTTACCGTCATATTAACTGCTTTTCTGCTACTGTTTATTACCTGGGAACGTCCAATTTATAGCCGGCATGCTGCCAAAATTTTTGAAAAATTTAGTTTTATTGAACTTGACACTTTTGGACTTGAGACTCCTCATACTCATACTAAGGAATTGGTTGCATTTAGGGATTAACCAGCTACTTTGTTCTACTTAATGCTGCCTGCATCATGTGAATCGCCTTGTTCTTGATGATAATTGACAAATGTTGCGCTTCATATGAGCTTGACTTGATTTGTTGATGCTGCTGACATCTTATTTGCGCTAACTTGGTTCCTTAATTTTAGATTCTTAATATTTGATTTTAATGAAATTCAAATCTGAATTGCAATTGACCTTTCATTGCTATTTTATCAGTGAACATTAATTCTTTGAATGCATATTCTTTGCTCATTATCAATTGCTGAATTTACCATAAGAGAAAGCTGGCTGCATTTAAGAATCATTGCTTCTTGCTATTTTATTGACTCACTCGCTTGATTCCTATGAATTTACACATGGTTATAGTGTCTTTAATTGATAAGGAATTTGTAGGATTTCCTGAATGCTTGATTGAGTTTCGAATTAGCCAACTGCTTTGCCTTGCTTTATGCTTCCTGATTCATTGATTTCTTGTTCTTCATGCTATCTGCCACTCACAACATTCATCTGGCTGTTGATTCCGCTATTTGTTTTTCCGGGAACGTTCCTCTTACTGCCAAAATGCTGCCCAATTTTTCTGAAACCTGTTTTTCCCCATCTTCCACACATGAATTGACTTTGGTGCTTTTTGAAATTGTGATTTATATGGTTTACACCACAGCCACTTCATGAGTTGCTGGGCTAGTATTTCCTTTCCTTTTGGTTCCCTTTTCATTTGACGTGCATTATTGATGATTGTATTCCTTTTTATGCTTCTTGCTTTACATGCTTTATCATCAATAATCTGCATTGTATGCTTGAATGTAAGCCTGCTTGTCCTAAACCTTTTGCACTTCTAGGAACTACATTACCATGCCACTAATTCTAACCTAATTTTTTGGCTTTCAACTTAACTGACTATTAACCTAACTGACTTTTAACCCCTTTCAAGGCATGTTAATTGTTGTTCCTGACAAACAAGCATTCTGCATCTCATAGTTTTTGGATTGTGATTTTTAATTGAAGTCTTTGAATTTTATCTTGCATACAGTCCAAAACATTCAATATCTTTCTAACTCACTTCATGCCTTGGCTTTTATTCCTCTTTTGCTCATTTATGCTTATATTGCTTGACTCCTATTTGCCTTCCTGTTTTCCTGCTTTAAGTTGATAAATTATACCCTGAATTTTCTATTTTTCAGGATGTCTGACCCTAAAGGGAAAGGAAAAGCTAAAGCAGGCATAGGCAAAAGAAAGAGAGGAGAGTCCTCTATGGCTCTGCTAGATATACTACATGATAATTCCTGGCGTGAGAAAAACTTTACTCCGTAGGAAAAAGCTGATCAATTAGTGCCTGCAACTGATCCAGTTAAGTTTGCAAATCGATACTGTGAACTGAAGTATCTGGTCTTTGCAACTACAAGGAACCTATATCTAGAAACGACCCTTAGAATTCCAGCTGAATTACAACAGTACACCACAGAACAAATCAAACAAAGAGGCTGGTTCTTTCTAGAGAGGAACTTGACTGAGGTTAATGCATCCTGGGTCCGGGAATTCTATTGCAACTTTTATAAGACGACCCTGGATGCAGTGCAGCTCAGAGGCAAGCAGATTTTAGTCACTAAGGAGGCAATTGAAGATATCCTCAATTTCCAGCCTAAATTAGATTAGCCAGATGGCTACCAATAGGCTGAGGAAGAAATGAGGTTTCTGCATTTTAACTAGGAAGCAGTGAAGCGCACAATAGCTATTGATCCGACAGTCCCATGGGTTATGGTTAAGTCAATAGTGAACCCAAAAGGCGTCAAAATTATTTATCTGAATGATGAGGCTCGGCTATGGCAACAAATCCTGAGCAACTATGTGATGCCGAGCACTCACGAGACTGAGGTGCCAGCTGCCATGATTAATCTTATATGGTGCGTGATGGAGGGCAAGTACCTGTATCTTCCCCGATTTATCTGGTACTACATGGCCAGGGTTCATGTCCGAGGCACTCTGCCCTTCCCCTATCTGATTACTCAGATGGGCCGCCGAGCTGAGGTACCCTGGGAACTTGCGGATGAGAAGCCACCAGCCGCCGACTGCAAGAAGATCATCCCACATGGCAAGAAATTTATGGCTCTGGGCTACCGACCACCTTCTCTTACTGCCTCCGCTGATGCAGCAACATCTTCTACTGCCCCTTCAGCACCTGCTGCACCACCCACATCCACAGCACCCTCACCTGCTTCCCAGCCCATCTACCACCTTGTGCACCACCTATTTGAGCGCCTAGACCAGATGGAGCGCCACAACCAGCGGCGATATGAGCGGTCTGAGCGTCGCAGCAAGCGATGCTATGAGCATATGAAGTTGATGATCCGGTCGGGCCACACTGACATCCCCTCCGAGCTTGACACACCATTAGAGGCATCTGAGGAAGAGGCGGATGAGCATGAGCAGGATGCACAAGTAGAGGATGAACAGGCAGGATCCCAGCAAGTAGAGCACCAGTAGGTAGAGCCCCAGCATGAGGAGCCTCAGCAGACACAATCGGCAGACCCACAAGCACCTATATAAGTAG
Organism: Arachis ipaensis; assembly: GCF_000816755.2. Lineage (NCBI taxonomy): Eukaryota > Viridiplantae > Streptophyta > Magnoliopsida > Fabales > Fabaceae > Arachis > Arachis ipaensis. The sequence continues at coordinate 63,439,933 of NC_029794.2, forward strand.
AGCCTCAGGCACTTTCACTGCCAGAGCCCATCGAGACAGCACCAGCACACCCCTCCGGAGGTGACAACTCTTCACGCCCAGCCTGATTGAGTCATTGATCAAAAATGGGTCAAATTTTAAATTTTCAAGGTGGCTTAAATGATCCGCAACCAAGTTTTGAGACCCACTCCGATCCCTAATCTCAATGTTGAATTCTTGCAAAAGCAAGATCAAACGTATGAGTCTAGGTTTCAACTCATTCTTTGTCAATAAGTACTTTAAAGCTGCATGATCCGTGTATACCACTATCTTGGACACTAGCAAATAAGATCTAAATTTTTCTAAAGCATGAACAGTAGCTAGGAGTTCCTTTTCTGTAGTGGTATAGTTAGATTGTGCTGCATCCAATGTTTTAGAAGATTAAGCAATGACATAAGGAAGTTTACCATCGCGCTGTGCAAGCGCGGCACCTACAGCATGGTTCAACGCATTGCACATTATCTCGAATGGCAGCGTCCAGTTGGGGCCTCGCACAATCGGTGCTGTGGTAAGAACTCTCCTTAACTCTTCAAACGCACTCACACATGCACTGTCAAACTCAAAGTCCACATCTTTTTGGAGGAGGCGCGACAATGACAAAGCAATCTTGCTGAAATCCTTAATAAAGTGCTTGTAAAATCCCATCAACAGGTCCAACATCTGATCGATAAAGGGCAAAGGGTAAGGGTCCTTCTTTGTAGTGGCGTTCAACCTTCTATAATCGATGCACACTCACCAAGAATTTTGTACTCTCTTGGTGACCAATTTACCGTCATCCTTTTTAACCGCAGTGATGCCCGATTTCTTGGACACAACCTGGACCGGGCTCACCCATTCACTGTCAGAAATTGGGTATATGATACCCACATCAAGTAGCCTAGTGACCTCCTTCTTTACCACATCAAGGATGGTTGGGTTGAGCCTTCTTTGTGGTTGTCTAACCGGCCGAGCTCCCTCTTGGAGAAAGATGCGATGCATGCACTTGTGGGGGTCAATCCCCACAATATCGGCTAGGCTCCAACTGATGTGCAGAAAACGATCCGACACAAAACTCACCGGCAAGTGCACTGGGTCACATCAAGTAATAATAACTCACGGGAGTGACGTCGATCCCACAGGGATTGAAGGATTGAACAATTTTAGTTTAGTGGTTGATTTAGTCAAGCGAATCAAGATTTGGTTGAGAGATTTGTGATTTGTAGAATTTAAATTGCACTGAAAGTAAAGGTAATGGAAAATTTGCATGAAATTAAAGAGAACAGGAATTAGAGTGCTGAATCTTAAAGAACAAGAAATTAAATGGCAGAAACTTAGAACGCAAGAAATGTAAACTGCAGAATCTTAAAGTGCAAGAAATGTAAATGGCTTGAATTGTAAAGGGGATTGGGAATTAGATTTGCAGAAATTAAACAAGGAAAAGTAAAATTCAACAAACAGAAGAGTAGAAGATGCCTTGGATTGAATCGGATCTAAAACAGAAATATAAAAGAGCTTGAAAAGTAGTAAACAGAGAAATTGAAAATGGAAATCCAGATCTCAGGACTCAAGAGACTAGATAACCAAGTCTAGATCTCAATGCCTTCCTAGATCCAAAAAGAACAATTGCAAAGGAAATGAAAAAATGTAAATTTCAGAGAAAGTAGAAGAAGAAGCAATTAACAGAAACTGAAATTCAAGGATGCGGAAAATTTAAACAAGATCCCAAGGTGAGATTGAAATAGAATTTCTTCAATTCTCCACCCAAGATCCGAAGCAAGAAAAGTAAAGAGTATTCAAGCAAGAACAAGGAAGAAGAGAGATCAATTCTCCTCCCCAAATTCTCTTGAATTAAAACAACAATGCCAAAATGTAAAAGTGAGCTCTCTACAAACTACCAAATCAAAACCGAAAAAGAAAAAAAACTCCCTAGAAACTTAAATCCTAATCTATTTATACACTTTCTTCAAATGGTCTTCAAGCCTTGAATTGGGCCTTTGCTCTTGATGGAATTGAGTTGATAAAGGCCTTGGTTGATTGCTCTTGGAGTTGGAAAGAGAACCGAAGTGAACCGGGTTAGGAATTATAAAAGCTTGAGTAAAAGTTTGAGTAAAAGTTTGAGGCAAACTTTTACTCAAACTTTTTACATCAGCAACCCCATTGTTGCTGCTACCAACGTTTGAGCCAAAGTTTGGGGTCAAACTTTTGCAATCGTTGCGCAAACTTTTTGTTTCCTGGGTGTGTTGCTGATGGCGCCAACGTTTGCCAAAAAGCTTGAGGCAAACGTTGGCGCAAACTTTTTCTCTCCAGGGTGTTGATTTGTGATGCCAACGTTTGCCAAAAAGTTTGAGGCAAACGTTGGCGCAAACTTTTTGTTTCCTGGGTGTGTTGCTGATGGCGCCAACGTTTGCCAAAAAGCTTGAGGCAAACGTTGGCGCAAACTTTTTCTCTCCAGGGGGTTGATTTGTGATGCCAACGTTTGCCAAAAAGTTTGAGGCAAACGTTGGCGCAAACTTTTTGTTTCCTGGGTGTGTTGCTGATGGCGCCAACGTTTGCCAAAAAGCTTGAGGCAAACGTTGGCGCAAACTTTTTCTCTCCAGGGGGTTGATTTGTGATGCCAACGTTTGCCAAAAAGTTTGAGGCAAACGTTGGCTCAAGCTTTTCTCCCAAAAGTTTGAGCTAAAGTTTGAGGCAAACTTTTGCTCAAGCTTTTTTGTTCCCTGGTGTGTTTTCACTTATCCGAAAGTTTGAGCTAAAGTTTGAGGCAAACTTTTGCTCAAACTTTTTGTTCTCTTTTGCTCCTAGCCATTCCTTCTTGCTTCAACCTTTCTCCAAGCTTTCTTCACCTATCATTAATCAACCTAACACATCAAAGCTATGCTCAAAATCATGAGTTTGTCATTCTTTCATAATATGTGGCAATTATAGCATAAATCCTCATGAAATTGCATTAATTCATCTATGGTTGATTAAATCAAAGGAAACATAGAAATCTACCCAAGTGGCTTGCTTATGGCTCAAGAAAGTGCATAAATCAATTGAAAACAAAAGAAAAAGGCTAGTGAAACTAGGCTAAGATGACTTGTCATCACAACACCAAACTTAAAGCTTGCTTGTCCCCAAGTAAGAAATGAATTATTGAGAAGAAAGAATGAAATGGAAGATGATGTTCATGCTAGCAGAGTATTATTGGTAGTTCATGGGGTTTTATGTGGATATGTAAACACTCACTTCTTATGGAATTTTTCAACAGTAAGAGTTAAGTGTAGATACAACCTATTGGTTTGCAGTTCCTTTGTCATTCCTTCTGTTGTGCCCTTTTGAGTTATGATGCATAGTGTCTTCAAATGGTAGTGAGTTCCCTGCACAATTCTCAAAAGTTGCTTGCTTCTTCAAGCCCTTAGGTGACTGGTTAGTATGCATGAATTGAGTGTGGCTTTTGGGTTTGATTTGGTGTGGGAACACCAAACTTAATTCCTTGCAACTTCCTTTGATGCAACAGGTTGACTATATGTAAACTCTTGTTTCCTTACTAAAGGTTATGGAATTAAAACTAGAAATCAGTTAAGTAAGTGAACAACCTGTTTGATTGCTTAGAGCTAGTATTGTGCAGGAGGTGAGAATGTGCTTTTAAATGAGGTTTTGGTGGAACGCCAAACTTAGAATCCTTCATTCTCCCTTAAATTGTTTTGGTGTGCAACACCAAACTTAGCTCCTTGCAATGCATACCAATTATTCAACATTTTTATTGAAAAGGCTATGAAAAGAAAACTACCTCAGGTTGGGTTGCCTCCCAACAAGTGCTTCTTTATTGTCATTAGCTTGACATTCTTCAATTCTTTTCAAGAAGGTTGTAGGTTCTGAACCTCTTTCTCCTTATCCCATTGTCCTTCCAAGTACAGCTTTGCTCTGTGACCGTTTGCTGTAAATTGACTCTTTGTTGCTTCATCTAGCAATTCAATACTCCCATAAGGAAAAACCTTTGTCACCAAGTACGGGCCAGTCCACTTAGACTTAAGTTTGCCAGGGAAGATCTTAAGCCTTGAGTTATACAGGAGCACTTGTTGTCCTGGCTTGAACTCCTTCTTTGTGATCTTCTTATCATGCCACCTCTTAGCTCTTTCCTTGTATATCTTAGCACTCTTATAGGCTTCTAGCCTGAATTCATCTAACTCATTTAGTTGTAACAACCTTTTCTCTCCTGCAGCTTGGGAATCAAGGTTGAGGAGTTTAGTGGCCCAAAAAGCTCTGTGTTCCAGCTCTACAGGGAGGTGACAGGATTTTCCATATAATAACTGAAAGGGTGACTTGCCAATAGGGGTTTTGTAAGCTGTCCTATATGCCCATAAGGCATCTTCTAACTTCCTAGCCCAATCCTTTCTCGTGCTTCCCACTGTTTTCTCTAGGATCTTCTTCAGTTCCCTATTTGCGAGTTCAGCCTGGTCATTAGTCTGAGGGTGGTAAGGTGTGGCTACTTTATGGATTACTCCATATTTGTGGAGGAGTTTCTCCATTTGTTTGTTGCAAAAGTGACCACCACCATCACTAACCAGCCCCTTGGGCACTCCATATCTTGTGAAAATGTGCTTTTTAAGGAATTGGAGGACAATCTGTGCATCACAGGTGGTTGTGGCTATGGCTTCCACCCACTTTGATACATACTCTATTGCCACCAGGATATATCTGAAAGAGTAGGAAGGAGGAAAAGGTCCCATGAAATCAATGCCCCATAAGTCAAACACCTCCACTTCCAGGATGAAGTTTTGAGGCATCTCATTTCTCTTTGTCAATCCTCCAGTTCTTTGACATTCATTGCATTGGTGAACAATCTTTCTGGCATCCTTGAAGATGGTTGGCCAATAAAACCCACTCTGTAATACCTTTGCAGCTGTTCTCTCTGGTCCAAAGTGTCCACCATATGCTGAGCCATGGCAATGCCATAGTATGTCCTTCATTTCACTTTCAGGGACACACCTCCTAATCATTCCATCAGAGCATCTCTTGAATAGAAAAGGTTCATCCCACAAGAACTTCCTTGCTTCATTGAGTAATTTCTTCATTTGTTGCTTGGAAAATTCTTGAGGTATCTTCCTTCCTACCTTGTAGTTTGCTATGTCAGCAAACCAAGGTGTTTGTTGAATTTGGAAAAGATGTTCATCAGGGAAGTTCTCATTTACTTGATGTGGTTTGTCTTGCTTGGCTTCTTGTGGCACTCTTGATAGATGATCTGCTACTTGATTTTCACTTCCCTTCCTATCCCTCACTTCAATATCAAATTCTTGTAGCAGCAACACCCACCTAATAAGCCTTGGCTTTGAATCCTGTTTAGACATTAAATACTTGAGAGCAGAATGGTCAGTGTATACTATAACTTTGGAACCGATCAAGTATTGTCTAAACTTATCAAATGCATATACAATTGCTAAAAGTTCTTTTTCAGTGGTGGTGTAATTTTTCTATGTTTCATTCAACACTTTGCTAGCATAATATATGACATGATGTAATTTGTCCTTCTTTTGCCCCAGTACAGCACCGATAGCAAGGTTGCTTGCATCACACATAAGTTCAAAAGGTAAATTCCAATCAGGGGGTGTGATAATTGGTGCTGTAATAAGCTTTCTCTTGAGAGTTTCAAAGGCATGTCTACAGTTATCATCAAAAATGAAGGGAACATTATTCATTAGTAAATTGCTCAATGGTTTTGCTATTTTTGAAAAGTCCTTGATGAACCTTCTGTAGAAGCCAGCATGCCCAAGAAAACTTCTTACTGCTTTCACATTAACAGGTATAGGGAGTTTTTCAATAACTTCTATTTTAGCTTTATCAACTTTTATACCTCTACATGACACTTTATGCCCAAGAACTATTCCTTCCGGAACCATGAAATGGCATTTTTCCCAATTCAACACCAAATTAGTTTCTTGGCATCTTTTCAAAACAAGAGTTAAGTTATGCAAGAAAGTGTTAAATGAATTGCCAAAAACAGAAAAATCATCCATGAAGACTTCTAAAAATTTTTCCACCATATCAGAAAAAATAGAAAGCATACACCTTTGAAAAGTGGCTGGGGCGTTGCACAGCCCAAAGGGCATCCTTCTATAGGCAAAAACTCCAAATGAGCATATGAAGGAGGTCTTCTCTTGATCCTTGGGATCCACTACTATTTGATTGTAACCAGAATACCTATCCAGGAAGCAATAATAAGCATGGCCTGCTAGTCTTTCCAACATTTGATCGATGAATGGCAAAGGAAAATGATCTTTTCTTTGGTGATGACTGTCATTCCTCCCTTTTTTGGCACAACCTGAACCGGACTCACCCAAGAGCTGTCCGAGATTGGGAAAATTATCCCTGCATTCCATAGCTTCATCACTTCTAGTAATGCCTCTGCTTCCCCAAGAAACACGTATTTGAGGTGAGGCGGGAGAGGTTTCAACTCCTGTTTTGGTTTATCCTCTTTCTTGTCTTCAATGAGTATTTCTATCACTTCCTCTCTTTGTTCTTTCTGATGCTCCAAATAGTCGTTTTCAAACATTTCTTCTACCAGCCCTTCTATCATATCCACATTCATGTAGTTTTCTTGCTCTGAGGGGTGTTGCATTGATTTGAAGACATTGATTACCATTTGTTCATTATGCACCCTGAAGGTCATTTCTCCCTTCTCCACATCAATAGTGGTTCTTGATGTGGCTAGAAATGGTATCCCCAAGATGATTGAGCTGCTTCCTTCCCCTTCTGTGTCTAAGATTACAAAGTCTGCGGGAAAGATAAACTTTCCAACCTTCACTAGTAAATTCTCTACAATACCATTGGGTGTCTTGATTGATCTATCGGCCATGACTAGTGACATCCTGGTGGGTTTAATTTCTTCTATGGCAAGCTTTCTCATCAATGATAGAGGCATCAAGTTGATGCTGGCACCTAGATCACACAGGGCGTTTTCCAATGTTATTTTGCCTATGGTGCATGAGACTACAAAACTCCCTGGATCTTTGAGCTTTGGTGGGATACCCATCTGGATCACAGTGCTACATTCTTCAGTGAGCATGATAGTTTCCTTTTCTTGCCAACTTCTCTTCTTGTTGATTAGCTCCTTCATGAACTTGGCATATAGGGGCATCTGCTCCAGTGCCTTAGCCAAGGGAATATTTATCTCCAACTTCTTGAAAGTCTCAAGGAACTTGTGAAATTATTGGTCCTTTGCCTCCTTGTTGAATCTCTGGGGATATGGCAGTGGAGGTGTGATGCTCTTTCCTACTTGCTGCTGTCCCTGAATCATTTCTTTTGAACTGTATGATTGGTTATCCTTCTCTTTGAGTTTCTCAGTGCCCTTGTTTGGCATCACAACTTGATCCTTGGCTTTATCTTCCTTTGTTTGCTCCTCATCTTCTATTGGCCTTTTGCTGCTCTCTGCTTGCTTCTTTGTAGTGTCATTTTTTCTCATCAATGTTCTCCCACTCCTTAATTGTATTGCCTTGCATTCTTCCTTAGGATTTGGGATTGTGTCACTTGGCAGTGAGCTTGAAGGTCTCTCAACAGAAATCTGTTTGGAGATTTGTCCAATTTGCCTCTCTAGGCTCTTCAAAGAGGCTTCATGGTTCTTGGTTGTCATTTCCTGGTGTTTCAATATTTTGTCTATCAAGGTCTCCAAGTTAGTGAGTCTTTGAGATTCAGGTGATGCTTGTGGTGGGTTGTGAGATGTGGGTGGTGGATGGTAGGCATTTTGGTTGGTGGGTTGGTTATTAGATTGGTACTGGATGGGGTTGGGGTAGTTGTTTTGAGGTTTTCTGTAGGGGTTCTGGTTAGTTTGCTGCTGGTTGTGGTTTTGGTTGTTTCTTGAAGTGTTTTGGTTTGAGTTCCTCTGCCATGGTTGTTGTCTTTGGGTGTGATTATCTCCCCATCTGAGATTTGGGTGGTTCTTCCAGGATGGATTGTATGTATCACCATACACTTCATTTGGTCCTTGAAAAAATAAAAATGCTAGATCTAGATCACCACCTCACTTAATCATTGTCAATCTAATCAATCCCCGGCAACGGCGCCAAAAACTTGATGTACAGAAAACGATCCGACACAAAACTCACCGGCAAGTGCACCGGGTCGCATCAAGTAATAATAACTCACGGGAGTGAGGTCGATCCCACAGGGATTGAAAGATTGAACAATTTTAGTTTAGTGGTTGATTTATTCAAGCGAATCAAGATTTGGTTGAGAGATTTGTGATTTGCAGAATTTAAATTGCACTGAAAGTAAAGGTAATGGAAAATTTGCATGAAATTAAAGAGAACAGGAATTAGAGTGCTGAATCTTAAAGACAAGAAATTAAATGGCAGAAACTTAGAACGCAAGAAATGTAAACTGCAGAATCTTAAAGTGCAAGAAATGTAAATGGCTTGAATTGTAAAGGGGATTGGGAATTAGATTTGCAGAAATTAAACAAGGAAAAGTAAAATACAACAAACAGAAGAGTAGAAGATGCCTTGGATTAAATCGGATCTAAAACAGAAATATAAAAGAGCTTGAAAAGCAGTAAACAGAGAAATTGAAAATGGAAATCCAGATCTCAGGACTCAAGAGACTAGATAACCAAGTCTAGATCCCAATGCCTTCCTAGATCCAAAAAGAACAATTGCAAAGGAAATGAAAAAATGTAAATTTCAGAGAAAGTAGAAGAAGAAGCAATTAACAGAAACTGAAATTTAACGATGCGGAAAATTTAAACAAGATCCCAAGGTGAGATTGAAACAGAATTTCTTCAATTCTCCACCCAAGATCCGAAGCAAGAAAAGGAAAGAGAATTCAAGCAAGAACAAGGAAGAAGAGAGATCAATTCTCCTCCCCAAATTCTCTTGAATTAAAACAACAATGCCAAAATGTAAAAGTGAGCTCTCTACAAACTACCAAATCAAAACCGAAAAAGAAAAAAAACTCCCTAGAAACTTAAATCCTAATCTATTTATACACTTTCTTCAAATGGTCTTCAAGCCTTGAATTGGGCCTTTGCTCTTGATGGAATTGAGTTGATAAAGGCCTTGGTTGATTGCTCTTGGAGTTGGAAAGAGAACCGAAGTGAACCGGGTTGGGAATTATAAAATCTTGAGTAAAAGTTTGAGTAAAAGTTTGAGGCAAACTTTTACTCAAACTTTTTACATCAGCAACCCCATTGTTGCTGCTACCAACGTTTGAGCTAAAGTTTGAGGCAACCTTTTGCTCAACTTTTTGTTCTCTTTTGCTCCTAGCCATTCCTTCTTGCTTCAACCTTTCTCCAAGCTTTCTTCACCTATCATTAATCAACCAAACACATCAAAGCTATGCTCAAAATCATGAGTTTGTCATTCTTTCATAATATGTGGCAATTATAGCATAAATCCTCATGAAATTGCATTAATTCATCTATGGTTGATTAAATCAAAGGAAACATGGAAATCTACCCAATTGGCTTGCTTATGGCTGAAGAAAGTGCATAAATCAATTGAAAACAAAAGAAAAAGGCTAGTGAAACTAGACTAAGATGACTTGTCATCACAAACCAATTGCCTTCTTGTACTTTCTTAGAACATCTAGGAGCTTTCCTTCTTCTACACTAGAAATCTCACTAGCAATAATGACCAAAAACCTTTGGTTATCCTCTAAGAAAGCATACTTCAAATGAGACGGAAGAGGCTTCAGTTCACTCTTTGCCTCAAGCTGAGGTTCCTTTTCATCAAGTTCACGGAGTTCATTCTCAACAAATTCCTCTTGTTCACCATCTTGGTTATCCGTCTCTTCAACAATAGGGTAGCACAACTTGTTATGGTCTTCTCTTCGTACTTCCGCTACCACTTCATCGATTACATCACACCAGAGAATGGAATGCTCTTCGGGAGGGTGCTTCATGGCTTCTTCCAAATTAAACTTGATAGTCTTGTCTCCGACCTCAAAGGAATATGTACCGGTGTAGGCATCTAGCTTGAATTTAGAGGTCTTAAAAAAGGGTCTACTAAGTAGAACGGAGGAGGAGCTTCTATTTTCTGTTGGAGGCATTTCAAGGATGTAAAAGTCAAGTTGAAATACCAAGTCCTTGATCGCCACAAGTACATCCTGCGCTATTCCCACAACAGTAATTACGCTCTTATCGACTAAAGCAAATTTTGCCGCCGACCTCTTCAATGGAGTCAAATTCAACCGCACAAGAATAGATAAGGGCATGATGCTTACGCAAGCCCCTAGATCACACGTACAGTCATGAAAAGCAATTCCACCAATACGACAAGACGCCAAACAAGTTCCAGGATCGCTATAGTTCTCAGGAACAGGCTTCATTAAGGAAGAAATAGAATTACCAAAGGATAATGTCTCCAACTCACCTATCCTATACTTGTGTGTACACAAGTCCTTCAAGAATTTTGCATACTTCAAAATTTGTTGGATGGCGTCAAGAAGTGGGATGGTGACCTCCACCTTCTTGAACACTTGAAGCAAATTTAAATCAAACTCCGGAGTCTTCTTTGCCTTCTTCACCATGGAAGGGAATGGGATAGGAATGGACTCATCCACTATAGCTTTTCTCTTAGGTTCCTTAAGGCTTACTCCTTCTTCCCCGTGTCTTTTGTTTACCTCCTCTTCTTCATGTGGAGCTTCGACAACCACTTCTTACTCATGAATGTCTTCCACGACCCTAGGAGGTATCTCCTCCAATGTAGTTCCTGACCGTAGAGTGATGGCATTGAGACCGTCCTTGGGATTTGGAAGAGGTTGGGATGGAAGATTAGAAGAGCTTGAGGGTTGGTTGGTGTTATTGTTGGAGGAGGACATGGACAACTTTGAAATCATGTCAGTGTGATTGGCTAGTTGAGCACTCATGTTACCATATTGTACATTCAAGTTGCCATATTATGCATTCAAGGTATTGAATTGAGCCTTGTTGTTCTCATCTTGTTTCTCCATAGTAGCTCTAAGCTCATCAACCTGATTGTTGGAAGATGAAGAGGCTTGGTTGGATTGTTGTCTATGATGTGGTGCTTGGTATTTGGTGTAGTTGTTTTAGTTTTGGTTGTGATGATTTTGGTTGGCTTGGTGGTTGTTGTTGTTATGGTGGTATTAGGATGAAGATTGGTTGTTGTTGTAGTGAGAAGAAGAGTTGTTCCATCTTTGGTTTTGATTGCTCCCTTGTGCATTATCCCTCCACCCTTGATTTTGATTACTACCATGAGAGTAATTGTTTTGGCATTGAGAAGGATAGGGTGGACGATTGTTGTAGTTCACATTAGCCACGACAAGGGCATACTCCTCTTGAATTTGGTGACATTGATCAGTGTAATGTGTGGTGCTAGAGCATAAACCACAAATTCTAGGAGGGCCTTCAAGTTGAGCAACTTAGGGTGGGGCTTGGATGGCTTGGATAGAGTAGAATGCCTTTTGATCTTTTTGTATTTGTGTAAGGATAGTGGTCATGTCCCCAAGCGCCTTGGTTAAGCTTGTCACGGAAGGGGATGGTTCTACCACACCCTTGAGGGGGTTACTTCTCACCCTTATGTGTTGTGTAGCCTCGGCAACATCATTTATCAAGCTCCAAGCTTCTCCCGCCGTCTTTTTTTTGGAAAGGGAACCACCACTAGAAGCGGTGAATAATCTTCTATCTTCCGCACAAAGACCTCCGGTGAAGTAACTAATGAGCAAGTGAGTATCCAATCCATAGTGTGGACAAGATTCCAATAGCCTCTTGAACTGAGTCCAATACTCATACAAACTCTCTTGGTCCTTTTGCATTATACTCGAGATTTCCTTCCGGATGTAGTCGGTCTTCTCCGGTGGAAAGAATTTTTCTAGAAACTCTCTTCTCAAGAAATCCTAATTTGTCACAATCTCATCCGGTTGTGAGTAAAACCATATCTTTGTTTGCCCCTCAAGAGAGAAGGGGAAGGCAAAAACCATAATAGCCACCTCATCGGCTCCATGCCTTCGAGCTGTAGAACAAGCAACTTGAAAATCTCTTAGATGTCGGATGGGGTCTTGACCCGGCAACCCATGATACTTAGGAAGTAGATTTATCAAGCTATTCTTCAACTCAAAGTTTGGATCAAGGTTGGGATACCTCGTTTGCAAAGGTTGAAGTATGATATCCGGAGCCCCTTGTTCATGCAAAGTGATCTGGCGTGGCTCCACCATGTGTGGTTCACCTATGGGATGCAAAGATGTATTAGTAGTGCCAACAGAAGAATAGGAAGTAGCAGACTCCAAGTCACTCTCGGTATCGTCTAATGATTCGGTATGTTCCTCAAGAGAGGCTGAAGTACTAGCTGTATAGTCCAACCGTCATCTAGCTTGTCGAGTGTGTAACAAAGTTCTTTCAATCTCAGGGTCAAACTCGGCTAAGCTAGAATTCGGTTGAGACTGAGTCATCAAACTTGGGAGTTATAGCACACATACAAAAGAAATCTAAACTATAACTAAGTATTGAAAGCAAGTAAACTATCTACACTATTCACATATTCACATAACCAATATCAAGGCATATGTTGCAACCATTCCCTGGCAACGGTGCCATTTTGATGCTTGGTCTTTTGTACGGTTTAAAATTCCACAAATGAAATCTCATTGTAAGTATAGTTCTAAACCAACAAAGAATCCTCACATGCAAAAATATTGGTTGTCACAAGTAAGAAATCCCAAATAAGAATTAACCAAGGTATTTAAACTCCGGGTCGCGTCACAAGGAATGGGCAAACATGTGCTTCAACATTGGTTAGAATTCCGGGGTTGCAAGTCATGGGCAAGGATTTAAACTAAAAGACTTAATCAAACAAGAAATCTTAAGATGCATGAAACTAATTCAAGTAGCTAAAGCAAGGTATGAGCAATTACAAACTAATAAGAGAACAAGTAATATAATTCTACTCTAAAACTAACAAGTAACTATAGCTAGAATTAAGCAATTGAAATTTTGATTTTCAAATATGAATAATAAAAGCAACTCTTGGCTAGGCATGGGAATTGAGATCACCATCCTTGTCTACATACCAAATATTGATAATTATGAGGTACCAACCCATTAAGTCTACTTCCCAAAAGCCTTAAGTACGTAGTGTCTACTCCTAAGGTTGAAGTACATCAAATAGGTTTGATCACATCAACCCATAAGTCCCAACCTATCTACTAATTAGATTAGTAGTGGGTAGTGTTAATGGGTATCAAATTGATCACCAAGGGTTCTCAAATCACCAATTCAATGAGACCCAACGTACTCAAGATCACTCAATTTCCTTAGCCTAGGCCAAAAGTAAAGAAAACTACTCCATAATTAAAGGAAATATTTCATCAAACACATGGTAAGCATTACTAAAAGACATATTCAAAATGCAATTAAATTGAAATTAACAAGTATCCACTAACAATTATCAATGTAAAATCACTCAAACAACACAATTAACCATGGAAATCATCAATGTAACATTAACAATTCAAGATCCACAACATTCATGAAATGGGTAGAAAATGACAATTGACAAGAAAACATAAATCTAACACAAGATCTAAATAAAATTATACTAAGAAATTCAAATTAAGTAATCAAAACTAGAAATCAACAAGATCCAATTTAGAATTCAATAAGAGAAGATGAAATCAAACTAGATCTAGAGAGGAACAAGGGTTTCTCTCTCTAGAAGAACCAAAAAACCAAAAAACTAGCTAAAATTGTGTCTAAGTGTAAAATGAATGATCCCCCCTTTCCCCTAGCATCCTTGGGTCTTTTCCGTGTAGAACCAGCTTGAATTTGGGCCTCTTGAGCCTCAGAAATCGCCAGGCACAATTTCCTTTAATGAGGTCACGTGCAGCTTGTCGCGCGTACGTGCCATGTACGCGTGCTCGCCGATTGACTTTTGCAATCCACGCATGCACGCCATGTACGCGTGCGCGTCGATGGGATTTCGCTAATCCACGCGGATGCACCGATCTTCGCGTGCCGCTTCCAGCTGTCCGCACCCACGCGTGCGCGCGAGGTGCGCGTGCACGCCCATGCTGAAACTCCCAAATCTTCATGTTCCTTCCACTTGTGCATGCTTTCTTTCTCTCTTCTAGGCCATTCTTGCCCTATGAATTCTGAAATCACTCAACAAATACGTCACGGCATCGAATGGTAATAAAAGATGATCAAAATATGGCAATTCTAAGGCAAAAGAAGCATGTTTTCCATCATGAAGCAATATTAGGAAGAGAACACAAAGCCATGCAATTCTTGTGAATAAGGGTGAAAAATATTGATAAAACCCCTCACATTCTACACAATATAAACCACAAAATTGGGGTTTATCACGCACGCGTAGATTGTGGAATCACATGGCATAGAATTGATGGTATAGAATTTCACAAATGAAATCTCGTTACAATATAGTTTCGAGACCAACAAATAATTCTTTCATACAAAAGATTGTTTGTCTCAAGTACAAACCCCTAAAAATAATAACCAAAGTATTCAAACCTTGGGTCGTTCTCCCTAGGAATTGCAATAAAGTGTTCTTGTTATTGGTTATGAGGTATATTTTGGGGTTTTTGAGATAAGAGACAAGAAATATAAATGGCGAAGGAAATAAACTAACAACTAATAAAGCTCTTGGGAAGGTATGAGAACTAGAAGTCCTATCCTAGCTATCATCCTCAATTGTGATGAGAATTGTCATTGCTCCCACTTAGTTAACCTCTAACCATGGAGGAAAGTCAAGTGGATGGATTAACTTGATTCCACAAGTCCTAGCCTAATCATAACGAGAGACTAGCTTTAGTGGCATTCAAGTCAATTAGCAACTTCTAATTATCAATCAACAAAGGAATTAGATAACTCAAGAGTCACTAATTACTCTACCTAGGCAAATAGGAACAAAATCTAACTCATTACTAAAAGAAGTATTTCATCAAACACATAAAAGGCAATGAAGGTAAATAACATGAATTGCAAGAATTAAAAAGAGATCTAACTACAATAGCAAGAGATCACTAATAGAAAACCAAATCAAACATGAAAAGACACGGAAATCATAAATTGTATTAAAAGAGAAATAGAAATCTACATAAGAATTCATAAAGCAAAAGGAAAATTGAAGCAAGAGAAGGAGTAGATCTAGATCCAAGAGAAGAAAGATAAAACCTAAACCTAATCCTAATTCTAGAGAGAAGAGAGAGCTTCTCTCTCTAGAGACTAACTTTCCCTCCAAAACTTAAACTAAAACTAACTAAGACTCCAGATAGATAATCCCTCTTCAATCTTTGGGTTAAATAGCATTAGAGGTGAGTTGGATTTGGGCCTGGGAAGCCCAGAATTTGCCCACAGCATTTTGCCTTTAAGTGAGTCACGTGAGAGCATCGACGCATACGCGCCATGTACGCGTACGCGTCGCTTGACAATTTCCTATCCATGCGTACGCGCCATGTACGCGAATGCGTCGCCATGCGACTCCACAACCCACGCGTGCGTGTCTGCTGTACGTACGCGTCGATCTCAGCATCCCAAATCCTTGTTTCTTCATGAGTTCTCCACTTGCATGCTTTTCCTCTCCATCCCTTTGGTCTATTCCTAGCCTTATCAATCCTGAAATCACTAACAAACATGTCAAGGCATCTAGTGGAATCAAAGGTGAATCAAAATTAGCAATTAAGGGCCTAAAAAGCATGTTTTCACACTTAAGCACAAATTAGGAGACAGTCATGAAACCATGCTATTTCATTGAATAAATGTGGGTAAAAGGTCATAAACTCTCCTAAATTAAGCACAAGACAAACCCTAAAAATGGGATTTATCACCTGTATCGGATAGAACTCTCGTTAAGGTTCAAGTTTCCTGCTTCTAATTACCAAG
Source organism: Arachis ipaensis (assembly GCF_000816755.2). Classification (NCBI taxonomy): domain Eukaryota; kingdom Viridiplantae; phylum Streptophyta; class Magnoliopsida; order Fabales; family Fabaceae; genus Arachis; species Arachis ipaensis. Next base: position 63,455,756 of record NC_029794.2, read on the forward strand.
CAGAGTATGAAGCCTTACTTCCTGTCTTGAAGCTGGCTAAAGAAGTGGGGGCAGAAAGGCTGATAGTGTTCAGTGCTCTCAAGTGGTAACTTCACAAATTAATGGTACCTATCAAGCCAAGGACCCCAACATGAAGCAATACTTAGATAAAGCATAAGAACAACTAGCACAATTCTCAGAAGTAGAGGTCCAACATATAACTCGGGAATCAAACGCCCTTGCTGATGCCCTCTCCAAATTAGCCAGCACCAAGCCAGGGAGCAACAATAGAAGCTTTATCCAGGAGACTCTACATACACCATTGATATCAAAGGAAGATGACAACTCAAGTGTAATGACTCTATCTAATCAACATTTAGGATGGATGATCTCTATAGTCAACTATCTTAAATTTGATATCCTCCCTGAAAATGAAAAGGAGGTCGAAGACTCATAAGAGTGGCATAAAATTACACATTGGTCCACAATGTCCTATACAAAAGAGGAATATCAACACCTCTCTTAAAGTGCGTCCCGACCTCTAACACAAAGGAGGTCCTAGAGGAGGTACATAATGGCATATGTGGGAATCACCTGGGAACCCGATCACTAGCCAAGAAGGTGATCCAGGCCGGCTTCTTCTGGCCGACCTTATAAAAAGAAGCGGCCAAGTTTGTTAAAAAGTGCCCACCTTGCCAGAAGCATGCCAATTTTCATGTGGCACCCTCCGAAGAGCTCACTAGTGTCACCTCACCATGACCATTCACAAATGGGGACTCAATCTCCTTGGACCGTGTCCTCAAGCACCGAGACAATTTAAATACCTCATAAAATGAATTGACTATTTCATTAAGTGGATTGAGGCAGAACCACTAGCAACTATCACTACCCAGAGAAATTGGAGGTTCCTATATAAAAATATTATCACAAGGTTTGGGGTCCCTTACTCCATCACCACGGACAATGAAATCCATTTCACCGACTCGATCGTCAGAAATTTGGTGGCCGATCTTAAAATAAAGCACCAATTCACATCGATAGAATATCCTCAGGCCAATGGACAAGCTAAAGTGGCAAACAAAGTCATATTGACCGGGTTGAAGCGCTGACTACAAGAGGCAAAAGGAGCATGGATAGGTCGAGCTCTCTCAAGTCTTATAGGCATATCGAACAACCCCTCACTTCACAACAAGGAAGTTACCTTTCCAACTTACTTATGGAATAGAAGCCACGATTCCAATAGAAAGTACCAAAGAATCACCTAGGATTCTATTCTACAATGAAGGTGCCAGTACCCCAGCACAAAAGAAAGAGCTCGACCTCCTCCAAGAAGTTTGAGAGCAAGCTCAAATCAGAGAAGAAGAACTAAAGCAAAAGATGGCCTTAAGGTATAATCAAAAGGTGATCAAAAGAAGCTTCGCCACAAACGACCTTGTACTAATCCTAAATGATATTGGAACTCAAAAGTCAGGCGAAGGGAAGCTAGCAGCAAACTAGAAAGGACCCTACAAGATCGTTGAGGTCTTAGGAAAAGGTTACTACAAAGTGTCCAACCTACAAGGAAGAGAGCTCCCAAGGTCATGGCACGTGTGTAACCTAAAACAGTACTACTATTAGATAGCATACCTTGTTCCTTTATGTACTCTTTTTTCCAACCTTAAGATTTTTTCCTAAAAAGGGTTTTTTTCTATAGGGGGTTTTAATGAGGCATGATAGCAAGGGCTAAGGGTAGTCTAACACCCTTAGTAGCGAATCTATGTAAAGGAATTTCTCATTTATCAATAAAATTCCATTCCTTCTTCAAAAAGTTTCCTATAAAAACGCATTAACTTAAGCTCAACAAGCCGCAAAAATCAATCCCCGACCTAAGATGGCCGGCAAGATGAAGCAATGAGGTACAAGGTAATGTAAAAGTTATATAAACAACTCGTGAAAATCGACGTTAAAATTAAGTCGGAATAAAAACGATGTGTAGAAGTAACTTGACAAAGTCTGACTACCCGAAGTTAGAGCTTGAAAGAAAATCTATACAAACGAACCTAATGCTTAAACTTAGTGGAAAATGGCAATAAAAGTTGTTGAGATATAATCCCCAACTAAATAGCCATAAAAACCTAAATCTAATTAAACAAGTAAAGACCTAACATCAATTAAAAAAAAGGGTCTGTATATTCTAAAGTTTTTTGTAAACAACTTAAAGGTATAGGAAGTTTGTCCAAGAAACTACTGGCTATTACAAAAATAAATTGTTCATCAAAGACCCACAAGTCGGACCATCCAAAAAACAAGGGAAGTAAAAATTACACAAAGCTACAAAGAAGGGCAAAGTAAAGGATTAAGCTCCTCCCTAGTCACTACGTCCTTGCCTCGGGCAGGGGGGAACGGAGAGGGTGAACAGAGACCGGCATAGTAGGAATGGCACCAGGAGGCGAAGGAGGGAGTTCGACATTAACTACCTCGGGGAGAGACTCAAGAGCCTGTGAAGCTTGCCCAACCCCAGTACCTGAAGACTTCAGGTCAGTTTAAGGTTCTTCATCGTCATCCTCAGGGGCTAGGACGATCTTCCCATCAACCACTATGTTGTCCTGGCTAAACAAGGAGAGATCGACCCCGGGGGCAAGGACTTGGACTTGAGCTTTCAGGTTGTTAAACGTTTCGTCCATCCCCTCGACAACAGACTCTTTAAGTGTGGCATATCTCTCTTTTGCCTTCTCCAACTCTTCTTGAAGGTCAAGTTTGTCCCCATATACCTGGGTGTAGCTCCCCTCTGCTATCTTCTTCACCCTCTCCACTATAGTCGTGTCCGCCTCTGCCTTCTTTATCTGAGACCGAGCTTTCTCTAAGTTGAATTTCAGTCCAGCTTTCTCCTCCTCCAACTCCCTCTTTATTTCCTTAACTCTTTCCACCTCAGCTCGGATAGCCACAAGAGATCTGTGAGTGGCACTAAGGGGAGTATTTTGTAATTCCTTGGCCAAAGACGTAGGCACTCTCGCTATTCAAATTCCATTATGGGACATGAGTTGGAAATGGCTCTGAATAGCAACATCATCCATACCAATACGACTATGAGGGAGAATATTTCTCTTAGTCCAAGCAATCTTGTCAAAGCCTTTATCATAAATACTCCCCTCATTGGCAGTTTTTTGCCTTTTAGGAGGGGGATCTGAAGATGAAGGAGAAGGGGGAACAGCTGCACTCTCTGGGGCGGAGTCAGAAGGAATCACCCAAACAGAAAGAGTAGGAATAATCTTCTTCTGAGATGAAGAACCCGAAGTTGGAGACTTCTGCCCGATCTGGTCAGCCTCTGGACGTCATTGAGATTTGCTGGGCTTCTTATCTCAAGAATATCCTTGCATTTTTTCGGGTTTACCTCTACCCCCCATTGAGTGATCATGAAGCATAGGAACTTCCTGACTTCCATCCCAAAAGTGAACTTCGTCGAGTTAAGGCATATTCGGTGCTTCCTTAAGGTGTCCAATATGAGTTTGAGGTTGTTAACGAGCTCCTCACCAGTTTGGGTTTTAGTGAGCATGTCATCGATGTAGACCTCTAGCTTAGTTCTAGAGAGATCTCTAAAGATTTTTGTGACGAGCCTCTGGTACGTGGCTCCTATATTTTTTAACCCGAATGGCATGACCATATAGTAGTACATACATGCTGTCGGGAGTTACAAAGGCAGTTTTCTTCTCGTTAGGCCGGTGTATGAGAATTTGATTGTATTCGGAGTAGGCATCTATGAAGCTGAGGTATTGATGTTGCGAAGTGGCATCGACTAGTTCGTCGATGTTTGGTAGGGGAAAGGCGTCTTTGGAAAGGCTTTGTTCAAGTGCATGTAGTCGACGCACATTTGCCACTTGCTGTTTGCCTTTTTTACTAGTACAACGTTGGCCAACTAGGTCGTGTAAGGGAGTTCTCGGATGAAGCCTACTTCAAGCAGGTCTTTGACTTGTTTTTTGACTTTAGATGCTCGGTCGGGGAACATTTTCCTTCTCCTCGGAGCCACCAGTTTGGCTTTTGGATCCACGGCCAAACGGTGCCCGTATATCATTTCGATGGTGCCGTTGTCGGTCTGGAACTTCATATTAGGAACTTAGTGAAGATGACGACAGATTGACCGTTGATTGTCTTTCTTTCGAGGATGATGTTGTAGGCAGTGCAATCCTTGAGGACCAGAATTGGGAGAGGATGGTTTTCTTCTAGCTTCCAATTTCAATGGTTAATGGTAACACTTTGTGTAAACTCCAGGTAATTAGTAAAAAATTAACAAATAAATTAATTATTGTTTAAAAATTAGAAAATTAAATTTTACCATTTAAAGAAGTAGAACTAATTAAAATATGAATTTTAACACTACTTTTAAAGGTTTTGGCTCAAAATTGGGCCGAAAGGACGGAACCGAACAAACCAGGCCCATAATGAGCCCAAGGCCCAACCCATTTGCCCTTTTATTAGAGAGCTTCATCTCTTTTCTTCCTTCAAATCAATGAAGAATGCTGAAGAACATAAGGGGGATAGGAACCAAGAATAAAACCCTTGGTCCAATTTCAATTCCACTTATCTTTCAATCCGGAGCTCCGATCGCTGCACTGTTTGTGGCCACGCGGCCACAGCGTCGAGCTCTACAAAACCCATGGAACAAAATTTTTGGTAAGTCCCATCTTCTTTCCTAGCTTCTCACATCTCAATTTCAAAATTATTGAGTAAATGTGTTGAGATTTTATGTATTTTTGGTGTTTAGGATCAAATTTGCTTGCGGGAGTTGTCGAGTTTAGTTCACTTGAGCTGTGGGTCAAGTAAGGAACCCATAATTCTTGGTACATTTCCAATTTAGTGAATTCTATATTGATTATAGTGATAATTGTCATATTAGATTGAAATTGGTTATTGATTGGAGTCAAAATTGAGAAATGGGAGCCTGAGCTTAAACTTTGGTGGTAGGAAATTTTGGTTGGAAAAGAATTGGGACTATGGATGGTGAATGCTTGAGGTGTACCGAGATTAAAGAGGAACCAACCAAGGTATGATTTTGGTTTCTCGTAACTAAAATATAATTTAACATGAAAACTTAGGTTATTTGACTATAGGATAGGTTGAATGTTGTGGACTTGTAAACGTTAGAAGTTTTGGTGAAATCTTGAGTTGGTTATGAGCTTGCGATAATGATTGATGAGAAAGATGATTATGAATTGTTGATATATTCATGATGAGTATATGAATATGGTATGATGAAGAAGGTATTGATGTTAAGATTTGTGATGAATGAGATATGATTGAGAATGAATGTGAGATTGATTTATAATGAATTTGAAAATGAAATTGATTTTTGAGCTTTGACCTAGCAAGGATTGTGGTGGCTTACCGCTTGTCCAGTGTCGAGACGTTTGTGGGAATCTTGGTAGTTTACCGCCCGCAGATGGTTGGGATCGAGGTGGTTTACCGCTCATCAGGTAAAAATTGTAGTACTGTACTTCTCACCAGTTTTCAAGAGGACAATGCCCGGGTTAGGTACCGGACATGTCGGGTTGGCTATATAACCGATAGATGAGACTCATAAGCCATAGGGCAGGCATACATCATATGCATATGTGTGTTTTGTTTGATTATACAATAATTGGGCTTGCCTATGTGATTTTTATGCATACCTGCCATACTTGCTACCTGCAATAACTGTAATCTACTTGTGTTTGTCTTTGTCTATTTTGCTTGTCTGTGTGGTTCTACCAGAGTTTTGGAGAATTATGGAGGAAGGGAATAGTTGAGAGTTTTAGTTAGAGTTTAGTTAAGATTTAGAACATTAGATAACTACCCTGCTTAAGTTTTTCCGTTTTTAATCTTTAAGTTTTAAATTTGAGTGTCGAAATTCTAGGATCGGCTTTGGCTTTTCTGGGACCATATATGTTAACTATGTGGGCACCGTTAGCATGTTGAGAACCTTCAATTCTCATTCCATACATATCTTGTGGTTTTCAGATGTAGGACGTGAGGCATCTCACTGAGGTATTCAGGATGCTCTTCGGAAGCGAAGGACTCTACTTTTAGGATTTTCATTTTGGTTTTTGATGCATATGTAACTACATATATATCTCCACTGTATATATTTTATGTTTTGTCCCTCTTAGAGGTTGACTTGGAGAAATAGGTTTTGTATACAGTATTTTATATATATATATATATATATATATATATATATATATGCTCTGGCCAGTCTTGGCTTCGCAGGCTGAGTCAGAAGCTTTGTTATCTATATGTTTGGAACTCTTCTCTTAGGTATCTATACTACTTTGCTCTTATCTTATACAGTTTTCTTTTATCGACGTTAAGAGATATACACTTTTCTGTTTAATACTTTTGTTTAATTTTTCTTCAAGACTCCTAGATATAGACCTTTTTCAACTATATCATATCGATATATTTTACTTTTAGAGGTCGTAATACCTAGTCCCCTTTATTTTATGACTTAAGCATAAGACTCTGTGTGGTAGGGTATTACATTATAGTAATTGGGCAGTTCGTTCTTGTAGAGCCTAAGGGACAGACTAACTATGCTTCTGAGCATACTCTGGGTGTGTGTACATGCTATTTAGAATGTCTGCTTGACATATATAGCATAAATGTTTATGAGCATTACTTTTGAAAATTTGAAATACTAGACCTGAGATATTATGATTGATGGACGCGAGTGATGTGATACAGCTAAGTAAACGGCTGCTGTTGTGCAAGGTACGACTGAAAGCATGGAACAAACAAGCTGGGAATGGTGATGGAGGCAGATATAGACTTGGGGGTAATTGAAATTTTTGAGGGCAAAAACTTTTCTTAGAGGGATAGGATGTAAACTTCGGGTAATTAGAAAATAATTAACAAACAAATTAATAGTTATTTAAAGAAATTAAGAAATTAAATTTTATAGTTTAAAGAAGTAGAACTAATTAAAATATGAATTTTAACACTAATTTTAAAGGTTTTGGCCTAAAATTGGGCCGAATGGGCCGAACCAAACAAATAGGGCCCATAATGGGCCCAAGGCCTAACCCATTTTCCCTTTCATTAGAGAGCTTCAGCTCTTCTCTTTTTTCATCATTAGATAAGGAACCCCTAATTCTTGGTACATTTCTAATCTAGTGAATTCTATATTGATTATAGTGATAATTGTCATATTAGATTGAAATTGGTTATTGGTTGGAGTCAAAATTGAGAAATTGAAGCTTGATCTTGAACTTTGATGGCTGGGAATTTCGGTGGAAAGGAATTGGGACTGTGGATGGTGAATGCTTGAGGTGTTCTGGATTATAGAAGAATCGGACAAGGTATGGTTTCGTTTTCTCGTAATTAAAATATAATGTAACGTGAAAACTTAGGTTAGTTGACCTTAGGATAAGTTGAATGTTGTGGACTTCTTAACGTTAGAAGTTTTGGTAAAATCTTGAGTTGGGTTTGAGCTTGCAATAATGATTGATGAGAATGAGGATTATGAATTGTTGATATATTCATTATGAGTATATGAATTTGGTATTATGAAGAAGGTATTGATGTTAAGATTTCTGATGAACGAGATATGATTGAGAATGAATGTGTGAATGATTTATAATGAATTTGAGAAGGAAATTGATTTTTGAGCTTTGACCTAGCAAAGATCGTGGTGGTTTACCGCTTGTCTTGTGTCGAGACGTATGTAGGGATCGTGGTGGTTTACCGCCTGCGAATGGTGGGGATCGAGGTGGTTTACCGCTCACCAAGTGTGGATCATGGTACTGTACTGCTCACCAGTTTTCAAGTGGACGATGCCCGGGTTAGCTACTGGACATGTCGGGTTGGCTGTATAACCGACAGATCAGACTCATCAGCCATAGGCACACATACATCATATGCATATGTATGTTTTGTTTGATTATGCATTAATTGGCCTTGCCTATGAGATAATTATGCGTACCTGCCATACTTGCTACCTGCAATAATTGTAATATACTTCCGTTTGTCTTTGTCTGTTTTGCTTGTCTATGTGCTTCTAATGAGAAGACTTTTGTGTGGTCTAGAATTTGCAATAAATCCTCGTTGTAAAGTATAGTTTCTAAACCAACAATAGTCCTTTCATACAAAAGTTTTTTTTGTCACTAGTACAAACCCCTATATTTATAAACCGAAGTATTGAACCTCAGGTCGTTCTCCCTAGGAATTGGAATGAAGTGTCTTGTTATTGGTTATGAGGTATGTTTGGGGTTTTTGAGATTTTAGACAAGAAATATAAATGGCAATGAAAGTAAACAAATAACTATGAAAGCTCTTGGCAAGGTTATGAGAATTAGAAGTCCCATCCTAATTATCTTCCTCAATTGTGACCACAAATTGTCCATTGCTACCACTTAGTTAACCTCTAACCATGGAGGAAAGTCAACTGGATGAATCAACCTGATTCCACAAGTCCTAGCTAACTCCCAAGGGAAAGACTAGCGTTAGTGGTATCCAAATCAATTAGCAACTTCTAATTATCAATCAAAAAAGAAATTAGATAACTCAAGCGTCACTAATTACTCCACCTAGGCCAAGAGGAGAGAAAATCTATACTAAAATCCAACCAAGCATTTCATCAAATACTTGGAAGGCACAAAGGAAAAGCATAGTAAATTGATAACAAGAATAGAATCTAACAACAATTGAATGTAAGAAATCAACAACAACAATTAAAGAAAACAAGATCTACATGAATTACCTCAAATTGCATTAAACAAAAATAGAATGAACAAAAGTAGACCTACAAACAAAGTAGAAGAAAGTAATAACCAACAATAGAAGACTGATGAATGTAACAACAAAGAATTAAGAAGAAGAAGTAGAAGAGAGCATGAATAAAAACCTAGATCTAAAAACTAAACCTAATCCTAATCCTAATTCTAGAGAGAAGTGAGCTTCTCTCTCTAAAACAAAACTAAAACCTAGCCTAATCTGTGTGTATGATTCTACATTATGCCTTCCCCTTCATTCCTTGGTCTTTTTAGCCTTTTCCTGCAAAAAACTCAGCTCCAAATGGGGCTAGAAACCCTCCAAAATTGCCAGGCATGTGTTCCTCTTTAAAAATCATGTGTGGTCTTCGGCGCGTACGTGTACAGTACGCGTGCGTGTCTCTGAAGAATTTCGCGATCCACGCATGAGTGCATAGTGCGCGCGCGCGCCCATGGGCTTTTTCCAAATTTTTTGGCTTTTCATGAATTCTCCATTTTGTATGCTTTCCTTTCACTCATTTGATCCCTTCCTGGCCCTTTTTCAACCTGAAATCACTAGCAAACACATCAAGGCACCTAGTGGAATCAAAAGAAGATTAAAACTATCAAATTAAAGGTCTAAAAAGCATATTTTCACATCTAAGCACAAATACGGAGACAATCACAAAATCATGCTATTTCATTGAATAAATGTGAGGAAAGGTTATCAAAATGCTCTAAATTCAACACAAGATAAACCTTACAAAGGGGGTTTATCAGCTTCTACCGGAATTTTGGAGGATTGTGGAGGAAGGTGAATATTTGAGGGTTTTAGTTAGACTTTAGTTAAGATTTAGAACCTTAGAAAACTACCCTGCTTAAGCTTTTCCGTTTTTAATCTTTAAGTTTTAAATCTGAGTGTCGAAGTTTTAAGATCAACTTTGGCTTTCCCTGGACCTTATATGTTAATTATGTGGGCACCATTACCATGCTAAGAACCTCCGGTTCTCATTTCATACATCTCTTGTGGTTTTCAGATGCAAAACGTGAGCATCTCGCTAAGGCATTCTGGAAGCTTTATGAAAGCAAAGGAGTCTACTTTTGGGATTTTGATTCTGGTTTGTGATGCATATGTAAATACTTATATATCTCTAATGTATATATTTTATGTTTTGTCCCTCTTAGAGGTTGACTTAGAGAAACAGGTTTTGTAAACAGTATTTTGGGTACTTTGGGGCTTCTTGTATACATATATATATTCTTTGACCGGTCTTGAATTCGCGAGCTGAGTCCGAAGTTTTGTTATCTTTATCCTTGGAAGTCACCTCTTGTATATATATTTTGGTTTAATCTTATCCTATTCGATTTATGTTATCGTATTCGTGAGTGCTGCGATTTTTGGTTTAACACTTTTCTTTTAACTTTCGTTCAAAGGCTCCTAAATAAAAAAATTTTTCACCTATATTATATTATATAATTTTACTTTTAGAGGATGTAATGCCTCACCACCTCGGTTTTATGACTTAAGCATAAGACTTTGTGTGGTAGGGTGTTACATTATGGTAGCAGAGAAGTTCGTTTCCATAGAGCCTGTGGAATGGACTGACTATGCTTCTGAGCATACTCTGGCTGTGTGCATATGCTTTTTAGGATGTCTGTTTGACTTATATAGTATAAATGTTCATGAGAATTATCTTTGGAGATTCGAAGCACTAGATTTGAGATATTAAGATTCATCACCTGAATATCAATTGTGCGGTGTGGACAGAACCCAAAGGGCATTTCATGGCCACGAGTGAGGTTATACGGTTGATTTTCTTGGCTGCTGCTATGAAAGATACTGCTGAAGGGATGGAGTGCGGAGGTTGCGAGGGCATTAGGACCGTTATGCTGAGAAGGAGAAGTTGTCAGACATAAGCCGTTGTAGAAATCGGCAGAAAGTTGATATAAACGAATCGAAGTGCGGCAGCGGAAGAGCACAGAGTGGGAAGACCTTGGAACTACTATATGTTAAGTTAAGAAGGAGGATTATTCTCATGAACTCGCGTGGCGGACGATATTTTCAAGGATGAAAATTCCTGTTAGGGGGGTAGGATGTAAAACCCGCAAAATTAGTAAATAATTAGCCGATAAATTAATTATTAATCCAATAAATTAGAAAATGGAGTTTTATAGTTTAATGAGGTAGGATTATCTAAAATATGAATTTTGACACTAATTTCTAAAAAATTTGGCCCAAGATTGGCCCAAACGGGTCGAATCGGGTGAACCAGGCCTGTATTGGGCCCAAGGCCCAACTCAATCCATTATAACATAAAGAGCTCAGCTCTTTGTTCCTTCCCCAAAATAAAAACACGCTGAAGCTAGGAAAGGGGGAGAAGGAAAGAGCAAAACCCTCACTCAAATTTCAATTAGTCATAACTTTTTATCCAGAGCTGCGATTGACAAGCCGTCAGCGGTCACGCATTCGTCTCGGAATCCTCTACGAAACCCACCCAATAATTTGGTAAGAAATTCATTCTATCTTTTCCAAATCTTCCCCTCTCAATTTCAAATCTGAGGGGTGTTGAAATTGGGAATTTATAACTCTTCTCTTAGGTATCTATACTACTTTGCTCTTATCTTATACGGTTTACTTTTATCGACATCAAGAGATATGCACTTTTCTGTTTAAGGCTTTTGTTTAACTTTTCTTTTAGGCTCCTAAATATAAACCCCTTTTAACTATATCTTATCTATATATTTTACTTTTAGAGGTTGTAGTACGTGGCCACCTATGTTTTATTACTTAAGCATAAGACTCTGTGTGATAGTGTGTTACACTATGGAACCGTCCAGTTTGAGGAAGTTGTCTCTGAGTCCGGTCACACCATTGCGGTGGCTTTGCAGATTTTCGTTTCGGAGACCTAGCTTATCGAAGGCTCCTCTAAAGAGGCTGTTGGAATTATCTGCGATGTTGACCAATACTCTTTTCACTAGTTCGGTTCTGACCCTTGCCGAGATAACAACTGGGGCGTCTTCCACCGAGGTGCCGTGTTGGCAGTCATCGGGGGAGAACGTGATCACCGCTAGAACTAAAGAGGTTGGGGCTTGATTTTTTCAGGCTAGAACTTTGAGATCCTTTTTTAATGCTGATTTTGAATTTTCCGTTCCGGTGCGTTCTCTCCGGTAACCATGTTTACTATTATGGTGGGGTTAGTTTTCAGACTTTCTTGGGGTGCTTATCATATCATCCTTGGGTTGCGTCCTTCATGTTTTGGTGATCTTTCTCTTTTTGGGGTTGCGTTCTTTCAGTTGTCACCCCTTCGAAAGGATGCCTCGTTCTGCTATTTGGTGATAATTTCTGTGATAGGGGAGGGTAGGGGAAATAGATTTGAAGTGTTCTTTCGGGGTATCTTTCAGTGGTAGGTTGCTATGAGGTGCCGTGTTGCTGTTTAATGGTTAGCTTACCTCTTCGTCGTTTATGTATTATCTCGCAATATTTTGGATTTCATGCATAGTTCAGACTGGCTTGTTGGTGAGGTGCTTCCGGAAGTCTTCGTTCATGAGGCCATTGGTTAGACAGAGACTGGCTACCAAGTCTATGAGTCCATCGACCGTTAGGTACTCATTGTTGAATCTGTCGAGGTATTTTCTGATAGATTCGTCTTATCTTTGAGTGATTCCGAGTAGCCTGATCAGATGTTTTACTTTGATAATCCTAGTGGTTAACTGGGCCATAAACTTCCTGGAAACGTTGTCAAAACTGGCTATGGATCCATTGGGGAGGGCATTGAACCATTTAAACGCGGGACCGGCTAGGGTTAATGAAAAGGCCCTCCATCGGACCGCATCAACGGCTCCTTCCAAGTTCATCCTGGCCTCGAAGCCTGTTAGGTGTTCCTGTGAGTCTTTGGTGCCATCATACTTTATGTCTGTGGGTTTGTCAAAACCTTTTTGGAGTTCGACTTTCAGAATTTTCTCGGTGAATGGGGTGGCTCCCATTATCACATGATCACTTCGTGTTTGCTTGACATCCCAATGGTGTCTTCGATCGTCCTCGTTGCGTCGGCGTTTCAGATCCTTGGAGATGCTGCAGTTGCGTCGTTTCCCATGTCATTCTTTGGATGACCTGTCATTTCTGGTCTCACGATTCGATCAGTCTCTGGAGGATGCTTAACATGCATATTCCGGATGATATCGCGCTTTGGACGTGAATCGGTCCTCGAGATTTTACACTCTAAGGTAGAGCTCTTGGATTATCTGGTTTGCTTTTTCTCCTAGGTCGTCGGGCGCTCGGGCTTTAGTGGGATGCCGGTTGTCCTCCTTCTGTTGCCACTGGGCCAGGATTGGTTGAAGGTGCACGGTGCTGGTTATCCTCCCATGGGTGGGAGCCCTAAGTTTGGGTTTTGGGCTTCACGGGTTTGAGTTGTGGTGATGGCTTAAGGATTGCTCCTCGAGATTCTCTCTCATGCTACCATGACTTGGCAATCCTCACAGACAGCGCCAATGTACTAGAATTCTATGGTACGGGTAGTGAAATCGATCGGGGACTTGCAAGTCGAGACGGTTGTCGGATCGTCTGATTGGAGCAGCGGGGGTGGTACCTGCAAAGACACTCCGACGCCCAAGTAAAAATAGATCTAAAAAGTATATGCGAGTGGAATGACTAACGTACCTGAAGGAGCCTTTGACTCTCTTTTTATATAGCTTAGGATAGTTATCTTATCTTATCTATTAAGATAAAAAGAAGATTTGATTTTGAATATTGGTTAACAATTGTAGGGTTGGTTTGGACCGCAAGGGGGTCGAGGCCCAGGTGATCGGATCAAAAGTTGCTTTAAGTTGGGAGACCTAGGAACTGGGTCTGTAACAATAACCCATCAATTTAATAAATCAAAGTAGAATTTAATGTATAAATATATTTTATTTAATTTATTTTTAATATATATTTTATATTTTAAAATATATAATTAATTTTACGTACACATTACATGGTTGATATATATATTATTGGAGAACAAAAATATAAACATATATTTAAT
>NC_029794.2:63469499-63476306 GCF_000816755.2 Arachis ipaensis
TTATTTTATTAATATAAAATAAAAGTGTTTCCATAAAGAAGTACAAAAGAATTGGGCATTTTCATTTATCACCAACTGTGACTGAAAGACTAAGAGCTTAAAGAAGAGTAAAGTAAGAGTAAAGAAAATTATCAGCATCTATCAGGTATGGCTCACGAGTTCACGCACTAAATTGCTGGCTTCTTTCACTATCTCTAGTGCCGGGCTTATTACCTTCTCAAAAACACACCGATTCCTCGCTTTCCAAGTGCTCCAACACAGCGCCGCTATGAGGAGGGTCTTTTGTCTACCGTCGAATTTAGCCGCTGCCCAGGATAAGACTCGTTGCCACCAATTGAAAAATGTCTCTTCTTCTCTCATCCATAGGTCAGGGGTTATTAAGCTTAGGCTCCATATTATTGAAGATAGGGGGCATTGGAACAAAGCATGAGAAATTGATTCGGTCTTCAACATGCATCTTGGACAAGTGGCAGGAGTGGATGCGAACCGACTGTGAACTTGTTGCAACACCGGAAGCTTTTCATGAAGACTTTTCCATAGAAAAATCTTAATTTTATGTGGTAATTTCAACTCCCAAATGCTATTCCAGACTCTGTTGTGTATGTTTTGGGGCCTCAATGAAGTAGGAGAATGAAAGAATCTATAAGCAATTTTGTATCCTGATCCAACTTCATATATACCAGATTTTGTCCAGCACTAATTAACTTCATCCTCTTCCTCTGTTGGTTTGATTGAAAAACTTTTATTGCATATATCAACTGAAAAGATCGACTCAATCAGATTTCTATTCCATCTTCTATCAGGATTTAGTAACGCACTAATGTAATACACTTGCAGATTTGGCAGGATTGTGAGTGCATTTTGAGGGACATTAAGGGGCACTGGTGGTGGGAGCCAAGGGTCATGGAAGATGCGAACATTAGTGCCAGAGCCTATTTTCCATACCAAGCCTTTTTCGATCACCTTGCGTCCTTCAAGAACACTTCTCCAGCCCACGACGGTACGCTTCCTATCTCTGCATGTAGGAAATCTGTATATCTGAAATATTTAGCTTTGAGCATTCTTGATAGAGTAGAATTAGGGTATTTCATTAGGCGCCAACATTGCTTGCCCAATAAAGCCAAATTTTGCGCCCTTAGGTCCTTGATCCCCAGCCCTCCATCTTTCTTCGGTCTCGTCATTGTGTCCCATTTAATCCAAATCATTCTTCGTTCTGCGCCTTTTTGACCCCACCAAAATTGCGAGAGCATGCTATGAATCTCAGTCAACAGCGTGTCCGGGAGCTTGAAACAAGAGAGTGTATAAATAGGAATCGCCTCCCCCACCGCTCTCAATAGCGTGTGCCTGCCACCTGATGACAATAGACTTCTTTTCCAACCCATAATCCTCTTCTGAACTTTATCCTTGATAGCTCCAAAGGTTGCTTTCTTTGATTTTTGAACTATAGAGGGCAATCCCAGGTATTTGTCTTGTTCTCCGATATGTTCAATATTTAATGTCTGAGCAACTGCTAGTCTTGTGTTCTGAGGTGTGTTGTGACTGAAAAAGATAGCCGACTTATTCAAATTGAATTTTTGCCCACTGAAACCCTCATAGATCTCTAGCAATTTTAGAATACTTTGGCTTGTATTAGGTGTGCTCTTACAAAAAAGGATTGAATCATCAGCAAACAAAAGGTGATTAACTGTTTGGCATCTCCGATTAACTTGAACTCCTTGAATTAATCTGTTTTGCTCTGCCTTGTGTAGCAAGAAGGAAAGCCCTTCTGCACAAAAAAGAAAGAGATATGGAGATAGGGGGTCACCCTGTCAGATGCCCCTATTTGTCCTAAAATAGCCAAAAGGTTAACCTTCCACAATGACAGAGTAAGAAACAGTCGTTACCAATTCCTTAGTCCAGTTAATCCATTTAGCATCAAAGCGCAGCTTATCCATAATATACTATAAAAGATGCCATTCAACCCTATCATAAGCCTTGCTCATGTCTAGTTTAATAGCCATCTCATGCTCTGCCCCACTTCTCTTATTTTTCAAATAGTGCATACATTCGTGGGCAATTAGAATATTATCTGAAATGAGTCTATCTTTGAGAAACGCACTCTGATTTGGGCTTATAATTTTATTCATAATACCTTGTAATCAGTGCACCATAACTTTAGAAATAATTTTATACATAACTGAAGACAAACTGATCGGTCGTACCTGAGTCATGTCACTGGCATCTGGCACCTTTGGAATCAAACAAATTTGAGTATGATTGAAGCTTTTTAGAATTCTGCCACTGTGAAAGAAACTTCTCACTGCCTTAAAAACGTTACCTCCAACTATATCCCAGAAAAAGTGAAAAAACTTAGTTGTAAACCCACCATCACCAGGAGCACTCTAAGCATGAACACTAAATGTAGCTCTTTTGACCTCGCCCATAGTTACTGGCCTTTGGAGCCTACGGTTCATGGAAGCTGTAACCTTAGGCTCCAAATCCTCTAAGTATGGATTCGGATCAACCGAACAAGAAGAAGTAAAAATATCGCAAAAGTAGTCTTCAGCTACCTTTGCAATATCCTCAGGTTTCGATACAATCTCATTGTCTCTCCCCACTAATCTCCAAATTATGTTCCTTCGCATCCTTGATTGAAATTTCTGGTGAAAGAATCTAGTGTTTTGAACTCCTTCTTTTAGCCAATTGACTCTAGATTTTTCTCGCCAATATCTCTCTTCTTTCAAATATGCCAGCTCTAACTTCTCCTCCAAACTGGTAACCTCCTCTCCCCCATTGATTCCAACCACCCGCAACTCCTCTAGTTTAGCTTGAAAGTCCTCAATTTCTTTCTGGGAGTTTGCTTTGTGAGTTTTCTGCCATTTAACTAGTTTCTGTCTACAAATTTTTAACTTTTGGGCCAAGGAGAACATAGCCGAGCCTACAACTTCCATTCTCTATACTTCACTAACAATTCTCTTGACATCCTCTTCTCCACACCAACGTTCCTGGTATTTAAACCGCCTTTTACTATGCCAGGATTGAGGTTCGGTTTCAA
Organism: Arachis ipaensis; assembly: GCF_000816755.2. Taxonomy (NCBI): domain Eukaryota; kingdom Viridiplantae; phylum Streptophyta; class Magnoliopsida; order Fabales; family Fabaceae; genus Arachis; species Arachis ipaensis. Next base: position 63,472,534 of record NC_029794.2, read on the forward strand.
TCGAAATTGGAGCATGATCCGAGCCTGACTTTGTGAGCCTGTGCACCACTGCATTCGGAAACTTCAACTTCCATTCCATCCCAACTAAATAGCGGTCAAGCCTCTCCTTCAGCAAATCCTCTCCTTGTCTTCGATTTGTCCACGTGAAAGGGCGCCCCACCATTCCAATATCCACTAATTCGTTACTGTCAATAAAATTAGTGAATGTTGCAATGGTGGTTGCTAATTTTTGGCCTCCACTATCCTTTTCCGCTTGGCTTGTTATAGCATTAAAATCGCCTGCTATTACCACTTTTTCTTCCAGGTGTTAGCTCATTGTTCTAAGCTCCTCAAACTGTAAGGATCGAATTTATTCCGAACAACTCAAATGGACACCAATGAACACCCATACCTCACTGCTTCCAACTTCCTTAATTTCGGCTGCCACAAAGAATTCTCCACTGCTAATAATTTGAACACTGATGCTGTCCTTCCAAGCTAGCACAAGTCCTCCTGCCACTCCTGCCGGGTTAACAATATGCCAGTTTTCGTAGCCGCATACCTGAAGTTTTGCTTCCACCTGTCGAGATTGGTTCTTTGTTTCACTTATAAACACAATCTCGGGGGAGTGGGATTTACAGATCCCTTTTAAGGGGGTCTCCCCAAACCCCGACAATTCCAAACTATAGTTCTCATGGCGCCTTGGGTGCCATTTGTAGGCTGGCACCCTCCACCATCTGTTCAACTGTATTTTCATCCTCTGTTCTTGATTTCTTTGTAGATCATTCAGCTATACCACTCATCAACCTTTTTTTGGGTTCACTTTTAGTATCTGACTCTGCAGCACCTTGTCTTGCTAATCTTTTCCACTTCCTACCTTTCTCTGTGGTGAGACACTGTCCAATAGCGAATTGCATAAGCTTCCCTTCATCCTCCTTGGTATTGGACTGACCAGCTATGATAACCTCCATGCATTCTGTTCTAGAATTGGCTGATTGAGGTGACTCAGGTGCTGCCCTGTTATCAGTGTCTTGTGGTTTTAAACTTTGTTTCCTTTCTTGCATTGACATCCCTGCAAATTCTTCCAATAAGCAGTTTAAGACCGGTTTTTTCTTACGTTGAGTGGCCTTATTCTGGTTTTGGGTTGAGTTGTTGAATGTTCTTTCTCCTTCAGAGTAGATTCGCGTTCCCACTTGGCTGGCTTTAACCCATTCGCCAATGTCATCCTCTTTTACCATATCACTCTCTGTGTCCTTCAGCTGATCATGGCAGTTTTTCATCTCGTGCCCCAATTTTGCGCAATAGGTACAGAACTTTCCAAGTCTCTCATAGCGCAGTGCCACTGCTACCTCCTTTTTATTAGGTCCTGCCACTATTAACTGATCTCTCACTTGCCTGGCAGCATCAATATTAATTTTGGTCTTCACAATCCTAGTTTCTCTGCCTCGCATCTGAAATTTACCTAACTCCAGCACTGTGCCCAATTTCTCTCCCAATTTACGTCCAACTTCGAGGGTTTTAAACGATTCTGGCAAACCCCAAAATTGAACCTAAACTGAAAAATTGGAAATAATCTCTTCATCACAGTTTTGATCTTCCTTCCATCTCTTGACATGGAGCACATAATCTTTGAATAGCCATGGAGAACCACGTTCAATACGCAAGACATCCACTTCTTCATTAAAAAAGAATTGGAAGGAATTATCCCCTTTGTCATTCACGCTAAATCCTTCCGGGTTTCCCCATATAGCCTTTAAAGCATTCCCCATGGTTCCAATTGAGAAGGTTTTTGAAGCAAAGAGTCTCCCATAGAGACTATTGGAGCAAACGTTAATACCTTCTGATATGTCTGCCTCTTCCAATAGAATCACATTCCTACCTCCTTTCCGGTTGTCTTCCTCGGTCCGGTCTTCATCCCTCGTTGTCTCAGCCATACAGATTACGTAGACTTGTATTGAAATTTAATTGACGTTGATAATGTAGCCTTCACGGCAGTAGAAACTCCGTTAAGAAACCCTAACAGAGCACTAAGAAACCCTAACAGAGCACTACTTTTTTTTTATTATTCGATTAATTTTCTTTAGTTAATCATAGTTAGCTACAAAAACTTAATTGTTTAAAAATGTTTGTCTAACAATGTTACATCAAAATAGGTATTTTCTTTAATACGATGATAAATTCATAAGCATCAATATGATTAAACGTAGACAAATTAAAACACAACATGTGAATTATATTTTTTACATCAATATTTAATTTTTTAAATATATATCATATCATTACTTTTACTAAAATATTTTTGTAATTTAATAAAAACAAAAATTTTTTATTTAATTTTACAAAAAAACTTAAATATTTTTTTATGTTGGACAAAACTACTTTTTTAAATTGGTCAAAATTTAAAATTCAACTAACTTTAATTTTATCTTTTAAAGGTTAAATAATTTAAAAACAAAATAAAAACACATCTAAAAAATAAAAAAATAAAAAAAATTGTTCATCTTCTCTCTAGGTTTAGTGTTCTTAGTCTCCTCTCTCCTCTTCCTTCTCTTCTCTCTGTCAAGTAGAATGGACCCGGTTCAGGAAGAATTTGTCAGAGCAAATTGGAGAAGATTCAAATAGTCAGAGCGGTAAATCGGCGTCGGCGTCGGGATCGAAGTCGAGAATTCCAACAAAGGCAGGGATGCTGGAATCGATCTCAGAGACGATGCAGCCTTCAACCTCGACGGATGCGGATGCGACTTGCTGAACGACAACTTGTACTGAATGCGAAGATACTACGACTACTTATGCATTTCCTGACCTGAAGAAGACATGGCAGCAATACATCAAACCTGGAGACAGAGAAGCAGGAGACGCGATCAAGCTAGGAAGCCCGAAGTAGGAGACGCGAGTAAAAAGGCTACGCAGCGAAATTGGTGACGAAAAGCAAGCAATGCAGCATTGAAAGTGGTGTAGCAAAGTAGTGATGCTACTTGTGTTCTGCTCCAACAAGGAAGAGGGTTTCTTTTTCTTCTTTAACGGAGAGAAGAGAAGAAAAAGAAAATAGGAGATGAAGAACACTAAATCTTATAGAAACAATTTTTTTTTCATTTTCTAGATTTCTAGAAAATAATAATATGATATATATTTTAAAAAATAATTAAATATTGACAAAAAAAATATAATTTACGTAGTGTGTTTTAATTTGTCCAAATTTTTATGGTACCGATACATATAAATTTATCACCATACCAAAGCAAACACCATAGATAAATTGAATTGAAAGAATTATAAAGTAATAAATATTATATACATTAAACAATTGTGTAGTATAATTCTAGACATATTTGATATAGGATCATGTTGAATTCAATTCAAATTAGCAATGTTCTTAGTATAGTTGTATATATGATCTCTCGGAAAGTAATTTGGCTATCTCTACCTGTTTGAGAAGTGTGGGATTGGTGCACCCTCGAAGGGAAGGGGGGACTTGGATCCCACTACATTAAAACGTGACTTGCACTGATTAAGGATACAAACAAACAGAAATTTGGCAACAATTTTCATATTTAATTTGCCGGACAAATAACAAATCCCGAATTGGTATTTCAACATGTCTCCATAATTTTTTGGGAATGATTCTTTGTACTTTTGCCACCATTAACGTTTCCCACGTGCATTTCAACTCATTTAATTTGTCGCTAACGTGCGTGATAAAATGTAAGATTTAGCTAACACGTATTTTAGAATATATGATAAAATTATTAATTATTTTTTTAAAAACCAAAATGTAAAGTTGAAGTTTTTTATAT
>NC_029794.2:63476382-63486120 GCF_000816755.2 Arachis ipaensis
TATGAGTAATTCATTTCTTTTCGGTGAAAAAATTCTTTAGCTAATCAATTAGCAATAAATTCATTTTCATTAATAAGAATTAAAAATCAAACGATATAATTAGAAGATGAGATAATCACATTTTATCATTGTACATAATCTCATCGTATTATTATCACACCACGATATAATTTTTTAATAGTGAACAGTCAATTAATTTTTTTTGTTGATCCCGTTTGAGTTTGCCTATGAATTTTTACTGCTTTGTCGGAGTTAACACGAGCAATCCTTATTTTCATAAAAAGTCGTGTCCATGACGACTAATTCCAAGTATAGATCAACGCAACTATGGCATCCAATGTTGCCACCGGGAGAGGAGGACAGAGAAGGAATCTAGAAGAAGAGGAGGCTGTCATCACAATATAGCATGGGGAGAGGACATTTAGGAAAGAATTGAAAGATGTTCCAAAAGCCTGACGGGTAGCCTGTTTGTAAATCGACTATTTTTAGGAGAAATCATGGAGAGAGCGATGCAAGCAGTATCGAGACAGCCAAAAAGGTTTAGAGTAACAAATCATGGAAAGGTAACCTTTTTTTTAATTTTTCTTTGATGATGAGATAAATGTGGCTAAAGTTGAAAAAGGTAGTTTATGGTTATTTAAAATATTCATTCTAAACTTGAAAGAGATGAAGGGAAAAAGATCAAATAACAAAGACTAGTTTTTGTTATGTACCAATCTAGGTTCAGTTTTGGAGGCTATGATAAACTCCATTTGTAGAGTTTATCTTGTATTGACTTTAGGGGATTTTATGACCTTTTACCCACATTTATCCAATGAAATAGCATGCTTTCATGATTGTCTCCTAATTTGTGTTTAAGAGTGAAAACATGCTTTCTAGGTCTTAAAATAGCTAAATTTAATTTGCCTTGATTCCATTAGATGCCTTGATATATTTGTTAAGTGATTTCATATTTAGGAGGCAAAGATTGGATCAAGGGAATGAAGGAAAAACATGTAAAAATGGAGAACTCATGAAGAAATGAAGGAATCACAAAAGCTGTCAAGCCGACCTCTTCGCACTTAATCGATCATAACTTGAGCTACAGAGGTCCAAATGATGCGGTTTCAGTTGCGTTGGAAAGCTAACATCAGAGGCTTCGAAATGATATAAAATTTTCCATATTTGCACTGTGCATAGGGGCGCGCACACGCACGGTACGCGTCCGCATCGATGGGTGCAGATGGTTCACTTAATGCAACTCGTGGCCAGCAATTTTAGAAGCCTTGTGGGCCCAATCCAACTCATTTCTGATGCTATTTAAGCCAAGAATTGAAGGAGAATTAACATACTTTTGATCATTAGTCATATTTTAAGCTTTAGTAGTAGTTAGTGTTAGTTTCTAGAGAGAGAAGCTCTCACTTCTCTCTAGAATTAGGATTAGGTTTTAGATCTAGATCTAGTTCTTCTTCTCTCTTCTAATTTTCCTTTTCTCTCCTTAATTGTTCCCTTGTAGTTGTAGAATTCTTCTTCTCTTGTAATTTTCTTGTATTGTTAGTTGTAGTTTATGAACTTTCTTTTGTAGATCTACATTTCTTCTTCAATGCAATTAGTAAGTTCTTTGTTGTTTCATAATTGTTTTCCTTTTCTATTGTTGATCTCTTGCTATTCTAGTTAGATCTCTCTTTAATTCTTGCAATTCATGTTGTTTACTTTTATTTCCTTTTATATGTTTGATGAAATGCTTCTTTTAATTGTTGTTAGATTTTGCTCTTGTTGTTGATTTACTATGCTTTCATTTTATGCCTTCCAAGTGTTTGATAAAATGCTTGGTTGGATTTTAGAGTAGAATTTTATGCTCTTGGATTGGGAAGGTAACTTAGGAACCCTTGAGTTACTAATGTCCAAGTGATTGACGATTGGGAGCCATTAACTCTAGATCTCACTAATTGATTTGGTGGAGAACTAGGACTTATGGACTTGGATTGATATAGCTCACTTGACTTTCCTCTACTATTAGTTAGGGATTGACTTAGTGGGATTGATCCTTGCCAATTCTCATGTTGTGGTTAGTGATAAGGATAGAGATCCTTGACCACCAACCTTGCCAAGACCTTTGTTAGTTGTTAGTTTATTTTCCTTGCCATTTATCTTTCATGTCTCTTATCCCAAAAACCCCAAAACAAACCTCATAACCAATAACAAGACACTTTATTGCAATTCCTAGGGAGAACGACCCGAGGTTCCAATACTTCGGTTTATAATTTTAGGGATTTGTTTTAGTGACAAACAAAATTTTTGTATGAAAGGATTAGTGTTGGTTTAGAAACTATATTGCAACGAGAATCCATTTGTGAATTCTAAACTACGCAAAAGTCTTCTCATCAGGCTACCAGAACGTTACAAAACTAAAGAGTTGGGGAGGAAGATAAGGAGTGCGATGGGAGGAGGGGAGGTCTTAGATGCTAATTTATTTCAGCTTAGGAGAAAGGAGAAAGAAGAATAGAATTATCAAAGCTCAGATCAACCTCGACATATCAAAACCTCTGAGGAGGTTCACCTTGATAGCATGTCTGATGCATCTGCATCTTCGTTGTTTTTTTCTCTTCTATTTCAATTGATTTACTAAAAATTCTTGTTAAATAAGCAATGATTTTAAGGTTAAAATGAATATTATTTTGATTAGTTGAATTTCATTGATTACAGGAAATGTTAGAGGGAAAGTAGTAAGAAATAGAGAAAAAAAAGAGGATAGAAAGCAACCAGCAGGAAGCTCTCTGTGACAAGTAGAATGCTCTCTATGATGAACAGAAAACTCTCTAGAAACATAGAGCAAAGGACGTGCAACGTGGGTTTCACTACGTAACACGTTGGGAATAAAGGGGACCCGTGCGTACGCATGTAGCATGCGTACGCACAACAAATAGACATTTGACGTGGGTTTCACCATGTACAACGTGAAGAGGCAACAATTGAGCAAGTTTAAGGCCACGTACAATACAGCATCCTTCACGTGGTACGTGGGCTTCACAAAGAACGAATCAATACAAGCTTAGACTTCACGTGGCACGTAGAACGCTTTCTGTGGGACGTGGCATCAAGTTCACCTTCCAGGGCTTCAAACAAAGCTATCCTATCTCCAATTCTACAACCTTTAGATGATTAATCAAAAGTCCACCAATGATGGCATTAATTGAGGATTGCAAACAATTAAGGAAGAGATCTTTACAGAGAAGAAAACAATTATGAAAGAGATTTAATTTTACTTTAGTTTTGATTCCGTTTTAAGTTTGAAATTTGAATTTGTTTATAGGGTTAGTATATAAGGGAAGAGGACACTGAGCTCTCATCTTCTTCGGCAGTTTTTACTTCCAATAATTAAGAATTTTCTCTGAAAAATATGAGGAACTAATTCTCCTTGCTTAAGGTTAGGAGTTTTGTTAATTCCATAGATTAATACATTAGCTTTTCGACCTTTGATTTAGGCATTAATTTCTTCTTAAGAAAAGATTTTCGTTCTTCATCTTAAAGGGTTTGAATGTGTTGGAAAATAATTATTCTTTGACTTGAATTCTTTTAACCTCTTAAAAAAGTTGATTAATTGAATTAAGCTTGAAAACAAATTCTCACAATTCTAAAGTTTTGAAACTAGACTTGATAAGTGACATCGAATAACTAGGGGAAATCCTTATGAATTGTGTGGTTTGTGAATTAGTAAAAGTACTTAACTCTTTTCTTAAATAATTGACTACGGGATTTGTGATTAAATAGGTTAAAGAGAATTTGAATCACCAAGGGATTAGGGTTTGATTACTAATGATTTGCCAAAAAAGTATCTTTGCATGATCAAGATGGAAAGTGAAAATTTTTTGTCCTAAAGTTTTAACATATCTAAAATTTTAACTCTTTTAATCACATTACCTTTCAACACTCATTGTTTGCTTTTGTTTACTTGCTATTTATGCTTAAAGTTTTCTGAAATCCTAAATTGATTGTTTGACTAGATTAATCAGTTGACTATTGTTTGCTTAATCCGTTAATCCTCATGGGATCGACACTCACTCACGGTGAGTTATTACTTGATACGACCCAGTGCACTTGTCAGTGTTTTGTGGTTTGTAAAATTTGCATCAAGTTTTTGGCCGTTCCTGGGCATTAATCATGGTTAACAAACTACCAATTAGTTGATTAACTAGATTAGACTTTTTTAGTTTTTTTATTTACTGTTTTTGTTTTATTACCCCCTGGGAATTCCCTTTGCCATTATGAAGGGAGTTTCAATTTGATTTTTCTTGTTGTTTTTGTAGATGCAAAACAATAGGGATAAAAAACCTCTTCAATATGATCTTGAAATTGAAAGAACTCTTTGGAGACAAAGAAAACAAGATAGAAATCAAAGAGTTAAAAAACATATTGAAAAGGCAGTAGAAGAAGAGCTTGAATCCAACATGGCAGAGAAGTGCATTTGTATGTTTTGGTTGAGTATGCATTGTTTTGGTTTGCTTAACTCTGCTTATTTGTTACTTGTTCTACTTGTGCTACCTATGTTTTTCTTGTTTGATTTGTATGTGTATACCTTTGAGAGACCCTATCTTGGTAGAAGAGTGATGAGGGTTGTTCTACCAGTGATTCGTAGGTTTGGAGGAGACAGAAGGTCTAGAATTAGACTAGGGCTAGAATCCCTTAGTTAAATTACCGATATTATTAATTTAGAATAAATTTTTAAGATTAATTTGAGTGTCGGAGTTCTAGGATTGCCTCTGGCTTTTCCGAAAACTTATACATTATCTATGTGGGTACCATTACCAAGCTAAAAACCCCCGGTTCCAATTCTATACATATTTCTGCTATTTTTCAGATGCGGGTCGAGAGGCACCTCATTGAGCATTTGGAGTATAAAATCCTGTAAATTAATAAATAACTAACTAATAAATTAATTATGAGTCAATGATACTATGAAATTAAATTTTATAATTTGGAGGAGTAAAAATATTTAGAATGAGGATTGAAACATTAATTTTAAAGATTTTGGCACAAAATTAGGCCAACGGACCAAAACGGTTGAACCGGACCCAATTGGGCCCAAGCCCATAAATTCAAGCCATACTAAAGCATTTCATTCAGCCTTCTTCTCCATTTCTTTCTTCAATTCACGTTGCAAAGAGAGAAGGAAAGCTCATGGAACCCTAACCTTCACCTCTAAAATTCAATCGCCCATAACTTTCAATCCGAAGCTCCGATTGACGAGCTGTTTGTTGTCACGCGTTTGTCTCGTCAAGTTCTTCGATTCTAGCCCAAAAAAGTGTTAATGGATTCTGAATTTTGTGCCTGGTAAATTCCAATTTTGTGTTTATCTTCTGTTGAATTTAGGAGATTTTATCAACTTATCTCACATTTAATCAATGAAATAGCATGGCTCTGTAATTCTCCCTAAATTGTGCTTAAGACTGAAAACATGCTTTTTAGACCTTTAAAATTGATAAATTTATTTCACTTTGATTCCACTCGATGCCTTGATATATTTGTTGAGTGATTTCAGGTTCACAAGGCAATGATTGGATGGAAGAAGTGAAGAGAAAAGCATGCAAAGTGGAGAATTCATGAAGAAATGCGGATTTGCTGAACTCAAGGCCACGCGCACGTGTCATCCACATGTACATGTGTGAGACGATTTTGCCAAGCGATGCGCACATGTCACGCACCCACGCGTACGCGTGACACTGGTCACGTGACCTCATTAAAGTGAATACGCTGGGGGCGATTTCTGAGCCATCCAGTCCCAAATCCAACTCATTTCTGAAGCTATTTGATACAGAATTCAAGAGGGAACAAAAGGGGGAGAAATTAGATTAGCTTAGGACCATACTTTAGGCAGTTTTCTAGAGAGAGAAGCTCTCTCTTCTCTCTAGAATTAGGGTAGATTTAGGTCAAACTCTCCTAGATTTAGGTTTTAATTCTTGTTTTCATCTAGTTTTCTTTACAATTTCTGGTTCATACATCCTTGTTCTCTTAATTTTACTTGTTAATTTCCCTTTTATGTTATTTTCATGTTCATGCACTCTTGTTAGATTTGGATTTTCTTTAATGCAATTTTATGTTTTCATGTCATTGATGTTTAATTGAATTGTTATTGTTATTTTCTTACATTCGGTAGTTGTAGAATTTACTATTTCTTGCAATTTTACTATGCTTTCCTTTTGTGCCTTCCAAGTGTTTGAGAAAATGCTTGGGTAGACTTTAGAGTAGATTTTGAGTATTCTTGGCTTGGAAAGAGAAATTAGGTAATCTTGAGTCATTAATACCCAATTTAGATTGGTGATCTAGAGTGATTAATTAGTCTTGTATCCATTAACATTACATATGGATTGGGATTAACTAGTCCTATTTGACTTTCTCTCAATGTGAAGATAACATTATACCTTCTTCCGATGTTGGAGATGACGAAATAAGATTAGCTCTTGTTAATTATTGTATTATGATTAATGACTAAGATAGAAAGCCTAGATTCCCAATCCTTACCATGAATGTCTCTCTTTAGTATTTGTTATCTTTAATTGTTTTCTTTACTTTATTGTCATTTAAATTCTTGCCTTTTTAATTTCTCGCTTCTTTATCAACCCAACTCGTGAAACTCATAACCAATAATTGAGCCCTCGATTGTAATTCCTAGGGAGAATGACCCGGGACTAATGCTCTCGGTTATTTTTATTGGGCTGGACTTGTGACAATCAAAATTAAACTCTGATTGAGGATTATTTGTCGGTTTATAACTATACTTGCAATGAAGCGATTTCTTTTACCGAGAAAAAATTCCTAAGCCAACAAAAACCTTACATCAGTGCCTATTTCTCCCCCTTCAATCTTTGCGATTTTGGTTTTTAATATTGAGAGATTTTATAATTTTAATGATTTAGGGGTAGTGCGAGAGATAGTCGAGTATTGTTCAATTACTAACTAGGTAATGGTAAGGAAACCCTAACCATTGTGAATTAGTTAATTAGTGAATCTTGTGTTGATTATTGTGAAATTGTCTGAAATTGGATTATATACATGTGAAATTGGAGTCAAACGGGAGGTCTTAAAGGCTTGATTTGGAGTGATTGTGGCCGGGCTTACTGAATTTGAGCTTGGAACCTTTGGTTTCTCGTAGCTAATATGTAATGTTGTATGAATTGTATGAATTGATTGTTTGGGTAAAGACTTGATTTAGTATGTGGATAATAGTTGAATTTGGTGGATTGATGAATGTGTTGAAAGGATTGTGAATTGATCGAGAAAGTGAGAATGTATGTTGATGTTGGTGGTAATTATGAGTAGAAATTGTGGAATTTGTGAAGTAGTTGAGAAGCTTGTGATAAAGGATAAGAGTAATTGGTATGGCTGTGGTTGGGGTTTGATTGATTTTGAGTTGAGAATTTTGGGAAAAACTAGAGGATTTGATGAATTCAATGAAAAAGTTGAGTTTAATGGGAATTGTTGAATAGTATCGATGAATTTATATGTTGGAAGGTTGTGGAATGGTTGGAAAGCATGTGAACATGATTTAGGAACATTGGGACTGATTTGGTTGTAAAACATTTGGTTTTAAATTGAGAGTTTTGGCAAATTTGAGGTTTTAAAGTTTTTGGTAAAAACGTATTTCTAACCAACTTTGGCGGGCCATAACTTGGTTTTCTGACTCCCAAATTTTGTGAAACTTATTTTGAATAAGACCTGAGTTCGTGAAATTTATAACGTTTGAAGAACGCGTTAAAAATGATTTTTTTTTCGAAAAAATTATGTGTGTTCGAAGTTGGGTGTCTAAAATTGGTTTTCTGCAACTTAACAGCTTTTTTAAGGACTTTGGACTCATGCGTACGCGACATGTGATGCGTGCGCATCTTTAGTAGTTTTTTGTTGTTATTTCTTTAAATAGTGGTAGTGATTTAGTGTTTTTATTAGGAATTTCATGCTTTTAATTTATGTTCTTAATATTTTTCTTTAATTTATGTTCTTAATATTTATTTCCGTCCAACGTGGTGATTATGGTGTCCAACGGCATTTGTGCTTATGCACAATTGTTAAGATAAGTGAACTCATGCGTACGCATGCCCCATGCATATGCACAAGTGGTAAATTCAGAAAAGTCATGCATACGCATGACCCATGCGTATGCATGACCTTCGTTCTACATCTGACACTGGTGTTGTGATGTCTCACACATGGATGTAATGAAGCAATCTTGTAGGCGTTCCACGTGAATCACTTGGCGTGCCATGGCAAGTGAATAGAGGCCAATTTGGGTAGTCTTTGAGAAGCAAAGTGTGTCATTGAACCTCAACCTCTAGGCTTCAATTTGCTCATTCATTACTCAACTCTCCAAGATTTCAAATGGATCAAGCCCGAGAAGCCAAATTCAATTTAGTGTTGAATTTAATGTATTTTGAATTTCATCTGAATTTGTGATTTAGATAGGTTATAAATAGAGGATCAATCTCAGAGCAGGGGGACTTTTCCCTTCCATTCTTCCTCCACTCTTCTTTTATTTCACTTTTCACATTTTGTAAGCCATGAGTGGATGATTTCTCTTTTCATTGTGGAAGGAGCTCTATTGAATTTAATGGATCAATTGTGATTTATTCTTCATCTTTCATTTGTTTCTTTAGAAAGAATCTTTCTTCTTCACTCCAAGGATTAAAATCTATTGAAACGTAGTTTGAATCACATTTGAATCTTATGAAGACTCGAGAGATAATAGGAATTAAGCTTGAAGTCCTTTCTCCTAATTTGATGATTCTAGGTTTTGAGATTGATATGTGACATATAATCAACCCATAACTTGATTCATGAAATTGTATGGCTCTAAATCAGAGACCAATCTTCATCTCTTCTCATGAGTAATTAGATCAAGACATTGGCAATTGATCAAGTTAAAAGAGATTAAATTACCAAGACATTGAAATTTAGTCACTTATGATTTGCCAAGAGATCAATGATTGCATGATTTAAGTGGAGATGAAAAGCTATTTGATCTGAAGAATTCAATAATTTTGTACTCCAATGATGTTCTCTTATTCTTTTATTCCCTTCATTTACTTATTAGTTGCTTTCAATTGATGTTCATTTACATTGCTTTATTTATATTTTTGCAGTTTACTTTTCTTGTAATTTATCTTCGCAATATTTACATTATAGCAATTTAAATTCCCAGTAATTTACATTGATGTCATTTACTTTCTTGTCATTTTATTGTTTTTATTTAATTCAAGTTATTTAAGTTCCAGTTTATAACTTTGCTCATAATCCCACTATGAATTGTCTGACTAAAATACTCAATCAACCATTGCTTGCTTAATTACTTAATCTTCATGGGATCGATACTCACTCATCGTGAGTTTATTACTTGGTATGACCTAGTGCACTAGCGGTAGTTATGCGAGATTGTAAAAATCCAGTAACAACATGTCATGCGACGCGAGCATTGAGCTCTGTCCATGAGTATCGCATATCCAGACATGTCACGTGTACGCGAGTTTGGCAATTTTTACACTCATGCCTCATGCGTACGCATGACTAGCTAGCTTTGCACAAGTTACATTTTTCAGTTTTAAACTATTTCTCTAACTTTTCAAACCTCTATAACACTTGTTTAGGGTCCGTTAGCAAGCTTTTAAGCTTTAGAACAAGGGTGAATATGTTAAATGAGTTAATGAAATATTGAAGAGGATTTGCAGAGTGATGACTAAGTAACGAGATGTTGATAATGTTGAGTTAGAATTA
>NC_029794.2:63486284-63518078 GCF_000816755.2 Arachis ipaensis
TATTTTTGTCCCCTTTTTATTGCTTTCTTTTTTTTCTTTTTTTTTCTTTTGATATATATTTTTCTTTATTTTGTATTATTTTTTTTTCTTTTTACAATAAAGTATGTACAAGAGTATAATGCATATGGTTTTATATATTTAATGCATAAGCATGTACCCAATTCCCAAAAATCTTCAATAGAAACACAAAAATACACTTTTCTCTCAACCAATGTCCCAAGTTTCCCATACCCAAATGATACACACCCTCATTAGCCTAAGCTAATCAAAGATCCAAATTAAGGACATTTATTATTTTTCACTTAGGGGTAGTGATGTGCTAAAATTAAGAACAAAAGGGATTAAATAGGCTCAAAATTGGCTAACAATGGTTGATGAAAGATAGGCTATTTGGGTAAGTGAGCTAAATGAAATGATGACCTCAATCCTATAAATGCATGGATACATGGAATAATGGACATAAAGAATCAAACAAATAAAAGATCACAATCATAGAAAGAGAACAATGCACACAAGAATGGAAATAAGTAGTTATAAGATGTAACCACACAATTTAGCTCAAAACTCACATGCTTGTGTTCTTAGCTCAAAAACCATGTTTCAAAATAAATTCTTCAAGCAAGTTCAACAAGAAAATTTTTTTCGAATTGGTAGGGTATCCTAAAACAATTTTTCTTGGAAAAGAAATCATTACCCTAACCAAGTAGTCCTAACATAAAAAGAAGTGGTAAAATATGTACAAATTTTAACTATCATGCAACCTATCATGCAATGCAACAACTAACTAACAAAGAAATTTAAAAATTGGTGTTGAAAAAAGAAATTGTTACCCATGGAGATCGGTCAAACGACCTCCCCACACTTAGAAATTTGCGCCGTCCTCGGTGCATGCAAAGGAGATCAATGTGGATGGGTTACTACAATTGATGAACTCCTTCAAAAGGTTGTGCGGATGAACTTGTTTGTTGTCCTATTTAGAAGCCTTTCCATTCCTTTCCTTCTTGGTGGCCAACCTAAAAGGAAAGAAAAAGAAAGAAAATTAAGCCTACAACAAAGATATCAAAGCAAATAGAACATAGGCGGGGGCTAATGCCAAATAAGAATAGGGTCCTCACTACATGGTAGCTACAACATGTGAGTGAGAAAATAATATAAGCTAAGGCATATTAACTAACACATGATGCAAGAGTAAAGTCAAAGCATGAAGAGCACTCAAAAGCATCAAGTTTGACTAGAAAGAGTGGGTCATGAAAGACATGCAAGTTCATATCAATGCACAAAGAATATAAGAGTCATACAAGATTAAGCATTGATTTAAAAGTTTCATCACCCAACAATATCAAACAAGTCAAGAAGCACCAAGATTAACCAAGAAATTCTCAACAATTGAGTAAGAAAATTCAACACCATTATTCAAATAAGCTCAAAAAAAGGAAGGTAAAAACAAGCTATAAAAACAAAATGAAAATGTAAAGAATAAAAGTATGCGAATGCAATTGACAAAAGAAAATGGAAGATGAGAAAAAAACTTTTTTTTTTCGACGCGGACGCGTCATGCACGCCTACGCGCTGATGCGCAGTTTGGCCGAAGGGCGCGTACGCGCCAGGTGAGCACGCGCGTTGGTGAGATTATGCGCGGGGCACAGTGTCAGCCCAAGGTTGGCCCAACTCTCTGGAACATGTACCAGGAGGGCAGGTGGCGCTATCGGCACGCGCGCGCACAGCGTGCGTGCACGCGCATTGCGCCTATAGCATCAAGGACGCGTACACACCAGGTACGCGTACACGCGGGTTGGTTTGTATATTTTAATTTGAGTAATTTATATTTTTATTTTAAAAATAAATTTAGTTAATAATATTGTTATCAAGCTCGATAACCGTCGATATGAGTAAATATCGGTGCTCTTCGATGAACTTAGCTTTGCTAACGTTTCATCATATATCTTTTATCCTTATGTTACTAATATCATTTATATTAGTAACTCATATATATTATTACTTGTGTTTTAATATATTCAGTTTTCATAATTATCAGTTTAGGATATTTATAACTTGAACCGTTGACTCAGCAGCCTCGAACCACGACACATGTCTCCTAACATGACACATAATTCACCCTTTTAATTAATCATCATCTCACCCATTTCTTCTCTAATGGGACTGAACCCAAAAAAAGAAAAAAAAAAGGAGAGAAAGGGACCGTGAGAGAGAATGAGAGAAACCATGGCACCTCCGAGTTTTCGAGCTTGATTTCTTGAGATCCGTAACTCCAATAAAAAATCTAATTCGATCAAAGTGTTCACATCTTTCTCCTCTTCACGTTGACGTCACTTTTGTCTGGGAGAAATCGATGGTAGGTGGAGCTTCTGTCCTTCCATGCAAAGTTTGGCTGAGGAAGCTGATGTAGAGGATTTGTTGTTGATCTAGAATTTCAAAACATAAAATTCCATCGTTGAAAGTATAGTCTAAATCAACAATTAATTCTCAAATCAAATATCAATCCAAAGGATATGTCACAATTCAAAACCAATTCAATTCCGGGAGTTTCAATTCCTGGGTCGTCTTCCAAGGACACTTGAGACTAATGTGTGTGTAATCTTGGTTGTGAGGATCATGGGGGTTGCAATAAAGAGATAAACATATAAAGCAATAAAAGAACATGAAAAATTGTAATAAATGAACTAATAAAGGAATCAATGAAGTAACTATGCAATATAGACAAGTAAAGTGTAAAAGGAACTAATGTAAATGTGTATGAAGAAATTAAAGCATAAAAGGTGTCTTGGCTTGGAGTGAGCTAAGGGTCCTTTCCTTGTTGGAACCACAACTATGACAACTAGAATAGATCAATCTCACTTAATCAACCCTCACATCGGAGAGTAAGTTTAATGAGTATAAGTGTCCTTAACCCATAAATCCTAAATTGCTCGCTAATTACCTTAGCAACAACATAGCGTTAGTGGGAACAAGAACAATTAACAATCCAAAATTGACACGAAATGTTGGACATTCCAACTCTAGGAACCCAATTACTCACTTTTCCCAAGCCAAGAGATAGAAAACTAGCCCAAAATCATACTTGACATTTTGTCAAACACTTGGTGGGAACAAACCTTAAACATGGGAAAAATGAGAAAGAGCTTGAAACCAAAAACAACAAATGATCTCAATCAACAATAAAGACTCAAGAAAGCATGTAACAATCATCAAACATCAAATTCATCAACAAGAAATAGAAATTGCAAAAAAGAAGTGAAATTGAACTATAACTTGAATTATAAGAAAGAGTAAGAACAATGTAACTATAAAGAGTAATGACAAAGAGATACCTACAATGGAAATTAGTAAAATCCAAGATCAAAATTGAAATGGCACTTGAATGTAAAAACCCTAGTATAAACCCTAGTAGAGAAGATGATGAAAAACTTAAAGAAAAACTATACTAAAAGATATCTACCACTACTCCTAAGCTACACTAATGTTATGCTATGGTATGGTCTTCATTTTCCCTTCCTTGTGAGCTAAATGGCTTCAGAAATGGGCCTCCAAACCACGAAATTCGTGAGTCACGTGAGATTTTAATGAAGGCATGTACATCCACCTGTGCGGACATACAAACGTGTGCGTCCGCACACTCTGCAAAAAATCTCGACCCGTGCGTACGCACAGGAGGTTGTGCACACGCACATTAAGTGATGCTTGAATGGAACGCGCAACGCACACGATGCGACTCACGCGCACGCGTGGCTTTGATCTGGTGGCTGTGTGTACGCACGCAGGTCTGTGCGCACGCACACTAGGCTGAGCTCTTCTCCTTTGATTCTTCATGCTTCCTCCACTTTGAATACTCTTCTTCCATTCTTTCCAAGCCATTCCTGCCTTATACCTCTGAAATCACTCACAAATAATATCAAGGCATCGAATGGAAGGTAAATAGAAAAAAAATAATCAAATTAGGCACAAAAGAGCATGTTTTTCATAATCAAGCATAAATTAGGAGGAAAGTTCAAATGCATGCTATTTAGTGGAATAAGTGCAAGTTTATATAATGAAATCCATTCAATTTCAACCAAAAATCATCATCAAATATGGATTCATCAATTCTCCCACACTTAAACAATAGCATGTCCTCATGTTAAACACACTCAAAGGAGATAGATGAAAGAAAAACGAATTATTTTAAGTACTACCTAAATGCATGCAACTATCCTAAAGGTTACTACCAATATGTACTATGCAAAGAGTTGATAAAATAAACCATGAAATTCCAATCCATCACAAGAAGGCTTTGGGGGCAAATGCAAAGAGTTTATGCACAAAAATCATTATCCAAAGAATTGAATTGAACTTTTCAAAACCAATCAACAAACAACTTGCAAGAAGATACAACATGAGATGCAAGAACATAGAATTGAGCGATCGAACCCCTCACTAGATGTGTATTCACTCAATTCACTCAGTGTTTAGGGCTTAACCACTCAATTCTCCTTTTGTCATGCTTTTCAAAGATTTGCACTTCATCTAACAATCAACTAGTATTTGATGCATGAAAGAAAAATATCATGAGGTCTTTTGAGGGTTGTAATGGAGCTGGGGTTTAGGTAGGATAAATATGGTTAAGTGAACTTAAAGAATTAGTTCTTTAATTAGCTTAAGTGTCCACCTAATCCTATATCACCTATATACTCATAACAATGCAACCTAGCTACCCAAATTTTCCTCCTATCTCACCTTACTCATGCATTTCCTTTTCAAAATATGAACATATGCATCTTTTATTTAAACTTTTTATTTCACTTTTTATTATGCACAATTTTTTTTTTAATTTTTTTAATATTATTTCTTGTCCTTATTAGCACAAGAGATGCATATGACCTAAGACAAAGAATACATGAGCATTTCCCATTGCCAATTTTTCACTATGAGTTCCATGCCTTATCACCAATGCTTCCCAATAATTCCCCCCTACACTTAGAATATACACACTAATCCACGCAAGCTAATCAAAGAGTAATTCAAGAACATCAATGGTTTTTCGCTTAAGGGAAAATAATGTGCTAAAATCAGAACAAAAGGGAATTACAGGCTCAACAGGGGTTCAAAATGGTGAGTACAAGGGTTGGCCATATAGGTTGGTGAGTTTAATATCAAAGATGGCCTCAATCATGCTAAATGCATCCAAACAACAAATACAGGATATAAAGAATCATGCAAATCAATGATCACAATAAAAAAAGAGTGAAATCATACCAGAACAAACATTATGGTTGAAAAATGCAACCATCTATCAAGGCTCAAATCTTACAAGGTATGTTGTTCTAGCTCTTTTCTATGTTCCACAAACAGAAAACTTCAAGCAAGTAGGAAAACACAATTTTTTTTCAATTCAACCGATGGTATATGCCCTAAGAAGAATTTCATGAAAATTCCTTGGTGTTTCACCAAACTTATTCATTCTAACATGCAACATGCAAACATTAACTACCATATACAAACAAACTAACTAAGATGCAATGGAAATAAAACTACTAAAACAGAGTAAAAAGAACTAAAAAAGAGTATTGCAAAGTGATTTGAGAAAAGAAATTTTTACCCCCACGAAGTTGATCCTCCCCCACACTTAGTTCTTGTACGGTCCTCCGTGCTTGCTTACAATTCAAGAGAATGAGAACTTCGGGGCCACTTCAGCTGGTGGTGTCGGGAATGGGCGGGTCACCATCATCATACTCCTCCCCAACTAGCTCGGATGAAGCCTCAGGAGCTGGGCCAGGGTCTCTTCCTTCTAGCTTTGCCGCTATCCACTCAAAACACTTCAGCTCCAATTGCTCCATGCGGTGGATATCGTGCAAGATGTCTCGGAATAAATCCGGAAGAGGCCGGAGAATCGATAAAGGAGTGGATGAGGTTGGTTGACTTGATGGTGGTGCTACGGGTGCCTTCCTCTTCGAGTGTGTATTCTCTAATGATCCATCCAATTCTCCCCTTGGAATGAACTTGTTGCCTCTTGGAAACTCTAACATTATACCCATTGGTTGCCTCTCTACCCCCGCTGCGTTTGCTAAGCGCATCACTATCGACGGAAATGGAATGTTGATATTCTTCTTCTCAACTAACTTCCAAATTGATTTGTGCAACAAAGGTACAATGGCTATATGCTTCCCTTCCGTAATAGCCCATAGTAGCAAAGCAGTTCTAAATCTCACATGGGTAGTGTGGGTGCTCGGGATGATGTAGTCCGCCACAATCTGATGCCATATACGAGCTTCAAGATTCAAATCAGAGTATGCAATACTAGTGGGAATATAATTTCTCCCGTTCCTATACTCCCAAGATGCACCAGGACGGCCTATTCTCTCAAGAATGGGAGTCAGAGATATTCTTCCTTTAAACAGATCTACTTTTATCTTGAAATAATCATCCTTCTCAAGCGGAATGTGGGGATGTTCAAAATAGCTTCTAGAGCTTGATTGGATGTATCCAACATTCTTCCCCGGAGGAATACTGACTTCGGTTCCCAAGCTTGGTAGTTCGCATAGAATTCGCACACCATGGTCTCATTGACTTCAATGGGTTCTCGCTCGAGAAACTCCCACTGAAGCGAGGCAATCCTTTGGTGAATAGTCACCTTGTACTGGCTTGGAACCTTCAACAGCCACTCCCAATGGATTGTGCGCTTCTCAATAGCCTTGTATTGAGAGTCAGCTCTTCGAATAACCAAGGTATCCGGTTTATCTCCCTGGCGATCCCACCAAACATTAGGAAACTGAGTGGTAGTTTGCTCAACCAGCGAAGTAAAGTGCCTTACCCTTCTTTCTCATCCTCAAAATAGAAATAAAAGATTTTTGAGATTATAGGGCAATGATAAAGAAAATTATTACCGGTTTAGAATCAATCAAGACAAGCATCAATTCGTTAGTAACATAGTCCAAACCAATAATGAATTCTCATGATCAAATAATAAAGTCAATACAAAATAAAACTGAGAGTATTTAGCTCCTGGGTCGTCTTCCCTAAGAGTTGCAATGAAATGTACAATTATTGGCTATGAGAGAGAGCATGGGGAATTGGGAAAGCAAGTAAGAGAGCAAGAGATGTAAATAGCAAGGAAGAAAATAAACATGCAAGGAATGTAAATGGCAACTCTTGGCAAGAATTGAGCAATTTAGGATTCCTATCCTAGTTATGGACCACAAACATGAAAATTGTGTGGAATCAATCCAAATTAGTCAATCCTCCTTGAGAATTAGTCAAAAGAGCATAATTGATCTCAATCCATAAGTCCTAGTCAACTCACTAATTACTTAGTGAAAGACTAGCGTTAATGAAAATCATACCAATTAGCTATTCTCACACAATGCAGAATGGACATCCACAACTCAATTTCACCTAGATACCCAATTTCTCAACCAAGAGTGTGAAAACTAAACATGCAAGAAATTAAACATCAAAGCAATAAAAGTTAAAGCAATTAAGTGCAAGAAAAGGAAATTTCAAATGCTGAGATCTAAGGTTACCTATCGTAGCCATTGACCACAAACACATGATAATTATGAAGAGTTAATCCTACTTAGTCAACCTTACATCGAAGATAAGTCAAATAGGCATAGTTAATTTCAATCCATAAGTCCTATGTCACCACTAAGGGGTCACATAGAGTCAAGGGAGACCAAATCAACTAACTACTCTAATATATCAAACAAGAATGGACATCAATGACTCAAGGATCACCAAAGTCAATAATTTCAAGCCAAGAGATAAGAAAAACTAAGTGAAAACTAAGCCAAGCATTTTATCAAACACTTGGTGTGCATGAGAATAAAATAATATTAAATTACATTAAAATAAATTCTAAAACTACCAAAGTAAAGAAATGACAATGACAACTCAAGAAAGCAATAAATGACATGAAAACATAAATTTGTATTAATTGGAATTAAAATAACAAAAGTGTTTATAACATGAAAATTGCCATAAAGAGAAAATAACAAAAGAGATGAAGAAGATAAAGACAAGAAAGCATAAAAACATAAAGGAAACTACATTAAAGCAAGAATTAAAGTGCTGAAATTAAAAGAAAACTAAGCTAAAAATCCTAATTCTAGAGAGAGGGGGGAGCTTCTCTCTCTAGAAAACTAAGCGAAAACATGTAAAAATATAAACCTAAGTGCTCCCCCCTTCTCCAAGCTTTAATTTGGCTTGAAATAGCTTCAGAAATGAGTTGGATTGGGTTTTGGAAGCCCAAAAATCGCTGCCAGTGAGTTGCAATTAATGAGGTCACGTGCAGGGACCTGTGTGGACGCACAGATGTGTGCATCCGCACACATGTTGAATCCTGACTTGTGCGTACACACAAGTACCTATGCATACGCACACTTAGACTTATGTCCACTATAGCAAATTGCATATTATTTTGAAGCCCCAGATGTTAGCGTTCCAATGCCTCTGGAACTGCCTCATTTGGACCTCTGTAACTCAAGTTATGACCAATTTAGTACCGAGAGGTCAGGATGGACAGCTTTCCAAATCCTTCATTTCTTGAATTCTTCCACTTTGCATGCTTTCCTTCCACTTTCTCAAGCCATTCTTGCCTTCAAAATCTTAAATCACTCAACGAACACATCAAGGCATCAAATGGGATTAAAGTGAATAAAATTTAGCTATTAAAAGGCCTAAAAAGCATGTTTTTACTTTCAAGCACAATTTAGGAAGAAATCACAAAACTAAGCTATTTCAATGGATAAGTGCAAGAAAAGTCGATGAAATCCACCCAAATAAAGCAAATAAATACCATGAAATGTGGGTTCATCAGGCAACAATAATATAAAACCACTGAGGAAGCACTTTCAAGGTCAAAAGAAGCTTTTAAAATAATGTGGTTTACAAAAAAAAAAAACACAGTATGTATATTCCAATGATGCGTGCCGTTGGAAAACACACACCGGCCGGATACCACGGCAACCACACTATTTATTAGTCAAAGCTCACTGCTTCTCAAATAAGTGCTTAAGTTGCAAGTCTAAAGGATGGACATAAAAGCAACTTCACGCTCGCACCAATTGATTCATTAACACCCTTTGAATGTAATGGTCATTAAGGTTGTTGGCAAGAAATTTCATTAGCAAAAGAGTGTACAACAACAATAACCATTCACTCAAAGTAAAGTGTCAATTGCTCATCATCAAGAAGTGGTAACCACATATGCAATGTTCTAAGTTAGGGCCAAAAGATGTGTGATCAAGACATCATCTAAAGTTGAACAATTGTAAAGTGATTACCGAATTAAAATTGCGAGATGAGCAATGACAATTGAGTGTCACATAACACAATGTATTTATAACCAAAATTGCATATCAACAAACAAGGAAATGCATTGGTGAATTCACTTAACTTCCATCAAAAGTCATAATTTAAGTTGCACAATTCATACAATATGCCTAACAAGAGATAAATTGAACACATATGATGGCCAAGTCATATGAATCAAACAAAATATTCATTGAGGCATTTAATGAAACATGTGGTATGCAATGTGCAAGCTTATCACAATTGATGCTCAAATTCAATCATAATCAACCCATAATCAAATATCAACAGTTGCAATACAAAGAGACAAAGAAAAGCATTAAATCTAATCTAAGCAACATGAAAAGAAAAGCAAAACAATTGTGAAATTCAACAAAAAGGAAAATAAGAACCTGAAAATTGAAGGTTGAAGCAAACAAGAATGGGAAAAAAAACAATGGCACTTCTTATAGCCACTGCGAATTTGAGGCGGTTGGGTTTGCCGGAAAAACGCCGGAGAGGCAAAACTCACCAGTGGTGAAGAAAGAAAAGAGAAAGGAAAGAAAGAAAGAAAAGGAAAGAGAAGTAAGAGAGAGAGGTGGTAGCTGAATGGCGGCGGCGGTGGCCGGCGGCAGGGTCTCCTGGACTGGGGCTAGAGCTAGGAAGAGCAGCAGCAGTGGAAAGAAGAGGAAAACAAAACTGCTGCTCAACAGGGTAGGTTGCCCTGTTAACTCCCAAAACGGGTCACATGCGGGTGCACCGAGGCCTGTGTGGACGCACAGAGAGCAAGAATTAGAAGGGTTGTGAATGCACACAGCATGCGATCGCTGCGACCAGAGTGGGTGTATAAGCGTGTGCGGACGCACAGTAGGAAGCGTCCGTACAGAGGTCACAAGATAGAGGGGTGTGTGTGTACGCATAAGCTGGTGCACACGCACAGAATGCGGAAAGGAATGGGATGCAGGCGTATAGAGCGTGCGATTGCTCCCACCAGAGTGGTGATAACAACGCATGCGGGCACACAATGGCGTGTGCTCGCACAGAAAGCTTCACTTTTTTTTTTTTGAAGAATGCTTGAGGTAAAGAGTCAGGCGTGCGTGTGCACACAGGTCCGTGCGCACGCACAGGGACAAAGATAGGGGGAGGTTGTTCACGCGCACAACTCGTGATGACGCTCCCACCAGAGGGGTCGTCAATTGGCATGTGGACGCACACGTCTGTGCGGCCGCACAAGAAGCACAATAAAGGGACTGCGTGCGTGCGCACTGCCTCATGCGCATGCACGCACAGGGCTCAGAAAATAGGGTAGCGCCCACGCACAGGCAGTGCTAGCGCTGCGACCAGAGGGTACTGCGAGGGGTGTGCGGACGCACAGGGGTGTGCGCTCGCATAGGAGGTGAAAAATACAGTTTTGTGCGCGCGTACAGGGTGGTGCGCACGCACAGGTGCCCTGTTTTACAAAAAATTTTCTTTTCAAAACTAAGGTTCCCTCCTATAGCATAGCAACATACCAACCCCAAATCATTCAAACAAGCATAAATTCATGTTCCACAAGTAGTTCAACTTGTTCAATCCAAAATTACTAAATCAAAACTAAGCTAATCATCATACCATAAGAAAACAACTAATTCAAAAGGCTATAAACAAAAGATAAAGTTGGAACAATATTACCATGGTGGGGTGTCTCCCACCAAGTACTTTGGTTTAGAGTTCTAAGTTGGACTTTGCATGGCTTCATTGGTCACTTGAAACTTCTCCAAGGAGGAAAATCTCAAACTCCTTGGCATTCTTGGGTTGAGTGTGATCTCTTGAATCAGACTTCTTGGCAACTTTTTCTTCTTCTTGCTCCTTGCCAACCTCAATCACTTCATCTTCGATTATATCGCAGCCAAAGATAGAATAGTCTTCGAGGATGGGTTTCCTTGATTCTTCCAATGTGAATCTTGCTACCTTGCCATCAGCCTCAAAAGAATAGACTCCGGAATGTGCATCAAGCTTGAATCGGGATGTCTTTAGAAATGGCCTTACAAGTAAAATGGATGATGGCTTGTCTGAGTCAATGGGAGGATTCTCCAAAATGTGGAAATATACCGGGAAGAGTAAATCTTGGATGTCAACCAGAACATTTTCTGCAATCCCCACAACTGATACAATGCTCTTATCGGCCAACACGAATCTCGCCCCAGACTTCTTTAAGGGTGACAAGTTCAATCTCTCATAAATGGGAGTGGCATAAAGCTTACGCATGCCCCCAAATCGCACATACAGTTCGTGAACTTTATCCCACCAATCAAGTAAGTAATCAAACATGGGCTGGGATTATTACATTTTTTAGGAATTAAAGAAGAGATAGAATCATCTACCAGCCTTTTGTTGAGTTTTCCAATTTTCTCCTTATGGGTACAAACGTCTTTGAGGAACTTGGCATATTTGGGTACTTGTTGAATGGCCTAAAATAGAGGGACGGTGACTTCAACATTCTTAAAAATTTACACCATGTTGGGGTCAAGTTGTTCTTGCTTCTTGGCCTTTTTGGCCAAGGTTGGAAATGGAATGGCCATAGGGTCTTCAATTGGAATTTTCCTCTTTGGCTCCTTGGCCTTGAGTGGTTCCTCATCATCCTTCCCAACATCTTCCTCTTCATCCTTCATCATTTCCGCATCCTCTCCTACCTCTTCCTCGTGGGTTTCCTCACTCAAGCTTGTAGGCAGAACACCAATTTCATCTAACTTGGTGCCGCTCCGAAGGGTGATAGCATTGATGCTCCCCTTAGGATTCGGCTGAGGTTGTGAGGGCTAATGCACGGAAACTTGTCTCTCAACAAATTTCCCTTCGACAAGTATACCGAATTGTCGTCAAGTAAAAACTCACAATAGAGTGAGGTCGAATCCCACAGGGATTGATTGGTCAAGCAACTTTAATTAGAGGAATGTTCTAGTTGAGCTAAGCAGAAATTGAATTGAGGAATTGCAGAAAATTAAATGGCGGGAAAGTAAATAACAGAAAATGTAAATGCTGGAAATAAATGGCAGAATGTAAATGGCATAAAGTAAATTGTAGAATCTTAAATGGGAATTTGGGGAGATGAGCAGAAAAGTAAATGGCAGAAGATAAAGAGAATGGGTAAGATCAGAAATGGGGAATTCATTGGGCTTAGGAGATGTTTCATTCTCCAGCTTCGAGAGCCTTAGTGACACTCACCTTTGTCACTAACGTCTCAAAGTGCCCCCTTTTTCCCACGTTAGTTCTCCACTTTAGTGTAACTAACGTGGCAACTAACGTGGGTATGCTAGCCATCTCCAATGTTAGTGACAAAGGTTGGTGTCACTAACACTGGCACATCATCTCTTGCTCCACGTTACCCTTCACGTTAGTGGTCTTAATGTGACCACTAACGTAGGCAATCTTGGCCTGATCCAACGTTAGTGACAAAGGTGAGTGTTACTAACGTTGGAAATCTCTTTACTCCACGTCAGAGTCCACGTTAATTGGATTAACGTGGCTCTTAATGTGGCGTAGTGTGGCATTTTGGAACGTTAGTGGTGCTTACTTTCACCACTAACGTTGGAGCTTCTTTTTCCTTCCACGTTAGCTCCCACGTTAGTGTAACTAACGTGGCTTATGATGGCTTTCGAGGGCGTTATTGGTGGTAACTTTACCACTAACGTTGCAAGCTTGCTCCCATTCCACATTAGTGGTCACGTTAGTGAGACTAACGTGTCTCCTAACGTGGCTCTTCTTTGCTTCCTTTGTCCTTAAATCAAACAAACAAGGTGCATCAAAGCTTTGTTTCAAGTCATGAGATTATGCATCATCTTTATTGTCATTCAATTCATGCATAATTCTCATGAAATCATGTAAAGTTCACAATGTTTGCTTGAATCAAGATGTAAGTGTATATTCACCCAAAACTTGCTTATTTACTAAGAAAATGCATGAAACTACCCTAAAATAGTAAAGAAAAGGTCAGTGAAACTGGCCAAAATGCCCTGGCATCAAGGGCAAACCACTAGAAGTTGAGGCTTGTTGGGCATTTTGTGTAGTCAGAGGAGAAAGAGTCAAACGGGTGAGTGCTTTGGCAATTGTAGCCATATATGCTTCTTGTTTCTTGTGGAATTCCCGTTGCTCTTGCATAAAGGTTTGGAGTGTGTCATTCATGTAGGGTTGATTAGGAGGAGGACCTTGATTAACTTGAGGAGGGTTGGATCTACTATTTGGATATTGATCCTGATGATAAGAACTTTTGACGGTTTAGAATTTCACAAATGAAAGCTCGTTGCAATATAGTTTCTAAACCAAACAATAATCCGCTCATACAAAAATTTGTTTGTCACAAGTAACAAACCCCTAAATTTATAAACCGAAGTATTGAACCTCGGGTCGTTCTCCCTAGGAATTACAATAGTGTGTCCTTGTTATTGGTTATGAAGTATGTTTTAGGGATTTTGAGATAAAAGACCTGAAATGTAAATGGCAATGAAAGTAAACTAATAACTATAAAAAGCTCTTGGCAAGGATATGAGAACTAGAAGTCCTATCCTAGTTATCCTCCTCAATTGTGATCATAAATTGTCCATTGCTACCACTTCGTTAACTTCTAACCATGGAGGAAAGTCAAATGATGAATCAACTTGATTCCACAAGTCCTAGTCAACTCCCAAGGGAAAGACTTGCATTAGTGGTATCCAAATCAATTAGCAACTTCTAATTATCGACCAACAAAGGAATTAGATAACTCAAGCGTCACTAATTACTCCACCTAGGCCAAGAGGAATGAAAATCTATACTAAAATCTAACCAAGCATTTCATTAAACACTTGGGAGGCACAAAAGAAAAGCATAGTAAATTGATAACAAGGATAAAATCTAACAACAATCGAATGTAGGAAATCAACAACAACAATCAAAGAAAACAAGATCTACATGAATTACTTCAAATTGCATTAAAACAAAATAAAATGAACAAAGGTAAATCTACAAACAAAGTAGAAGAAAGTAATAACAACAATAGAAGAATGATGAATGTGGCAACAAGAAATTAAGAAGAAGAAGTAGAAAAGAGCATGAATTAAAACCTAGATCTAAGAACTAAACCTAACCCTAATCCTAATTCTAGAGAGAAGTGAGAGCTTCTCTCTCTAAAACTAAAAACTAAACTAGCCTAATGTGTGTGTATAGACTTATGATGATTTCCCCTTCATTCCTTGGTCTTTTAATCCTTTTCCCGCCAAAACTCAACTCCAAATGGGCTTGGAAAACCTCCAAAATCACCAGGCACGTGTTCTATTAAAAAATTATATATCAGCACCGACGCATACGCGCACAGCACGCGTATGCATCCTTGGGCGACTTCGCGAGGTGCGCGTAAGCACCTTGTGCGCGCGCGCGTCCATGGGCGAGTTTAATTCTTTGGCTTTTCATGATCTTCTCCACTTGCATGCTTCCTTCCTTTCTCCCTTGATCCATTCCTAGCCTTGTTTTAATCCTGAAATCACTAACAACAACATCAAGGCATCTAGTAGAATCAAAGGGAAATAGAAATTCATCTAATTATAGGTCTAAAAGAATGTTTTCACATTTAAGCACAAATAATGGATCAATCACAAAATCATGCTATTTCATTGGATAAATATGAGAAAAGGTTATCAACATGCTCTAAAATCAACACAAGATAAACCCTACAAAGGGGGTTTATCAGATACCTCCCTTGAGGTTGAGATTGTGAAGGTTGTTGGTAGGATTGTTGGTATTGTGGTTGACCTTGAGGAGCTTGGTGATAGTAGGCTTGTTGGCTTGGGTAAGGTTGAGCTTGTGGGGCTTGGTTCCACCTTTGATTAGAGTTATCCCTCCACCCTTGATTTTGAGTTTCTCCATGTTGATTGTAGTTGGGTCTTTGTAGGTATGGATTTGCTACTGCTAATGTAGTGTCCTCTTGGAGTTGAGGGCACTCATAAGTGTAATGGTTGTTACAAGCACAAATACCGCATGATCTTGGTGGTCCTTCAATTTTTGGAGGTTGAGGTGGAGGAGCTATTAAGGCTTGGAGAATTTGTTGCCCTTGGGTGATTTGTCTCAATAAAATTGTCATCTCACCGAGGATCTTTGTCAAAATGGCATCTCCGGAGGGAGAAACATCACTTAAAGCTTTTGGTTGTGGATTTCTTGCCCTTGAGTGTTGAGTGGATTCCGCCAAGTCCGCTATAATCTCCCAAGCTTTTTCGGCGGTCTTGTTTTTGGTGAGGGATCCTCCACTAGAGGCATCTAGGAGAAGCTTATCTTGGGGGTTCATCCCTTGACAAAAATAGCTAATATGTACCAACTCCTCAATATGGTGATTGGGGCAAGCTTCCAATAACTTCTTGAATCTCTCCCAGTGCTCATAAAGAGTCTCCCCATCTCACTGCATAATGCAAGAGATTTCCTTTCGCAGCTTGTCTATCTTTTGTGGTGGGTAGAACTTTTCCATAAATTCCTTACGCAACAAGTCCCAATTGGAAATCACATCTCCTGGTTGAGTATAAAACCATTCTTTCACTTTTCCCTCCAAAGAGAAAGGGAAAGCGAACATCAAAACTGCTACTTCATCTGCACCATGTCTTCTCGCAGTGGAGCATGCAACTTGAAAATCCTTAAGATGCTTAAGAGGATCTTCCCCGGGTAGTCCATTGTACTTGGGGAGCAAGTTGATTGTGCCGGTCTTAAGCTCAAAATTTGGATCCAAAGCTGGATACCGGATTTGTATCGGTTGCAAGTTAATATCAGGAGCTTCGGCTTCCCTTAAGGTGATTCTACAAGGTGGATCCGTGACGTATGCCCAATGGTACGAGTCTGGATTTTTACACTAAAAGTAGAATTTGTCCGTTGCAAGTATAGTCCAAACCCAACAATTGAACATCGATCAAATAATAAATTTGGTGCACAAAATCGTGATGGTTCATTCCTTGGTAACGGCACTAAAACTTAATACGCACGTTCATAATCTTAGTTCTTTGTAACAACATCGCACAACTAACTAGCAGGTGCACTGGGTCGTCCAAGTAATAAACCTTACGTGAGTAAGGGTCGATCCCACGGAGATTTTCGGCTTGAAGTAAGCTATGGTCATCTTGCAAATCTCAGTCAGAAAGATTCATATGGTTAGGGATATTTGATAATTAAAATATAATTAAAACATAAAACAGGATAGAGATACTTATGTAATTCATTGGTGAGAATTTCAGATAAATGTATAGAAATGCTTTTGTTCCTTCTGAATCTCTGCTTTTCTGCTGTCTTCATCCAATCATTCCTACTCCTTTCCATGGCAAGCTTTATGTAGGGCATCACCGTTGTCAATGGTACTTCCTGTCCTCTCAGTGAAAATGGTCCAAATGCGCTGTCACCGCACGGCTAATCATCTGTCGGTTCTCGATCATGTTGGAATAGGATCCATTGATCCTTTTGCGTCTGTCACTACGCCCAGCACTTGCGAGTTTGAAGCTCGTCACAGCCATCCCTTCCCAGATCCTACTTGGAATACCACAGACAAGGTTTAGACTTTTTGGATCTAAAGAACGGCCGCCAATAATTCTAGCCTATACCAAGAAGACTCTGATCGTGAATCAAAAGGCTAAGAGATATGCATTCAAGCTTATTTTCATGTAGAACGGAAGTGGTTGTCAGGCACGCGTTCATAAGTGAGAATGGTGATGAGCATCACATAATCATCACATTCATCATGTTCTTGTGTGTGAATGAATATCTTAGAGAAGAAATAGGCTTGAGTTGAATAGAAAAACAATAGTACTTTGCATTAATTTATGAGGAACAGCAGAGCTCCACACCTTAATCTATGGTGTGTAGAAACTCTACCGTTGAAAATACATAAAGTAAAAATAGGGTAGACATGGCCGAGTGGCCAGCCTCCCATGGAGGTCTAGAGATCTAAAATGATCAAAAGATGATCAAAAGATGCCTAATACAATAGTAAAAGGTCCTATTTATATCAGACTAGTTACTAGGGTTTACAGAAATGAGTAAATGATGCAGAAATCCACTTCTGGGCCCACTTGGTGTGTACTTGGGCTAAGCATTGAAGCTTTCACATGTAGAGGTCTTCCTTGGTGTTTAACGCCAGTTTATAACTTGTTTCTGGCATTTAACTCTGCTTTGCAACCTGTTTCTGGCGTTTAACGCCAGAATAGGGCAAAAAGCTGGCGTTGAATGCCAGTTTGCATCATCTAAACTCAGGAAAAGTATGGAATGTTATATATTGCTGGAAAGTCTTGGATGTCTACTTTCCAACGCAATCAAAGGCGCACCATTTGGACTCCTGTGGCTCCAGAAAATCCACTTTGAGTGCAGGGAGGTTAGAATCCAACAACAACTGCAGTCCTTCTTCAGCCTCTGAATCTGATTTTTGCTCAAGTCCCTCAATTTTAGCCAGAAATTACCTGAAATTACAGAAAAATACACAAACTCATAGTAAAGTCCAGAAATGTGATTTTTATTTAAAAACTAATAAAAATATACTAAAAACTAAATAAATCATACTAAAAACTATCTAAAAACAATGCCAAAAAGCGTATAAATTATCCGCTCATCACAACACCAAACTTAAATTGTTGCTTGTCCCCAAGGAACTAAAAATCAAATAGGATAAAAAGAAGAGAATATACTAGAAACTCCAAAATATTAATGAAACTTAGCTCCAATTATATGAGCGGGACTAGTAGCTTTTTGCCTCTGAACAGTTTTGGCATCTCACTTTATCCTTTGAAGTTCAGAATGATTGACATCTATGGGAACTTAGAATTTAGATAGTGTTATTGATTCTCCTAGTTCAATATGTTGATTCTTGAACACAGCTACTTTATGAGTCTTAGCCGTGGCCCTAAGCACTTTGTTTTCCAGTATTACCACCGGATACATAAATGCCACAGACACATAATTGGGTGAACCTTTTTAGATTGTGACTCAGCTTTGCTAGAGTCCCCAATTAGAGGTGTCCAGGGTTCTTAAGCACACTCTTTTTTTTGCTTTGGACCTCGACTTTAACCGCTCAGTCTCAAGTTTTCACTTGACACCTTCACGCCACAAGCACATGGTTAGGGACAGCTTGGTTTAGCTGCTTAGGCCAGGATTTTATTCCTTTAGGCCCTCCTATCCACTGATGCTCAAAGCCTTGGATCCTTTTTACCCTTGCCTATTGGTTATAAGGGCTATTGGCTTTTTTTTCTCTTGCCTTTTGGTTTAAAGAGCTTTTGGCTTTTTCTGTTTGCTTTTTCTTTTTCTTTTTTTTTCGCCATTTTTCTTTTCTCTCTCTATTTTTTTTTCCGCAAGCTTTTGTATTCACTGCTTTTTCTTGCTTCAAGAATCATTTTTATGATTTTTTAGATTATCAAATAACATTTCTCCTTTTCATCATTCTTTCAAGAGCCAACATATTTAACATTCATAAACAACAATATCAAAAGACATATGCACTGTTCAAGCATTCATTCAGAAAACAAAAAGTATTGTCACCATATCAAAATAATTAAACTAATTTCAAGGATGAATTCGAAATTCATGTACTTCTTATTCTTTTTGTGATTAAAAACATTTTTCATTTAAGAAAGGTGATGGATTCATAGGACATTCATAGCTTTAAGACATAGACACTTAAACACTAATGATCATATAGTGAAGACACAAACATAAATAAAACATAAAGCATAGTAAACGAAACACAGAAAAATAAGAACAAAGAGATTAAGGAACGGGTCCACCTTAGTAAGGGTGGCGTCTTCCTCTTCTTGAAGAACCAATGGTGCTCTTGAGCTCCTCTATGTCTCTTCCTTGCCTTTGTTGCTCCTCCCTCATAGCTCTTTAATCTTCTCTAATCTCATGGAGAATGATGGAGTGCTCTTGGTGCTCCATCCTTAGTTGTCCCATGTTGGGGCTTAATTCTCCTAGGGAGGTGTTGATTTGCTCCCAATAGTTTTGTGGAGGAGAGTGCATCCCCTGAGGTATCTCAGGGATTTCATGGTGAGGAATTTCCTCATGCTCTTGTTGGGGTCCATGATCTCTTGTTTGCTCCATCCTTTTCTTAGTGATGGGCTTGTCCTCATCAATGAGGATGTCTCCCTCTGTGTCAATCCCAGCCAAATTACATAGGTGGCAAATGACGTGAGGTAAGACTAACCTTGCCAAAGTGGAGGACTTGTCAGCCACCTTGTAGAGTTCTTGAGGTATAATTTCATGAACTTCCACTTCCTCCCCATTCATGATACTATGGATCATGATGGCTCGGTCTACAGTAACTTCAGACCGGTTGCTAGTAGGAATAATTGAGCGTTGAATAAACTCCAACCATCCTGTAGCTACAGGCTTAAGGTCCGGTCTTCTCAATTGAACCGGCTTACCTCTTGAGTCAACTTTCCATTGAGCTCCTTCTACACATATGTCCATGAGGACTTGGTCCAACCTTTGATCAAAGTTGACCCTTCTAGTATAGGGGCATGCGTTTTCTTGCATCATTGGTAAGTTGAACGCCAACCTTACATTTTTCGGACTGAAATCTAAGTATTTCCCCCGAACCATGGTAAGCTAATTCTTTGGATTCGGGTTCACACTTTGATCATGGTTCCTAGTGATCCATGCATTTGCATAGAACTCTTAAGCCATTAAGATCCCGACTTGTTGAATGGGGTTGGTGAGAACTTCCCAACCTATTCTTTGGATCTCATGTCGGATCTCCGGATACTCATTCTTTTTGAGCTTGAAAGGAACCTCAGGGATCACTTTCTTCTTGGCCACAACTTCATAGAAGTGATCTTGATGGACCTTTGAGATGAATCTCTCCATCTCCCATGACTCAGAGGTGGAAGCAATTCCCTTCCCTTTCCTCTTTCTTGAGGTTTCTCTGGCCTTAGGTGCCATTAATGGTTATGGAAAAACAAAAAGCAATGCTTTTACCACACCAAACTTAAAAGAATTTAAATTTTAGAGGTAGGTGGGGTTTATAGGGAAGAGAGGATGGATGTGAGTGGTGAAGAGGTGATGGGAAAGTGTGATTGAGGTGATTGGTGAAGGGTATTTGGAGAAGAGGGTTATGAAAAGGTGTGAAGAGAGAGAGTTAGGGTAGGTGGGGATCCTGTGGGGTCCATAAATCCTGTGGAGATCCTGTGGGGTCCACAGATCCAGTGGGGTCAAGTACTTAATATCCCTGCTCCAATTAGGCGTGTAAAACGCCCTTTGTATGAAATACTGGCATTTAACGCCAGACTACTGCTTGTTTTTGCCGTTAAACGCTCAAATATAGCCTGTTTCTGGCGTTTAAGGCCAGGTTGATGCTTGTTTCTAGCGTTAAACGCCAGCTTGGTGCTTGTTTCTGGCGTTTAAATGCCAGAGTGCTCTTCCTCTAGGGTGTGACTATTTCTTCTGCTGTTTTTGATTCTGTTTTTAATTTTTCAGTTGTTCTTGTGACTTCACATGATCGTCAACCTAATAAAACACAAAATAACAACAAAAATAAAATAGATATAATTAAATAACATTGGGTTGCCTCCCAACAAGCACTTCTTTAATGTCAATAGCTTGACAGTGAGCTCTCATGGAGCCTCACAGATGTTTAGAGCATTGTTGGAACCTCCCAACACCAAACTTAGAGTTTGAATATGGGGGTTCAACACCAAACTTAGAGTTTGACTGTGGGGGCTTTGGTTGACTCTGCAGTGAGAGAAGCTTTTCATGCTTCCTCTCCATGGTTACAGAAGGAGATCCTTGAGTCTTAAATACTAATTTACTGGGATTTTGTTTCTTTTGAGGTAATTTCTGCCTATCCAATGCATTTAGTTCATTGGTGAGCAAGGGAGGTTCATCCTCCCAAGTATCATTACCAACTAAACTGGCATTCAACTTCATGATGGCTCCTAGATATTTAGCAACCTGCTCTTCAATGATGTCTTCATCCTCTTCAGAGGAAGAATAATCATCAGAGCTCATGAATGGTAAAAGGAGGTTCAATGGAATCTCTATGGTCTCTAGATGAGCCTCAGATTCCTTTGGTTCCTCAAAGGGAAACTTCTTATTGGTCAGTGAACATTCCAGGAGGTCTTCCTCACTAGGATTCACGTTCTTCTCCTCCTTTCTAGGTTCGGCCACACTAGGTAAGGTTATGGCCTTGCACTCTCTTTTTGGATTTTCTTTTGTATTGCTTGGGAGAGTACTAGGAGGAGTTTCAGTGATTCTTTTACTCAGTTGGCCCACTTGTGCCTCCAAATTTCTGATGGAGGACTTTGTTTCATTCATAAACTTAGAGTGGCCTTAGATAGATCAGAGACTATATTTGCTAAGCTAGATGGATTCTGCTCAGAATTCTCTGTCTGTTGCTGAGTGGATGATGGAAAAGGCTTGCTATTGCTAAACCTGTTTCTTCCACCATTATTAAAGCATTGTTGAGGCTTTTATTGATTCTTCCATAAGAAATTTGGATGATTTCTTCATGAGGGATTATAGGTGTTTTCATAGGGTTCACCCATGTAATTCACCTCTGCTATTGCAGGGTTCTCAGGATCATAAGCTTCTTCTTCAGATGATGCCTCTTTAGTACTATTGGATGCAGCGTGCAATCCATTAAGACTCTGAGAAATCATATTGACTTGCTGAGTCAATATTTTGTTCTGAGCCAATATGGCATTCAGAGCATCAATTTCAAGAAATCCCTTCTTCTGAGGCGTCCCATTACTCACAGGATTCCTTTTAGAAGTGTACATGAACTGGTTATTTGCAACCATGTCAATGAATTCCTGAGCTTATGCATGTGTTTTTTTAGGTGAATGGATCCACCTACAGAATGGTCCAATGACATCTTTGATAATGCCGACAGACCATCATAGAATATATCCAGGATGGTCCATTCTGAAAGCATGTCAAAAGGACACTTTTTGGTCAGTTGCTTGTATCTCTCCCAAGCTTCATAGAGGGATTCACCTTCTTTTTGTCTAAAGGTTTGAACATCCACTCTAAGCTTGCTAAGCTTTTGAGGAGGAAAGAACTTGGCTAAGAAAGCTGTGACCAGCTTATCCCAAGAGTTCAGGCTATCTTTAGCTTGAGAGTCCAACCATATTCTAGTTCTATCTCTTACAGTAAACAGGAAAAGCATAAGCCTGTGGACCTCGGGATCAACCCCATTGGTCTTAACAGTATCACAGATCTGCAAGAATTCAGTTAAGAACTGGAAAGGATCTTCTGATGGAAGTCCATGAAACTTGCAGTTCTGTTGCATCAGAGAAACTAATTGAGGCTTTAGCTCAAAATTGTTTGCTCCAATTGCAGGGATTGAGATGCTTCTTCCATGTAAGTTGGAATTTGGTGCAGTAAAGTCACCAAGCATCTTCCTTGCACCTCCATCATTGTTATTGGTTTAGGCCATCTCAACTTCTTTTTCGAAAATTTCAGTAAAGTTCTCTTCAGAGTGTTGTGTTTTAGCTTCTCGTAGCTTCCTCTTTAGAGTCTTTCAGGTTCCGGATCAGCTTCAACAAGAATGTTCTTATCCTTGCTCCTGCTCATGTGAAAAAGAAGAGAACAGAAAAGAAGAAGAATCCTCTATGTCACAGTATAGAGATTCCTTTATGCGAGTAGAAGAAGAAAAGAATAGAAGAAGAGGAATTCGAACACCAAGAGAAAGAGAGGGTTCAAATTTTAAGATGAAGAGAAGTGGTAGTAAATAAATAAATAATTAGAAGGAGATGAAAGAGGAAAGAATTCGAAAATTAAATAAAATAAAATAAAAATATTTTTGTTGTTTTTTTTACTTTAAAATTAGTAAAGGAATTTTGAAAAAGAGGTTAGTGATTTTTGAAAATTAGAGAGGGAGAATTAGTTAGGTAGTTTTGAAAAAGATAAGAATCAAACAAGATAAGACTAATTGAAAAAAAACAGATTTGAAAATCAATTTTGAAAAGATAAGAAGTTAGATAAGAAGTTAGAAAAGATTTTGAAATTGATTTTGAAAAAGATGTGATTGAAATTTGTTTTGAAAAAGATTTGAAAAAGAAATTTAAAAAGATTTCATTTTGAAAATTAAAGTTGATTACTTGACTAACAAGAAACAAAAAGATATGATTTTTTAAAATTTAAAGATTGAACCTTTCTTACTAGGCAAGTAACAAACTTAAAATTTTTGAATGAATCACATTAATTGTTAGCATTAATTTTGAAAATATGAAATAGAAATAAGAAAAAGATTTTGAAAATAACTTTTGAAAATGTTGAAATTATGAAAGAAAAAATGAAAAAGATTTGATTTTTGAAAAAGATTTGAAAAAGATAGAATTTTTAAATTGAAAATTTGATTTGACTCAAAAGAAACAACTAAATTTTAAAAAGTTTTGAAAAAGTCAACTCAAACTTTTGAAAATTTATGAGTGAATAAGGGAAAGATATATTTTTGATTTTTGAATTTTTAATGAAGAAGGAGAAAAACAAAAAAAATACTCAAAACATGAAAATTATGAATCAAAATACATGATGCATGCAAGAACACCTTGAATGTCAAGATGAACCCCAAGAACTCTTTGAATGTCAAGATGAACACCAAGAACTTATTTTTGAAAATTTTTAAGAAAAGAAAAACTCACAAGACACCAAACATAGAAATTTTCAAACTTTAGACACCAACAATTTGAAAATGCACATGAAAAACAAGAAAAGACACCAACAAGAAAATTTTAAAGATCAAACAAAGAAATTCATCAAGAACAACTTGAAGATCATGAAGAACACATGCATGAATTTTCGAAAAATGCAAGAAGGTTTGAAAAATATGCAATTGACACCAAACTTACAATTTGACACAAGACTCAAACAAGAAACACAAAATTATTTTTGGTTTTATGATTTTATTAAAATTTTTTTGGTATTTTTCGAAGATTAATTTGGAAAAAGAAAAATAAGGATTTCAAGATTTTTAATAAGAATTCCAGGAATCATGCAATGTTAGTCTAAAGCTTCGGTCCAGGAATTAGACATGGCTTACTAGCCAGCCAAGCTTTCAGTGAAAGCTCCGGTCTAAAACACTAGACATGGCCAATGGCCAGCCAAGCTTTAAGATACAAATCAAGCATACAACAGCTGAATTGATGAGAATCAAAAAGCTCTTGTGATGATGAGTTAAAACCTCGGTCCATAAGATAGACATGGCTTCACAGCCAGCCAGATTTCAATAGATCATCATGAAACTCTAGAATTCATTCTTAAAAATTCTGAAGCCATAGAATAATTTAATTTTTTTTAAAAATTTTTGAAAATTTTTCGAAAATAAAAAGAATAAAAACAAAAACTTAAAATTAAAATAAAATTACCTAATCTGAGCAACAAGATGAACCGTCAGTTGTCCAAACTCGAACAATCCCCGGTAACGGCGCCAAAAACTTGGTGCACGAAATCGTGGTCGTTCATTCCTTGGTAACTGTTCACACCCAGGGCCGAGCTATCCGACCCGAGATATTCAGTGACAAAGCGATCGACCTCTTCAGGTCAGGCTATCCGACCTCTTCTCAAAGAGGTCGGCCAAATCGACAGGAAAGCCCAATAAAGGGCCCAAATAGAGGAACACGACCCAAATCCAAAGGCCGCCCAAGCCTATAGAGATAAGGGCAGTTCCCTTGAAGATAAGCTGACCTCAACTCAAAGATAAAGATAAGATAAGATAACTAACTTATTGATGCCAAGGCATCATAGGCTAGTTTCACTAGCATTTTTCTGTTAGTTTTAGTTGTTTTATGCATTTTCTTGAGCTTAAAGTAACCAAAAATGGTTAAATGAAGAACAAAGTAATGAACCATCCAAACAATATGATTTTGATGCAAATTCCATGAGTTTTAGTTATATTACTTAAATCAATCCGAACCAACAATTTCAAGATCAATTAAACCGAATAGAAGGAATTATGGCAACCATGAGTCAAGACATCATTGAACTAAAGAGCTTCAGGGATGATGTGAGAACTACCTTAAGAAACCACGGTGAAAAACTCAAAAGGATGGAATCTCAAGTAGGAGAGCTATCTCAACAGGCACCCAAATCAACTGCAGTGTTCCCTAGTCATGTAGAAGTCACGGCTATAAGCTCATAAAGACAAGCATTGATTTACATGTGCAAATACTATTCATAATTCACATGGACCGAAAAATAATAGCAAATTTGTTTGTTTGTGCAGGTACAAAAGAAAAAGCTCATAAGAAAAGACAAGGGAGGCACAAGTGGTCAAAAAGAGGCAGGAAGCAAGAAGAAGCAGGATCCCAAGAATTAAGAAGAACCAAGCAATAAATAAGAGGTGGTCTCGTTCCTTAATAATCAAATGATAATTGGTCTAATCCGAATTGCTCACTCAACCAATCCTTGTGGGATTCGACCTCACTCTATTGTGAGTTTTTACTTGACGACGATAACCGGTGCACTTGCCGGAAGGAATTTTGCCGATCGTGCAATTTCCTAAATCGTAGCATAACAAGTTTATGTGCATCACTTATCTTATCTAGAAAGGTCACACTACAACCACTATAAATACACTGGAGCACCCAGGTATAACTCATACTCTGATTCTATTAAAAACCTTTTTAATACCTATGCTAACTTAAGCATCGGAGTCTCTTGCAGGTACCCCCTCCCTCCGGTGACCAAGGATCAGAAGTGCAGCCAGTCCAACAAGTCGGACACAACAGCTCTGGCCGCCACCAGCTAGCCGGACACGTCATCTCTGACCAGTACAGAAGATCTCATCCGAGATCGGCCTACATTTTCAAGTAACCCTCGGAACATTGGCGCCGTTGCCGGGGAACCTGGAAGTCATCCCATCCCCATGACGGACGACCATGACAACGACCACGATTCAGATCTAGAAGACAGAACACCGCACAAAAACGCAGATGCTACACCAAAAGATACTCCAGTATCTAACAGAGACAAAAACTCATCAAATCCAGGAGTAATAGAAGCACTTCAAAATCGTTTAAAGCAACTTGAAAAAGAAAGCCAGCATCAACGAGAAGTTGGCAAGGATCTACAAAGAGAGGTAAGGAGACGTCGAAAGCTAGAAGATAAAATCCTATAACTTGAAGTCGATCTCAAAGCAAAGGCTACCCGGACCACCCTTGAGGACAATTCACGCAAAGATCAAGATCCATTCACTAGGGACATCAAGAAAACTAAAATTCCTAAGGACTTCAAACTCCCAGATATGACTCTGTATGATGGCACTACAGATCCCATCCATCACCTCAGCAACTTCAGAAGCAGAATGTACCTCATCGACGCCTCGGACGCTGTTCGCTGCAAAGCTTTTCCAACGACCCTCACGAAGACAGCAATTAGATGGTTCGACAACTTACCTCCTAAGTCCATCTCAAGTTTTGACGACCTAGCTAAAAAATTTCTGGCCAGATTCTCCATCCAAAAAGACAAGGCCAAGCACGCCCCCAGTCTACTTGGAATCAGACAAGGAGATCGGGAAAGTCTTCCCAACTACATGGAGAGATTCAACAAAATATTCCTAGACATACAAAGCTTGCCAACAGAGGCTGCCATCATGGGCCTCATCAATGGTCTACGAAAGGGACCTTTTAGCCAATCTATATCGAAGAAATATCCCACATCTCTGGATGAGGTGTAGGAGCGAGCGGAAAAATATATCAACATGGAAGAAAACTCTCGGTTGGGAGAAACCTCAAAATTCGGATTCTCCTACCGAGACAAAGATAAAGAATCCAAAAGGAAGGAAGATCGACAAGGGGAGAAAATTAAAAAAAATATCACAATTACACCCCTCTTAGGGTATCCCTAGTAGATGTCTACAAAGAAGTCTACCATACGGAAAAGATACCCCCAGCTCGACCACTCAAAGACAAAAGAGGAGGAGGAAATCAGAACGAATACTGTGAATATCACCGAGTCCGAGGGTATTCCACCAACGAATGCTTCGACTTAAAAAATATCATAGAAAAATTAGTGAGAGAAGGAAAA
The DNA here is from genome assembly GCF_000816755.2 of Arachis ipaensis. Taxonomy (NCBI): domain Eukaryota; kingdom Viridiplantae; phylum Streptophyta; class Magnoliopsida; order Fabales; family Fabaceae; genus Arachis; species Arachis ipaensis. The sequence goes on from NC_029794.2 coordinate 63,513,552, forward strand.
CTAGATTGGTTTCTGGCCACCTGAGATGATGATCAAAGAAAGAGAAGAAGGGATGAAGATGTCGGACGAATCGAGCGATCACCTCGTACGCCAGAAAGACATGTCCATATGATACACGGAGGATTTGTAGGAGGAGGAATCTCCAAATCATCTCGCAAAAGATATCTCAAAGAAGTATATCATGTCGAAGGAAAGGGGGAAGCACCCGACATCCCTGCAATCACATTCACCGAAGAAGACTGGTGCGCGAAATTGTGATCTAGATGTGAAATTGTTGTTCGAAATTGTTTCCTTGGAAATGGCTCCAAAAACGTGTTCACAATACCATGGTCCAAACATAACTTCACAACTTCGCGCAACTAACCAGCAAGTGCACTGGGTCGTCCAAGTAATACCTTACGTGAGTAAGGGTCGAATCCCACAGAGATTGTTGGTATGAAGCAAGCTATGGTCATCTTGTAAATCTCAGTTAGGCAGATTAAATTGTTTTAAGAAATTATAGTGGATGAAAATAAATAAAATATAAAATAGGATAGTGGTACTTACGTAATTCATTGGTGAGAATTTCAGATAAGCATATAGAGATGCTTTCGTCCCTCTGAACCTCTGCTTTCTTGCTGTCTTCATCCAATCCTTCCTACTCCTTTCCATGGCAAGCTGTATGTAGGGCATCACCGTTGTCAATGGCTACTTCCCATCCTCTTTGTGAAAATGGTCCAATGCGCTGTCACTGCATGGCTAATCATCTGGAGGTTCTCGATCATACTGGAATAGGATTCACCCTCATTTTGCGTCTGTCACTACGCCCAGCACTCGCCAGTTTGAAACTCGTCACAGCCATCCCTTCCCGAATCCTACTCGGAATACCACAGACAAGGTTTAAACTTTTCGGATCTCAAGAATGGCCATCCATGGGTTCTAACTTATACCACGAAGATTCTGATTAAGAAATCCAAGAGTTACTCATTCAATCGAAGGTAGAACGAATCTGGTTGTCAGGCACACGTTCATAGGGAATGAATATCTTAAAAGCTGAATAAGTTGAATTGAATAGAAAAACAGTAGTACTTTGTATTAATCATGAGGAACAGCAGAGCTCCACACCTTAATCTATGGTTTGTAGAAACTCTACCGTTGAAAATACATAAGTGATAATGGTCCAGGCATGGCCAAATGGCCAGCCCCCATGAAAGTCTAAGATAGCATAAAACTAATCAAAGATCCCCTACAAAGATAGTAAAAAGTCCTATTTATACTAAACTAGTTACTAGGGTTTACAGAAATGAGTAAATGATGCAGAAATCCACTTCCGGGGCCCACTTGGTGTGTGCTTGGGTGGAGCTTGAAGTTTACACGTGGAGAGGTCATTTTTGGAGTTGAATGACAGTTTGTAACGTGTTTCTGGCGTTGAACTCCACTTTGCAACTTGTTTCTGGCGCTGAACGCCAGACTGCAACATGTAACTGGAGTTCAACGCCAGTTTGCATCGTCTAAACTCGTGAAAAGTATGGACTATTATATATTTCTGGAAAGCTCTGGATGTCTACATTTCAACGCAATTTGAAGCACGCCATTTGGGGTTCTCTAGCTCTTGAAAATCCACTTTGAGTGCAGGGAGGTCAGAATCCAACAGCATTTGCAGTCCTTCTTCAACCTCTGAATCTGATTTTTGCTCAGGTCCCTCAATTTCAGCCAGAAAATACCTGAAATCATAGAAAAACACACAAAACTCATAGTAAAGTCCAGAAATATGATTTTTAATTAAAAAATAATAAAAATATAATAAAAACTAACTAAATCATACTGAAAACTATGTAAAAACAATGCCAAAAAGCGTATACATTATCCGCTCATCACAACACCAAACTTAAATTATTGCTTGTCCCCAAGCAACTGAAAATCAAATAGGATAAAAAGAAGAGAATATACTATAAATTCCAAACTATCAATGAAATATAGCTCCAATCAAATGAGCGGGACTTGTAGCTTTTTGCCTCTTGAATAGTTTTGGCATCTCACTTTATCCATTGAAGTTCAGAATGATTGGCATCTATAGGAACTCAGAGTTCAGATAGTGTTATTAATTCTCCTAGTTCAGTATGTTGATTCTTGAACACAGCTACTTTATGAGTCTTGGCCGTGGTCCTAAGCACTTTGTTTTCCAGTATTACCACCGGATACATAAATGCCACAGACATATAACTGGGTGAACCTTTTCAGATTATGACTCAACTTTGCTAAAGTCCCCAATTAGAGGTGTCCAGGGTTCTTAAGCACACTCTTTTTTTTTTGCTTTGGACCTTGACTTTAACCGCTCAGTGTCAAGTTTTCACTTGACACCTTCACGCCACAAGCACGTGGTTAGGGACAGCTTGGTTTAGCCGCTTAGGCCAGGATTTTATTCCTTTAGGCCCTCCTATCCACTGATGCTCAAAGCCTTGGATCCTTTTTATTTACCCTTGCCTTTTGGTTTTAAGGGTTATTGGCTTTTTGCTCTTGCCTTTTGGTTTTAAGAGCTTTTGGCTTTTTCTGCTTGCTTTTTCTTTTTCCCATTTTTTTCGCTATTTTTTTCACATTTTTTTTCTGCAAGCTTTTGTATTCACTGCTTTTTCTTGCTTCAAGAATCATTTTTATGATTTTTTAGATTATCAAATAACATGTCTCCTTTTTCCTTATTCTTCAAGGGCCAACATATTTAACATTCATAAACAACAACTTCAAAAGACATATGCACTGTTCAGGCATTCATTCAGAAAACAAAAAGTATTGTCACCACATCAAAATAATTAAACTAGTTTCAAGGATGAATTCGAAACTATGTACTTCTTGTTCTTTTGTAATTAAAACATTTTTCATTTAAGAGAGGTGATGGATTCATATTCACTACTTTAAGGCATAGACACTTAGACACTAATGATTATGTAATAAAGACACAAACATAGATAAACATTTAACATAAAAAAAATGAAAAACAGAAAATTTAAGAACAAGGAATGAGTCCACCTTAGTGATGGTGGCGTTTCCTTCTTGAGGAACCAATGATGTCCTTGAGCTCTTCTATGTCTCTTTCTTGTCTTTGTTGCTCCTCTCTCATTGCTCTTTGATCTTCTCTAATTTCATGAAGGATGATGGAGTCCCCTTGATGTTCCACCCTTAGTTGTGGGTTTTGGAGATGAATCTTTCCATCTCCCATGACTCGGAAGTGGAAACTTTTGTCTTCCCTTTCCCTTTTCTAGAGATTTCTCCGGTCTTAGGTGCCATCAATGGTAATGGAAAAAAAAAAGCTTATGCTTTTAGCAGACCAAACTTAGAATATTGCTCGCCCTCGAGCAAGAGAAGAAAGAAAAGAAGAAGAAGAAGAGAAAATATGGAGGAGATGAAGGGGTTTGGGGAAGGGTTTTTATTGGGAAGAGAGGATGAATGTTGAGAAAAGGGAAGAATATGAGTGGAGCTAGGTGGGGATCCTGTGGGGTCCACAGATCCTGAGGTGTCAAGGATTTACATCCCTGCACCAATTAGGCCTGTAAAACACCTTTGCATGCAATTCTGGCGTTTAAACGCTGAATTGATGCTTGTTCTGGGCGTTCAACGCCCAGATGCAGCATGTTTCTGGCGTTCAGCGCCAGCTCTTCTCAGGGTGCATTCCTGGCATTTGAACACCAGGATGTTGCTTGTTTCTGGCGTTCAACGCTAGATCCATGCTCTGTTCTGGCGTTGAACGCCAGCCAGATGCTCCTTACTGGCGTTTAAACGCCAGTAAGTCCTTCCTCCAGGGTGTGATTTTTCTTCTGCTATTTTTTATTCTGTTTTTAATTTTTGTATTTATTTTGTGATTCCACATGATTATGAACCTAATAAAACATGAAAGAATAATAAAAATAAAAATAAAATTAGATAAATAAAAATTGGGTTGCCTCCCAACAAGCACTTCTTTAATGTCAATAGCTTGACAGTGGGTTCTCATGGAGCCACACAGGTGATCAGGTCAATTTTATAGACTCCCCACACCAAACTTAGAGTTTGGATATGGGAGTTCAACACCAAACTTAGAGTTTGGCTGAGGCCTCCTAACACCAAACTTAGAGTTTGACTGTGGGGCTTTAGTTGACTCTGTACTGAGAGATGCTTTCTATGCTTCCTCTCCATTGTTACAGAAGGAGATTCTTGAGTTTTAAACACAAAGTTGTCCTCATTCAGTTGAAGGATCAATTCTCCTCTGTCTACATCAATCACAGCTCTTGCTGTGGCTAGGAAGGGTCTTCCAAGGATGATGGATTCATCCTCATCCTTCCCAGTGTCTAGGATTATGAAATCAGCAGGGATGTAAAGGCCTTTAACCTTTACTAACACGTCCTCTACTAGTCCATAAGCCATTTTCATAGATTTGTCTGCCATCTCTAATGAGAAATTGGCAGCCTATACCTCAAGGATTCCCAATTTCTCCATTACAGAGAGTGGCATGAGGTTTATCCCTGACCCAAGGTCACATAGAGCCTTCTCAAAGGTCATGGTGCCTATGGTACAAGG
>NC_029794.2:63518103-63580870 GCF_000816755.2 Arachis ipaensis
GCTGAGTCAATAGTTTGTTCTGAGTCAATATGGCATTCAGAGCATCAATTTCAAGAACTCCCTTCTTCTGAGGCGTCCCATTACTTACAGGATTCCTCTTAGAAGTGTACATGAACTGGTTATTAGCAACCATGTCAATGAGTTCTTGAGCTTCTGCAGGCATTTTCTTTAGGTGAATGGATGAACCTGCAGAATAGTCCAGTGACATCTTGGAGAACTCAGACAGACCATAATAGAATATATCCAAAATGGTCCATTCTGAAAGCATGTCAGGAGGACACCTTTTGGTCATCTGCTTGTATCTTTCCCAAGCTTCATAGAGGGATTCACCATATTTTTGCTTGAAGGTCTGAACATCCACTCTAAGCTTGCTCAGCTTTTGAGGAGGAAAGAACTTAGCCAAGAAGGCCGTGACCAGCTTATCCCAAGAGTTCAGGCTATCTTTAGGTTGTGAGTCCAACCATGTTTTAGCTCTGTCTCTTACAGCAAAAGGGAACAGCATGAGCCTGTAGACTTCAGGATCTACTCCATTAGTCTTAACAGTCTCACAGATCTGCAGGAACTCAGTTAAAAACTGGTAGGGATCTTCTGAAGGAAGTCCATGGAATTTGCAGTTCTGTTGCATTAGAGCAACTAATTGAGGTTTCAGCTCAAAATTGTTTGCTCCAATGATGGGGATTGAGATGCTTCTTCCATCGAACTTGGAAGTAGGTGTAGTATAATCACCAAGCATCCTCCTTGCATTATTATTGTTAGGTGCGTCTGCCATCTCCTTTTCTTGTTCGAAAATTTTAGTAAGGTTGTCTCTGGATTGTTGTAATTTAGCTTCTCTTAGTTTTTTCTTCAGAGTCCTTTCAGGTTCTGGATCAGCTTCAACAAGAATGCCCTTTTTCTTGTTCCTGCTCATATGAAAGAAAAGAGAACAAGAAAAGAAGAGGAATCCTCTATGTTATAGTAAAGAGGTTCCTTATTGTTAGTAGAAAAAGAAAATGAATTAGAGTGAAAAAGAATGGATAATCCAAACACAAGGGTGAGGATAGGAGCAGAGATATGAGATGAAGAAAAGTGTTAGTAAGTAATTAAATAAATAGAAGGAGATGAGAGAGAGAAGTTTTCGAAAATAATTTTTGAAAAGGAGTTGATGATTTTCAAAAATTAAAGGGGAAATAAAATTAAAATTAAAATTTAAAATAATTAATTAATTAAAAAGAATTTTTGAAAAAGAGGGAGGTATTTTCGAAAATTAAAGGTAGAGAGTTAGTTGGGCAGTTTTGAAAAAGATAAGAAACAAACAAAAAGATAAGATTGATTGAAAAATATTTGAAAATTAAATTTTAAAAAGATAGGAAGTTAGAAAAGAAGTTAGAAACTGATTCCCTGGCAATGGCTCCAAAAACGTGTGCACAATACCATGGTCCAAACATAACTTCACAACTTCGTGCAACTAACCAGCAAGTGCACTGGGTCGTCCAAGTAATACCTTACGTGAGTAAGGGTCGAATCCCACGGAGATTGTTAGTATGAAGCAAGCTATGGTCATCTTGTAAATCTCAGTCAGGCGGATTAAATTGTTTTAAGAAATTATAGTGGATGAAAATAAATAAAATATAAAATAGGATAGTGGTAGTTATGTAATTCATTGGTGAGAATTTCAGATAAGCGTATAGAGATGCTTTCGTCCCTCTGAACCACTGCTTTCCTGTTGTCTTCATCCAATCCTTCCTACTCCTTTCCATGGCAAGCTGTATGTAGGGCATCACCGTTGTCAATGGCTACTTCCCATCCTCTCTGGGAAAATGGTCCGATGTGCTGTCACTGCATGGCTAATCATTTGGAGGTTCTCGATCATACTGGAATAGGATTCATCCTCCTTTTGCGTCTGTCACTACGCCCAGCACTCGCGAGTTTGAAGCTCGTCACAGCCATCCCTTTCCGGATCCTACTCGGAATACCATAGACAAGGTTTAGACTTTCCAGATCTTAAGAATGGCCATCCATGGGTTCTAACTTATACCACGAAGATGCTAATTAAGAAATCCAAGAGATACTCATTCAATCGAAGGTAGAACGAAAGTGGTTATCAGGCACACGTTCATAGGGAATGATGATGAGTGTCACGATCATCACATTCATGTTGAAGTGCGAATGAATATCTTAGAAGTGGAATAAGTTGAATTGAATAGAAAAATAGTAGTACTTTGTATTAATTCATGAGGAACAGCAGAGCTCCACACCTTAATCTATGGTGTGTAGAAACTCTACCATTGAAAATACATAAGTGATAATGGTCCAGGCATGGCCGAATGGCCAGCCCCCATGAAAGCCTAAGATAGCATAAAACTAATCAAAGATCCCCTACAAAGATAGTAAAAAGTCCTATTTATACGTACTAAACTAGTTACTAGGGTTTACAGAAATGAGTAAATGATGCAGAAATCCACTTCCGGGACCCACTTGGTGTGTGCTTGGGCTGAGCTTGATGTTTACACGTGGAGAGGTCATTTTTGGAATTGAACGCCAGTTTGTAACGTGTTTCTGGCGTTGAACTCCACTTTGCAACTTGTTTCTGGCGCTGAACGCCAAACTACAACATGGAACTGGCGTTCAACGCCAGTTTAAGTCATCTAAACTCGAGAAAAGTATGGACTATTATTTATTTCTGGAAAGCCTTAGATGTCTACTTTCCAACGCAATTGAAAGCGCGCCATTTAGAGTTGTGTAGCTCCAGAAAATCCACTTTGAGTGCAGGGAGGTCAGAATCCAACAGCATCTGCAATCCTTCTTCAACCTCTGAATCTTATTTTTGCTCAGGATCCTCAATTTCAGCCAGAAAATACCTGAAATCACAGAAAAACACACAAACTCATAGTAAAGTCCAGAAATGTGATTTTTAATTAAAAACTAATAAAAATATACTAAAAACAAACTAAATCATATGTAAAAACAATGCCAAAAAGCGTATAAATTATCCGCTCATCAAAGATGCATCCGGTATCATCTCAGGACATGACGACCCCATGGTCATCACCATCATACTGGAAAATGCCAATCTCCACCGCACATTAATAGACCAAGGGAGCTCCGCCGACATCTTATTCAAAACTGCCTTTGACAAGCTCGGCTTAGAAGAAAAGGAGCTTAGAGCATACCCGAACAGCCTGTTCGGACTGGGAGATACCCCAGTACAACCACTGGGATACGTGTCACTACATACAACCTTCGAAAAAGGGAACCAATCCAGAACACTCAAGATAGACTACATCGTGGTCGACGTGAGTTCAGCCTACAATGCCCTAATAGGTCAGACAACACTAAATCAACTCGGCGCAATAGTCTCAACTCCACATCTATGCATGAAATTCCTAACTATAGAAGGGATAGCTACGATAAAAGCAGATCAAAAGATGGCACGCCGCTGTTATAATGAAAGTTTAAACCTCAGAGGCAGAGAAGAAGAGTTCCATACAATTGAGCTTGGTGGAGTTCAGAAACGAGAAGAACTACGTCCACAGCCTGAAGGAGAAATAGAGAAAGTTCAGATCGGAGATACCTCAGACAAAACAAGTAATATTGGCACGATCATGAAGGGAGATGCAAAAGAATTACTAGTACAGTTCTTACGAAATAATGTCGATCTCTTCGCATGGAAAGCTGCAGATATGCCAGGCATAGATCCCAAGCTAATGTGCCAAGTTGGCGGTCTACTCAGGATCTCGGCTGGTACAGCAGAGACGAAGAAAACTTGGGCCAGACTGATCCCAAGCCGTGGAAGAACAGGTACAAGCACTACTGGAGGCAGGATTCATAAGATAAGTTAAGTATCCACTATGGCTAGCTAACGTCGTCTTGGTGAAAAAATCAAATGGAAAATGGCGAATGTGCACCGACTACACCGATCTCAACAAAGCCTGCCCAAAAGATCCTTACCCACTCCCAAGTATCGACGCTCTGGTAGATGCTTCATCCGGATATAGATACCTCTCATTTATGGATGCATATTCTGGATACAACCAAACCCCCATGAATCCACCAGATCAAGAAAAGACCTCGTTTCTGACACCAAAAGGAAATTACTGCTACATTGTGATGCCTTTCGGTCTCAAGAATGTGGGAGCTACTTATCAAAGGCTAATGAATAAAGTCTTTTCAGATCATATCGGAAAAATCATGGAAGTCTACATGGACGACATGTTAATAAAGACACAAAGCGAAGAGACATTATTATCTGACTTGGCTCAAGTGTTCGACACTATAAGGAAGCATGGCATGCAACTCAATCCCGTAAAATGCACCTTTGCAGTATAAGCGGGCAAATTCTTAGTTTTCATGCTCACACAAAGAGGAATTGAAGCAAATCCGGACAAATGCCAGGCCATACTCAACATGAAGAGTCGAACTTGTGTCAGAGAGGTACAACAACTCAACGGGAGATTGGCAGCCTTATCAAGATTCTTAGCAGAATCAGCGATAAGATCTCTCCCCTTCTATGCCACTTTAAGGAAAGGAAAGAAGTTCAAATAGACAATGGAATGCGAGCAAGCCTTCCAGGATTTCAAAAATTTCCTGGGACAACCACCTATCCTAACTCGACCACGAGAGGAAGAACCACTCGTATTGTACCTTGCGGTAGGAAGTCAGGCAGTAGCCTCAGCACTGGTTCGAGAGGACGACAAAGGGCAACAACCTGTATACTTCGTTAGTAAAGTGCTGCAGGGATCCGAGCTGAACTACCAAAAAATAGAAAAGTTCGCCTATACTCTCATACTGACATCTCGACGACTTCGCCCGTACTTCCAGGCTCACACCTTTAAGGTTCGGACCAACCAGCCCATAAAAGGGATATTGCAGAAAACAGATCTAGCAGGCAAAATTTTACAATGGACAGTCGAGTTATCCGAGTTCGACCTCCAATATGAAGCTCGGACAGCCATCAAATCACAATACTTGGCCGACTTCATTGCAGAATTCATAGATACCTTGGAAACCCCCACAGAATGGAATCTCTACGTGGACGGGTCCTCGAATAAGACTGGAAGCGGCGCAGGTGTGATAATAGAAAGCAACCAAGGAACCCGAATTGAGCTTTCCCTCAAATTTGGGTTCCCGGCCTCAAACAACCAGGTGGAATATGAAGCATTACTAGCTGGTTTAAAGCTGGCTAAGGAGGTTGGAGCTCAAAAACTCAACATGTTCAGTGATTCACAAGTAGTCACCTCACAAATAACAGGGAGCTACCAAGCCAAAGACCCCACCATAAAAAAGTATTTGGATAAAACCAAGGAACAGCTCGGACAACTCGGAGAATATAAGATCTGTCACATACCCTGCGAACAAAATGCCCGAGCTGATGCACTCTCAAAACTAGCCAGCACCAAACCAGGGGACAACAATAGAAGCCTCATCCAGGAAATGCTGCAGAACCCGTCAATCTCGGAAGAATAAAAAGTCCTAGCCATAACAAGTTAGGATCAAGGATGGATGACCCCCATAATTAATTACCTCAAAACAGAAACACTCCCCACAAATGAGAAAGAGGCAAAGAGGTTAAAACGGGAGGCTCAGTACTACACTATCATAAACAACACCCTATATAAAAGAGGGATTTCAATACCACTATTAAAATGTGTGCCGACCTCCAACACAAGGGAAGTTTTAGAGGAAGTACACAGTGGCATTTGTGGTAATCATCTCGGAGCACAAGCTCTCACCAAAAAAGTACTCCGGACGGGATTTTATTGGCCAACTCTACAAAAGGAAGCTACAGAGTTTATAAGGACATGCACACCATGCCAGAAACATGCCAACTTTCACATCGCCCCGCCAGAAGAGCTCATCAGCGTAACCTCGCCTTGGCCATTTGCAAAATGGGGACTCGATCTTCTCGGACCCTTTCCCTAAGGATCGGGACAAGTTAAATTCCTCATAGTCAGGGTAGACTATTTCACAAAGTGGATCGAGGCAGAGCCCCTAGCCAACGCTACTGCTCAAAGGAGCCGGAAATTCCTATATAGGAATATTGTCACAAGGTTTGGGGTTCCATACTCCATCACTACAGACAATGGCACCCAATTCACAGACGCGGGCTTCAGAAAGTTAGTAGCCGACTTAAACATAAAACACCAGTTCACCTCCGTTGAACATCCCCAAGCCAATGGACAAGCTGAAGCGGCTAACAAAGTCATATTGGCTGGGCTGAAACGGAGACTGCAAGATGCAAAGGGAGCCTGGGCCGAAGAACTTCCACAAGTCCTATGGGCATATCGAACAATGCCACATTCCACCACAAACGAATCACCATTTCGACTAGCATACGGAGTGGAGGCAATGATCCCAGTAGAGGTCGAGGAAAGGTCGCCTAGAGTGGTTCATTACAATGAGGAAGCCAGCTCCCAACTTCAAAGGGAAGAGCTCGACCTACTCTCTGAAATCCAAGGAAAAGCTCGGATCAGGGAAGAAGCACTAAAACGTCGAATGGCTTCCAGATATAATCAAAAGGTAGTGCTAAGAGGTTTCACTGAGAATGATCTCATCCTAATCCGAAATGATATTGGAACAACTCGACCCGGAGAAGGAAAGCTGGCAGCAAACTGGAAAGGACCCTACCGAGTCATAGAAGTACTTGGGAAGGGCTACTACAAACTGTCCGAACTCGAGGGACGAGAGCTTCCCAGATCATGGCACGCCTGCAACCTAAGAAGGTACTATAGCTAGGAAAAGTAAAAGATCTCATCATAGGATGCACTCTTTTTCCTGAAAAGGTTTTTTAATGAGACACCAAGATGAGATTCAGAAATTATCCGACTTAAAGGGATGAAAAACTCCCACATGTATATATTTGCATTTTTTAAATAAAGCATATTTTAGATATTCTACAAATTCTCAAGACGTATTAATCTGAAGCATTCATCGTCCGATTATAAAGCAACAGATCGGCAGAAAAGTGAAAAACAGATTCACTGCACGATCACGATAAAGACCAATAGAGATGAAAACGCGATTCATCTAAAGGTCAACCAAACAAAGATAGAAACCACCTTCTACAAATCGGCAAAGATGAACACAAAATAATGCAAGAAGTTATCGAAAGTGATCTGGAAAAAGAACCTGACGAAGTCTTATGGATTGCTAAATATTAACTTAAAGACTGGCCGACGTTAAAAAGTCGGACCAAGTCAACCCAAGTTATCAGCAAATCCCTGGAAAGTGGTCTGGCCAACCCTATAAAAGAGGAATTGCTATAACTTAGAAGAGATCGACATGACGAAGTCGGTCTCCTACGAAAAACAAGTTATAAAAGTAATCCCTGAAAGAGACCTAACAAAGGTCCAAGAAAGAGGATTACAAAAATAACTTAGAAGAGATCGACATAAAGAAGTCGGTTTCCTACAACGAACAAGTTATAAAAGTAATCCCTGAAAGAGACCTAACAAAGGTCCAAGAAAGAGGATTACAAAATAACTTATAAGAAATCGACATAAAGAAGTCGGTCTCCTACAACAAACAAGTTATAAAAGTAATCCCTGAAAGAGACCCGACAAAGGTCCAAAAAAGAGGACTACAAAAATAACTAGAAAGAGGACCAACGAAAAGAAATCGGTTATGGACGGCCAGAAATAAATACAAGTAAGAGCCAGAAAACTGAAATACAAGTTGGATCCACACATCTACAACCTCAAAGGATCCAAGCTACATGCAAAAGGTGCCAAAAAGGTACAAAGACAATAAAACCCCATGAACTACCAATAACACTCTACTAGCATGAACATCCTCTTCCATTTCATTCTTTCTTCTCAATAAATCATTTCTTGCTTAGGGACAAGCAAGCTTTAAGTTTGGTGTTGTGATGACAAGTCATCTTAGCCTAGTTTCACTAGCTTTTTTCTTTAGTTTTTAATTGAATTATGCACTTTCTTGAACCATAAGCAAGCCAATTGGGTATATTTTCATGTTTCCTTTGATTTAATCAACCATGTATGAATTCATGCTATTTCATGAGGTCACTCATTTACAATTCTGTTTAAGATCCGGTTCAATTCCATTCATCCTTTACTTCTCTGTTTGTTGCAATTTACTTTTCCTTGTTTAAATTTTGCAAATCCAATTCCCAATTCCCTTTACAATTCAAGCCATTTACATTTCTTGCACTTTAAGATTCTGCAATTTACATTTCTTGCGTTCTAAGTTTCTGCCATTTAATTTCTTGTTCTTTAAGATTCAGCACTTTAAATTTCAGTTCTCTTTAATTTCATGCCAATTACCCATTCCCCTTACTTTCCATGCAATTTAAATTCTGCAAATCACAAATCTCTCAACCAAATCTTGATTCGCTTGACTAAATCAACCACCAAACTAAAATTGCTCAATCCTTCAATCCCTGTGGGATCGACCTCACTCCCGTGAGTTATTAATACTTGATGCGACCCGGTGCACTTGCCGGTTAGATTTGGGTGTTTTGGAGAAATTCGTTTTTCCACAAAAATATCCCATCAAGCCCTTCCCAAGTACTTCTATGACTCGGTAGGGTCCTTTCCAGTTTGCTGCTAGCTTTCCTTCTCCTGGTCGAGTTGTTCCGATATCATTTCGGATTAGGATGAGGTCATTCTCCATGAAACTTCTCGGCACTACCCTTTGATTATATCTGGAAGCCATTCGACGCTTTAGTGCTTCTTCCCTGATCCGAGCTCTTTCTTGGATTTCAGGTAGTAGTAGGTCAAGCTCTTCCCTCTGAAGTTGGGAGTTTGCTCCCTCATTGTAATGAACCACTCTAGGCGATCCTTCCTCGTTCTCTACTGGAATCATTGCTTCTATTCCATATGCTAACCGGAAGGGGGATTCCTTCGTGGTGGAATGCGGCGTCGTTCGATATGCCCATAGGACCTGTGGAAGCTCCTCTGCCTAGGCTCCCTTTGCATCTTGTAATCTCCGTTTTAACCCGGCAAATATGACTTTGTTGGCAGCTTCGGCCTGTCCATTGGCTTGTGGGTGTTCAACGGAGGTGTACTGGTGCTTTATATTCAAGTCGGCTACTAGTTTTCTGAAGCCTGCATCTGTGAATTGAGTGCCATTGTCTGTGGTTATTGAATATGGAACCCCGAACCTTGTGACAATATTCCTGTATAGGAATTTCCGGCTTCTTTGAGCAATGGCGTTGGCTAGAGGCTCTGCCTCAATCCATTTTGTAAAATAGTCTACTCCGACTATGAGAAATTTTACTTGTCCTGATCCCTGGGGAAAGGGTCCGAGAAGATCAAGTCTCCATTTTGCAAACGGCCAAGGCGAAGTCACGCTGATGAGCTCTTCTGGCGGGGCGATGTGAAAGTTGGCATGTTTCTGACATGGTGGACATGTCTTTACAAATTCTGTAGCTTCTTTCTGTAGGGTTGGCCAATAAAACCTTGCCCGGAGTACTTTTTTGGCGAGAGCCCATGCTCCGAGATGATTACCGTAAATGCCGCCGTGTACTTCTTCTAGCACTTCCCTTGTGTTGGAGGTCGGCACGCATTTTTGTAATGGTATTGAGATTTCTCTTTTGTATAGGATGTTGTTTATGATGGTGTAGTACTGTGCCTCCCTTTTTAACCTCTTTGCCTCCTTTTCTTCTGTGGGGAGTGTTCCTGCTTTGAGGTAGTTGATTATGGGGGTCATCCATCCTTGGTCCTGACTTGTTATGGCCAGGACTTTTTCCTCTTCCGAGATTGACGGGTTCTGTAGCATTTCCTGTATGAGGCTTCTATTGTTACCCCCTGGTTTGGTGCTGGCTAGTTTCGAGAGTGCATCAGCTCGGGCATTTTGTTCGCAGGGTATGTGGCAGATCTTATATTCCTCGAGCTGTCCGAGCTGTTCCTTGGTTTTATCCAAATATTTTTTCATGGTAGGGTTTTTGGCTTGATAGCTCCCTGTTATCTGTAAGGTGACTACTTATGAATCGCTGTAAATGTTGAGTTTCTAAGCTCCAAACTCTTTAGCCAGCTTCAAACCAGCTAATAATGCTTCATATTCCGCCTGGTTGTTTGAGGCCGGGAATCCAAACTTGAGGGAGAGCTCAACTTGGGTTCCTTGATTACTTTCTATTATCACGCCTGCGCTGCTTCCAGTTTTATTTGAAGAACCGTCCACATAGAGATTCCTTTCTGTGGGAGTTTCCAGGGCATTTGTGAATTCTGCGATGAAGTCGGCCAGATACTGCGATTTGATGGCCGTCCGAGGTTCGTACTGGAGGTCGAACTCTGATAACTCTACTGCCCATTGTAAAATTCTGCCTGCTAAATCTATTTTCTGCAATATTCCTTTTATGGGCTGGTTAGCTCGAACCTTAATGGTGTGAGCCTGGAAGTACAGGCGAAGTCGTCGAGATGTTAGAATGAGGGTGTAGGCAAACTTTTCTATTTTCTGGTAGTTCAGCTCGGATCCTTGTAGCGCTTTGCTTATGAAGTAGACGGGTTGTTGCCCACTTTCGTCTTCTCTGACTAGTGCTGAGGCTATTGCCCGGCTTCCTACTGCGAGATACAATTGAGCGGTTCTCCTTTTCGGGTCGAGATAGGGTAGGCGGCCGTCCTAAAAGTTCCTTGAAGTCTTGGAAGGCTTGTTCACATTCTGTCGTCCATTCGAACTGCTTTCCCTTCCTTAAAGTGGCATAGAAGAGGAGAGACCTTATCGCTACTCCTACTAAGAATCTGGATAGGACGGCCAATCTCCCGTTGAGTTGCTGTACTTCTTTGACACAGGTGGGGCTCTTCATGTTGAGTATTGCTTGACATTTATCCGGGTTTGCTTCAATTCCTCTTTGTGTGAGCATGAACCCTAAGAATTTGCCTGCTTCTACTGCAAAGGTGCATTTTGCGGGATTGAGTCGCATGTCGTGCTTCCTTATAGTGTCGAACACTTGAGCCAGGTCGGACAATAGTGTATCTTCACTTTGTGTCTTTATCAACATGTCATCCACATAGACTTCCATGATTTTTTCGATGTGATCTGAGAAGACTTTATTCATTAGCCTTTGATAAGTAGCTCCTGCGTTCGACAGGCATCACGATGTAGCAGTAATTTGCTTTCGGTGTTAAGAACGAGGTCTTTTCTTGATCTGGTGGATACATGGGGATTTGGTTGTATCCCGAGTATGCATCCATAAACGAGAGGTATCTATATCCGGAGGAAGCATCTACCGGAGCGTCGATACTTGGGAGTGGGTATGGATCTTTTGGGCAGGCTTTGTTGAGATCGGTGTAATCGGTGCACATTCGCCACTTCCCATTTGATTTTTTCACCAAGACGACGTTGGCTAGCCATAGTGGGTATTTGACTTCTCTTATGAATCCTGCCTTTAGTAGTGCTTGTACTTGTTCTTCCACCGCTTGGGATCGCTCTGTCCCAAGTTTTCTTCGTCTCTGTTGCACCGGCCGAGATCCTGGGTAGACCGCTAACTTGTGACACATTAACTTAGGGTCTATGCCTGGCATGTCTGCGGCTTTCCATACAAAGAGATCAACATTATCTCGTAAGAATTGTATCAGTAATTCTTTTTTGAGTCTCCTCTTAGGATCGTGCCGATATTAGTTGTTTTATCCGAGGTGTCTCCGATCTGAATCTTCTCTATCTCACCTTCTGGCTGCGGACGGAGTTCTTCTCGTTGCTGAACTCCACCAAGTTCAATTGTATGAAACTCTTCTCCTCTGCCTCTAAGGTTTAGGCTTTCGTTATAACAGCGGCGCACTATCTTTTGATCTGCTTTTATTGTAGCTATCCCTTCTGTAGTTAGGAATTTCATGCATAGATGCGGGGTTGAGATTATTGCGCCGAGTTGATTGAGTGTTGTCCGACCTATTAGAGCATTGTAGGCTGAACTTACGTCGACCACAATGTAGTCTATTTTGAGGGTCCTGGATTGGTTGCCTTTTCCGAAGGTTGTGTGTAGCGATACGTATCCCAGTGGTTGTACCGGGGTATCTCCTAGTCCGAACAGGCTGTTCGGGTATGCTCTAAGCTCCTTTTCGTCTAAGCCGAGTTTGTCGAAGGCTGTTTTGAATAAGATGTTGGCCGAACTCTCTTGGTCTACTAATGTGCGGTGTAGATTGGCATTTGCCAGTATGATAGTGATGACCATGGGATCGTCGTGTCCCGAGATGATGCCGGATGCGTCCTCTTTAGTGAATGTTATCGCAGGGATGTCGGGTGCTTCCTCATTTCCCTCGATGTGATATACTTCTTTGAGATATCTTTTTCGGGATGATTTGGAGATCCCACCTCCTGCGAATCCGCCGTGTATCATGTGGACGTGTCTTTTTGGTGTCCGAGGTGATCGTTCAGCTCGTCCGTCATCTTCGTCCCTTCGTCTCTTTCTTTGGTCATCATCTCGGGTAGCCAGAAATCGATCTAATTTTCCTTCTCTCAGCAATTTTTCTATGATATTCTTTAAGTCGAAGCACTCGTTGGTGGAGTACCCTCAGACTCGATGGTATTCACAATATTACTTCCGGTTTCCTCCTCCCCTTTTGCCTTTGAGTGGCCGTGCTGGGGGGATTTTCTCTGTATGGCAGACTTCTTTGGATACGTCGACCAGGGATGCCCTGAGAGAAGTGTAATTATGGAATTTTTTATTTTCCCTCCTTGTCGATCCACTTTCCTTTTGGTTTCCTTGTCTTTATCTCGGTAGGGGCCCCAGATTTAGAGGTTTCTCCTAACCGAGCGTTTTCTTCCATGTTGATATATTTTTCTGCTCGTTCCTGTACTTCGTCTAAGGAGGTCGGGTACTCTTTTGATATAGACTGGCTAAAAGGTCCCTCTCGTAGGCCGTTGATGAGTCCCATGATGGCGGCCTCTGTTGGTAAGCTTTGTATGTCCATGCATGTTTTGTTGAATCTCTCCATGTAGTTGCGGAGGCTCTCCCGATCTCCTTGCTTGATCCCTAGTAAACTGGCAGTAATGGGAGGTATACAGATGCTACTTCCATATGTAGCAGTAATGGGGTTAGTATATGACCCCAAAGTTCTTCTACACTGTTCATTTCCACTTAGGTCCATGATGGAGAAAGGGAGATGATGGATTGCAAATAATTTTTTTTTTTGAAAACCGAAATTAAAATAAAATAAAATAAAAGAAAATAAATGAAAAATTGACTATAATTTCGAAAATTTAAAGAAAAATAAATAAAAGAAAATTGAAAACTAAATTAATTAATTAAAAAGATTTGAAAAAGATGTGGGTGAGGATTTTTGAAAAAATTCAAGAGAAAGAAATTGGTTAGGAAGTTTTGAAAAAGATATGCCTTAAAATTAAAGATACTTGTAAGAAAATAAAATAAAATAAATAAATAAAAAGAAAAGATATGAAAAAGATTTGATTTTAAGATTTGAGATTAGAAAAGATAAGATAAGCTAGGTAAGAGAAGATAAGGAATTTAAATTAAAAAATTATGAAATTTAAATTTTAAATTTGAAATTTAAATTTTAAATTTTAAAATTTGAATTTTGAAATTTGAAATTTGAATTTTAGAAGTTGAAATTTGAAATTTGAAATAAGATAAGATAAGTTTTTGAAAAAGATATGATTTTTTTTTCTGAAAAAGATTTGAATTTCGAAATTTTTGAAACTATGATAAGATAAAATAGAAATTTTAAAATAAAAATCTGAATTTTTAAAGGAAAATTTCGAAAATCAATTAGAATAAAAAGGGAAAATATTTTTGAATTTAATGATGAAAGAGAAAAACAATAAAAAGACACAAAACTTAAAATTTTTTTAGATCTAATGCTCCTTATTTTCGAAAATTTTGAGGAAAAACACCAAGGAACACAAAACATAAAAATTTTAAGATCAAAACATAAGCAAGACTCAAGAACACCTTGAAGATTCACAAGAACAGGAAGAACAAAAATTCAAAGACTCAAAGGACTCAAGAACATAAAAAAAAAAAAAGAACACCAAACTTAAAATTTTTAGAAAATCAAAAATAAATTTTCGAAAATTAAATAAAAACTAACAAGAAAATACCAAACTTAAAACTTGACACAAGATTTAATCAAAGAAAAATTATTTTTGAAAAGATTTTAGAAAGAAAGACTCAAAGGAGCAACTATTAACAAGAACATAGACACATTCAATAAATGCAAGGATTAAACAGAGAAAAATAAACCGTCAGTTGTCCAAACTCAAACAATCCCCGGCAACGGTGCAAAAAACATGGTGCACAAATTGTAAATCACACTTTTCACAACTCGTACCACTAACCAGCAAGTGCACTGGGTCGTCCAAGTAATACCTTACGTGAGTAAGGGTCGATCCCACGGAGATTGTCGGCTTGAAGCAAGCTATGGTTATTTTGTAATTCTTAGTCAGGAAATCAATAATAAGAATGATTATATTTATGAAGAGTAAAAAGCATAAATTAAATAGTACTTGTTATGTAGTAATGGAGAATATGTTGGAGTTTTGGAGATGCTTTGTCCTCTGAATCTCTGCTTTCCCCCTGTCTTCTTCTTCATGCATGCAAGGTTCCTCCTATGGCAAGCTGTGTGTTGGTGGATCACCGTTGTCAATGGCTACCATCCGTCCTCTCAGTGAAAATGGTCCAAGTGCTCTATCACCGCACGGCTAATCATCTGTCGGTTCTCACTCATGCTGGAATAGGATCCATTGATCCTTTTGTGTCTGTCACTATGCCCAACCCTTGTGAGTTTGAAGCTCGTCACAGTCATTCAATCCCTGAATCCTACTCAGAATACCACAGACAAGGTTTAGACTTTCCGGATTCTCAAGAATGCTGCCAATGGATTCTAGCTCGTACCACGAAGATTCTGATTAAGGAATCCAAGAGATACTCATTCAATCGAAGGTAGAACGGAGGTGGTTGTCAGGCACGCGTTCATAGCACTACAAAAAAAATACCCATTCAGCCACACTTTTTTTAAGCTACAGTTGAAAAGCGTAGCCTATTCTATGAATAGGCTACGCTTTTCTCCGTGTTGCCTTTTTATATGAGAAAAGGATACACAATTATGGTATCATTTAAAAAGTGTAGCCTTAAGTATTTTAGAAATCACTTATAAAGCGTAGCCTTATCTAAATATCTATGAATACACTTTTCTCATCAAAGAAAACGCTTTTAAAGAGTAGCTTATTTATTCTGTTTCAGGTGCGCTTTTAAAATGTCTCCTAATATGACAATCCTCAATAAACACTTAGTAAAAAAAATTTGTTGGCCCTCTCCCTCACTCACGCAGCAGTGCAGCACACACTCTCATCCTCACTCAACATACACAAATACGAAAGAGAGAAGAAATCAGAGAGGAGAAGTGAAGGAAGGAAAGAGAGGACGATGCCGCTAGGGCTCCGCCGCCATCGCCGTTGTCGTCGAGCGCCAGTGAGAGAGAGAGCTCGAGGATGAGAGGAAACGCGATGGAGGAGAGAAAAATGAGGTGCTCTGTCGCCACTGAAGCTCCACCACCACTGCTAAGGCTTGTTTCAGTCATTGTTCTGCCACCGTCGGGCTTCTGTGCCCCCGCCGAGGAGCTCGAAGGGAGGAAGCAGGGATGTATCACCGCCTTCGTGCTCTGTCGCGGCGCTGCCGTCGACTGGAGCTCGCCGTTGAGCTGCTGCACCGTCTCCAAGCTGTTGCGTCACCGCTCATCTCTTCACTGTCACTGCTCAACACCATCGTCGTATCCTCTGTCACCAGGTAAGCATTATATTCTCTGTTCTGCATCCTCTCTTTCTTGCTCATTCTCTAACACGCTCTCACTTTGTAGTTTGAAGGTGTGTATGATTTTGATAGTGATGATGAACTGCAATGGCTAATTGAGATACAGAAGGTATGTATCAATTTTCAATTGGTTCTATGAATTTTTGGGCGTTTTGGGTTCTAATTTTAGGTCTTCTAATTTTGGGGGTTTCGCCTTCTGATTCTCAATTTGTTATGATTCCTTTCTGTGTTTGCATAAACGGAAGCAATAGGTGCTGGAAATTTCATACGTGCATGCTAAACTAGGGAAATCATTCTGTAGAAAAGTGTCGAGCTGAAGGAGTTTTCATTGATTTCATGCCCTCCTAGTATGGGTCTTCAAGGGATGCGATGGTCAATTATCGTTGATCAGGTTTTACTTCCTTCACATTTCAATATTATAACCTGAAAAATAGTAGTTTTGGATATTTTATTAAGAATATTTGACATGATTAGGTTTTAATTCATGATATCCCTATATCATGAATTATTTTTCCACATGGTTTGAGCTAAAGTTGTTCCTGTGAAATCACATGACTGAATTTTTATCCTAAATCTTGATGGTTCTAAGTGAATGAATTGCCAGCTGTGGTGGAAGCTGTAACAACTGTGGGTATTTTGGGCTTTTGCAAGGGACTGCCCAGCAAGCTCTCGCTGAAAAATGTAAGTATACAGCTTTAATTTCTCTGATCATTATGTTGTGTTTGAAAAATAGTGGTTTTGCAGAATCTTGTGTCTTTCGAGTAGGATTGATTGAAAATTTTTGGTACCCTTTTGGTTAAAAAGTAATTTTAAAACTGAATTTTTGGTTAATTGTAAAAATTTTAATTTTTAACTTACTATTCACCTGCAAATGTTTATGCAAAATAATTGGTCTTTATTCTCAATGCAGCTTGGTGGGTTTGAGGGGAAGGAGGAAACTGTAATTTAGTAGAGGAATGGTGCAGTGGAGTGGGGCAGCGGAGGTGGCGGCAATGGCCTGATCAGATTGGGACTTGGGAGTAGGCAGAGGAGCATTACTGAACTCCTTCAGGTGAGGATTTACGCCAATTTCTATATCTTGGTTTCCTTGATTGGTTAGTTAGTTTGTATTGTTTCATGTTAATGTTTTGGTCCTGCTTCTACATTTGATTTAGAATTGTTTCTTCACTAACTGCAGATTGGGGAAGCTGGTAGAGCCTATATTGGTGTTTTGGATCTACTCATAAAAGCAACAAGCAGGTTGGTCATGCTGTCCTTGTTCCTGAACCTGCTACACCAGCAGGTCTAGCTGCTACTGTGGCACCAAATCCTTCAACCACCATTGTAATGCCATTCATTGTCCCTCTATCTTCTCCTGAATCTTTTCTCCAATCTGATCCACCTTCCGCTACTCCTTCGCCGGCTGGATTACTCTCTCTCAGTCAATTCTTACTCATCTGGTGGACCTGCATCCATTTGTGAAATATGGGTTTAACAGATTAATGAGTATTGTTAGATTAGTGATTTTTTATGTTTATCTTACCTTCTGATAAAGAATAGAATATTGTCATTATGTTTATCAATTTGTCTGGTTTTTATTTTTGACATTAACTCCCACCTTAAACAATTTTGATACTCACACTTATTCACTTACGTAACATGTCAGGTGCTAATCATTGCCACTGCTGATCGTAACTACGCGACACTATCGCAGGTCAGATATTGGCAATAGATTCTTCTGTTTTGTATTTATTTGGTCCAACTAATGCGCATAAACTTGTTATGCTACGATTTAGAAAATTGCACGATCGGCAAATTTCCTTCCGGCAAGTGCACCGGTTATCGTCAAGTAAAAACTCACAATAGAGTGAGGTCGAATCCCACAAGGATTGGTTGAATGAGCAATTCGGATTAGAAGTGTGTTCTAGTTGAGCGGAATCAAGATTTAGATGAGAATTGCGGAATGTAAAATTGGCGGGAAAAGTAAATGACAAGAAATTGAAATGGCGGAATCTTAAATTGCATGAATTAAAGAGCAGAAGCTAAATTGCTGAAATTAAAAGGGAATGGGGGTGATTGCATGAATTGAGTTGCAGAATGTAAAGAGAAAGTGGAAATCAGAAATGGGGAATTCATGAAGTTATATCCAAACATCTAGGCATTCACTTTATTCAAAGCAATAAACAGACAAATATACTAAAAACTTCACATTCCAGAAAGATTCAACATTTACAGTTTAAACCAGAACAAGCATGCTTTTGTTTTGCCCTTTTTAAAGAATTATCAAGGAACAATACCACCTTGTGAAATTCCTTGTTTTCTCTTTGTTGCCAGGAAACACTTTAATTTCTCCTTCTTCTCCTAATTGTTGCTTCATGTTTTAAGATCCTTGTTTCCTTTCCTGCAAACAGTGATGAAGTTGCTTGCTCTTCAAGCACTTGAGTGGTTAGCTCAACTATGTGTGGGTAAGTATCTGAGTCTTAAGTTGGTGTGTGAACACCAAACTTAGTCTCCCACTTACTTCTCTGTTCTTTGAATCCTTGAGTTCTCTTTGGAATGAAGTTGCTGCTAAGGGTTTTAAGCATTTCTGTGACTGCTTAGAATGATTGTTCCTTTCATATAATTCAAAGGTTGTTGTGTTCAGTTGATCTTTATGGTGGAACACCAAACTTAGAGTCACACATTCCCCTTTGAATTATTGATCCATGAATTCATTGTTTGGTGTGAAACACCAAACTTAATTCTTTGCAATGCACAGAAACTACTTCACCCTTTTTATTGAAACAAATAAAGAAACAGCAAAAGGGTATTACCTCAGGTTGGGTTGCCTCCCAACAAGCGCTTCTTTAACGTCATTAGCTTGACGGTTGTCCCTTGTTAGGGTGGATTGTAGTGCTTGACGTCTTCTCCTCTCACTATGCAAACGTCCCCACTTGATTCCTTCATGACCTCTAAATGTTCCATAGAAAGAACTTTCTTGATTGTGAACACTTGAGGGAGCTGGGAAGGAATGGTTTTGAGGTCAGGTGGGATTGGCAGATAATGACTTGACATCACTTTATCTCCCGGAGAAAAACCTTCAGTGGGAATTTTCTTGTTTCTCCACCCTCTTGGCAATTTCTTTACAATTCTTCCCTTTCTCTTGAAGCTTTCTTCATTGACCCTTATGCCGGGAGGATCCTTCTGATCTGTTTCTGTTGATTCTTGTGGCTTTAACTCTTGCAACTCTTGTTTGCCCTCCAAGGACTGAAAGCCTAAGCAGATGCATATCTTGCATAGACTTCTCATGCAAAAGTCTTTTGGCTTGAAATTGAAGGCATGAATGATGCATGAGCATGTCACTGAAGGCATGAAGGATGCATGAGCATGACACTCATGTTGTTTATATTATATTGATGGCATATCTCCTGGTTTTTATCTTAGATGGCCAATGTGTGTAGCCATGTAATCTGATGCCGTCTTAGTAAAATATTGAACATTGCTATTGAATGATAAGAACATCAGCTTGCATTGAAATATAAGTTAATTAACAATCACCATGCCAAATGTGGAATTCCTTACAATACTTGCATATATGCTTGATTGCCCATAGGGCCTTGCATATATGTGGCTGATAAATGTGACAAGTTGTGTTTCATTGCGTTACTTTGAACTTGGTTTTGTTTTGTTTTTTAACCGGCATGAAAGCACACAATTTCTGCTTCATAATGGCTTATTGGAGTGACACGTATTTTTATTGCGAGCTTATTTTCTCTACATCTCACAAGCAGTGTTCACTGATCTAATGACTTTCTATCTTTTATCAGTTGATATGGAATTTGTTCCGTTCCTCTTGGATACTGCATATAAGCTGCAACAAGAGAAGACTTTCTTCCATTGATGCTCTTTTGTCATCTGTTTTGCATCCTGTGTTTTTTAATGATGAAATAATGCACCAAATAGGCAATGCACCTGGACCCCTGAAATGGGTTTGTATTCTCTTCAACAAGCTTTCTGATCTTCTGCTATGTTATTTCATGAAACTAGTGACTATTAGTTTTAATGCTTGGTAAACAGTTTGTTCAAAATCTTCTTGAGGAAGGAACAAAGAGTCCTCGTACAATTTGTCTGGCTGCACTGCACTTAACAGGATTGTGGCTCGTAAATCCTAGGATTATAAATTTTTACCTAAAGGAGCTAAAGCTGCTGTCTCTCTATGGTTCAGGTACAAAACTTAATTATTTTTCCTGGACAGCATCACTTGAAAAGCGTATCCTATTCCCAAATGCCAAAACCGTAGCCCTTGGTGCAGAAAAGCGTAGCCTTTGAGAATAGGCAACGGCCGAATAGGAATCACTTCAAAAAGCGTAGCCGTAGCCCAAAAAGCATAGCCGTAGCCTAAGGCATCATTTTTTTTCACTTTTGGCTACACTTTTCAAGTGTACTTGAATGGGTGTTTTTCTTGTAGTGTAGGTTGAGAATGGTGATGAATGTCACGGATCATCACATCTATCATATTGAAGTGCGAATGAACATCTTAGATAGAAACAAGCGTGTTTGACTAGAAAACAGAAATAATTGCATTAATTCATCGAGACACAGCAGAGCTCCTCACCCCTAACAATGGAGTTTAGAGACTCATGCCATCAAAGAGTACAAAGTTCAGATCTAAAATGTCATGAGATATAAAATAAATCTCTAAAAGTTGTTTAAATACTAAACTAGTAACCTAGGTTTACAGAAAATGAGTAAACTATGATAGATAGTGCATAAATCCACTTTCGGGGCCCACTTGGTGTGTGCTGGGGCTGAGACTTGAGCTTTATATGTGCCTAGGCTGTTTCTAGAGTTAAACGCCAGGTTGTAACCTGTTTTGGGCGTTTAACTCCAACTTGTAACCTGTTTCTGGCGTTTAACGCCGGAATAGGGCAGAGGACTGGCGTTGAACACCAATTTGCGTCATCTAAACTTGGACAAAGCATAGACTATTATATATTGCTGGAAAGCCCTGGATGTCTACTTTCCAACGCAATTAAGAGCGTGCCATTTGGACTCCTGTAGCTCCAGAAAATCTACTTTGAGTGCAGGGAGGTCAAAATCCAACAGCATCTGTAGTCCTTTTTCAGCCTCTGAATCAGATTTTTGCTCAGGTCCCTCAATTTTAGCCAGAAATTACCTGAAATCACAGAAAAATACACAAACTAATAGTAAAGTCTAGAAATGTTATTTTTATTTTAAAACTAATAAAAATATATTAAAAACTAACTAAATCATACTAAAAACTATGTAAAAACAATGCCAAAAAGCGTACAAATTATCTGCTCATCACTAACCCTCAAAGAAAAGGAAAGGGCAAGGCTACCACTGGTAAAAGGAAAAGAGGTGAATCCTCTATGTCCATTCTGGACATTATGCATGATGACTCCTGGCGAGAAAAATACTTTACCCCGCAGGAGAAGGCTGACCAGCTCCTCCCTGCCAATGATCCTATTATGTTTGCAAACCGATACTGTGAGCTGAAGTATCTAGTGTTTGCCACCTCCAGAAACCCGTACTTGCGGCGAACTCTAAAAATTCCAGAAGAACTACAGCAGTACACCTCCGATCAGATCAAACAAAGAGGCTGGTTCTTCTTAGAGAGAAACCTGACAGAGGTCAATGCTTCCTGGGTAAGAGAATTTTACTGCAATTATTTCAAGACCTCCCTGGATGCAGTGCACCTCAGAGGGAAACAGATATTGGTCACTGAAGAGGCCATTGAGGATATTCTGCAGCTTCAGCCTAAGTCAGATCAGCCTGACGGTTACCAAACGGTTGAAGAGGATATGAGGTTTATGCGATTCGATTGGGATGCTGTCATGGAGCGGATATCCCTTGACCCTACTGTCCCATGGGTCATGGGTAAGAACACCACAATGCCTAAAGGAATCAAGCTTATGTATCTGAATGATGAGGTTCGGCTCTGGCACCAGATCCTAAGCAACTTTGTTATGCCAAGCACTTATGAGACGGAGCTGCCTGCAACTATGATCACCCTCCTCTGGTGTGTGCTAGAGGGTAAGGACCTGTATCTGCCACGATTCATCCAGCACTATATGGCCAGGATCCATGTCAGAGGCACCCTTCCTTTCCCTTACCTGGTCACCCAGCTAGGCCGTCGATCTGACGTGCCTTGGGAGGATGCTGATGAGAAGCCACCTGCTGCGGACTGCAAGAAGATTATCCCTCACAGCAGGAAGTTTCGGGCTTTAGGCTATACACCTCCATTCCTGACCGCTTCTGCTGAGACAGCCATGCCTTCAGCTGCCCCTTCTTCTTCCACTGCTGCACCAGCCCCACCCACTGCACCCACACCTGCTCCTGAGCCTATTTATCATTTGGTGCATCGACTCTTCGCCCGCTTGGATCGTATGGAGCGTTGCAACAAGCGACGCTATGAGCACGTCAAGTTGATGATCCGATCCGGCGGCGACATCCCCTCCAGCCTGACACCCCTTCTGATACATTTGAGGTGGAGGCAGACGATCACGAGGAGGAGACACCTACCCAGGCTGCACTGGCAGGACCAGAGCATACTACACCACAGCAGGAGGTGCCACACCAGATACAGGCTACAAATGCAGAGATTCCTATCTAGTCAGAGTCTCCTCTGCAGCAGACAGATCCTCCTACCCTCATCCAGTCCACAGACCCTCAGGCCACCACCGAGACTCCAGCAGCCCATCCTTCCAGTGATGACACTCCTTCACACCCAGCTTGAGTGAGCATCGAGGACGATGCTTTATTTTAAGTGTGGGGAGGTCGCTATCCCTGGCATATTTCTTTTTGGTGAACCACTACAGACTCTTTTATCTTATTTTGGTTATTTCTTGTATTTTTATCTTCATTTTTATCTTTCAGTACTTATACATTGTTTTTTCCATGTATTTTTACTTTATTTCCGCATTTTGCACTTTAGTTTATATTTTAGCCATTTAGTTTAGTTTGCAATTCTAAACTTATTAGTTATAGAATATGTGGAAGTAAAAGAAGTAAACTAGAGACTTTAGTAATTTAAAACAATCCACACACCTTGTATATATAGCATAACATGTTAGTTAGTTAACAACATTTCATCAAGGAGGAACACTAAAACTTTAAAGCCACCCAAGAAATTTTACATTGAGAACAATGGGAACTCTTAATTTCTACTTGCATGACATATATAATTGATATATGATTTTTGAGCTAGAGAACACACAGCCTGTGAGTTTTGAGCTTAATTGTATGGTTACATTCAAACCATAATTTTTATTCCTGTGTGTTTTGCCCTTCCTTTTTATTCTGGTGTTCTTTACTTTGTTTTAGTCTATATGTCCAATTATAGAGTATAGATACATACTAAGAGATGATTGAGGCCATTACTTGTTTAGCTCACTTATCCCAAATAAGTCTACCCTTTAAATCACCCTTGTTAGCCCTTTTGAGCTTTTTAATCCCCTCTTGTTCTATAAACCACATTACTAGCCTTAAGAAGAAAAATAAAATAAAAACCCCAAGTGAATCTTTGGTTAGCTTAAGATAGAAATTGTGTATTGTTTAAGTGTGGGAACTTTATGGGAACATGGATGATAGAAACAAAGGTAGAAAGTTAAAAAGAATAAAGATGTTTCAAAATATATCTCAATTTGGGAACCATGCTCATGTGAAATCAAAGCAATTGAATTACCATGTGCATTAAAAAAAATTTATTTTCGGTATTTAATTAAGGGGATACAAAAATTTCCCAATTGCAAAATAAAAAAGGATCAATGCACATGGGATAAAAAAATTAAAGTTAATGCATGAGCTTGCAATACAAGGTGAGAAAAGTTGGGCAAATAGGTTAAGAAACTTTGAATTACAAAATATGTATGTTAGGTGAGATCTTAGACTAACCAAGGATTCACTTATTAGCTCACTTAGCCTTATACATATACCCTTACCTTTACCTTGGCCCCATTACAACCTTGAAAAAGACCTCATGATTTTTCTATGTCTGTATTCTATAATTGTTGATTGGTTAGATGAAGAACAAGGTTATAGAAAGTAAGGATAAAAAGAAGAATAGAGTGATTAACCCAATAAACACTGAGTGACTAGAGAATAAACACAAAATCCAGTGAGGGTTCAATAGCTCATCACCATATATCTCTGCTTAAATTGTTAATTGTCTTGCAAGTTTGCAAAATATTTTTACCCATCTCAATTGTAAAAGTGCTTCAACATTATCTAGGGTTTGGCTATGCATATATGATTCCTTGAGAATGTGAATTAATTTAACTACATGTAAGTTTTATATACAAGTGAATAACAATTAGAATTGCATGATTCATTTAGGTAGTTGCATTTAGGATAGATTGCATTGCATGAGATTCCACCACTTTAACCTTACCTTACTCTTTATCTTGGACTTAGCATGAGGACATGCTACTGTTTAAGTGTAGGGAGGTTGATAAACCCATATTTTATGATATATATTGTGCTCAATTTAAGTGATTTATTCAATCCTTCACCTACTTATTCATGTAAATTGCATGGTTTCACTTTCTGTTCATACCCTGGGTCGAGCTATCCGATAGGAAAGCCCAATAAAGGGCTCAAATAGAGGAACACGACCCAAATCCAAAGGCAATCCCAGCCTATAGAGATAAAGGCGGTTCCCTTGAAGATAAGCTGACTTCATCCAAAATAGGATAAGATAAGATAAGATAACTAACTTATCTTATCAGAAAGGTCAGCCCACACTACTATAAATACACTGGAGCACCCAGGTATAACTCATACTCTGATTCTACGTAAAACCTGCTTAATACCCGTGCTAACTTAAGCATCGGAGTCTCTTGCAGGTACCCCCCACCCTCCGGTGGCCAAGGATCAGCAGTGCAACAAGTCCAACAAGTCGGACACAACAGCTCCGGCCGCCACCAGCCGGCCGGACACGTCATCCCCGACCAGTACCAAGGATCTCATCCGAGATCGACCTCCAGTTTCAGGTAACCCTCCGAACATTGGCGCCGTTGCCAGGGAACCTGAAAGTCATCCCAAAACCATGGCGGACGGCCATGCCAACGACCACGACTCGGATCTGGAGAACAGAACACCGCACAAGAACGCGGACACTACGCTAAAGGATACTCCGGAATCCAACGGGGACAAAAACTCACCAAATCCGGGAGCCATGGAAGCACTTCAAGATCGCTTAAAGCAACTTGAGAAAGAAATACAGCAACAACGGGAGATCGGAGAGGATCTACAAAGAGAGGTACGGCGACGTCGAGAACTAGAAGAAAAACTACAGCAATTAGAGGCCGACCTCAAATCAAAAGCTCCTCGGACCACTCCTGAGGAAAATTCACACAAAGAACAAGATCCATTCACCAGGGAAATCATGAAGACCAAAATCCCAAAAGATTTCATGCTCCCGGATATGGTTTTGTATGATGGCACTACAGATCCCAACCATCATCTCAGCAATTTCAGAAGCAGAATGTACCTTACCGACGCTTCAGATGCCGTTCGCTGCAAAGCTTTTCCAACAACTCTCACGAAAACGGCGATCAGATGGTTCGACAACTTACCTCCGAAGTCCATCTCAAACTTCGACGTGCTGGCCAAAAAGTTCCTGGCCAGATTCTCCATCCAAAAAGATAAGGCCAAGCACGCACCCAGCTTACTAGGGATCAAGCAAGGAGATCGGGAGAGCCTCCGCAACTACATGGAAAGATTCAACAAAACATGCATGGACATACAAAGTTTACCAACAGAGGCCGCCATCATGGGGCTTATCAATGGCTTACGAGAGGGACCTTTCAGCCAATCTATATCTAAAAAGTATCCTACCTCCTTAGACGAAGTCCAGGAGCGAGCAGAAAAATACCACAACTACAAAATTTGGGGCCTCCTACCGAGACAAAGACAAGGACTCCAAAAGGAAAGAAGATCGACAGGGTGAGAAAATCAAAAAATACCACAACTACACTCCTCTCAAAGCATCCCTGGTCGACGTGTACAAAGAAGTCTGCCATACAGAAAAAATCCCCCCAGCGCGGCCACTCAAAGGCAAAAGGGGAGTAGGAAACCGGAAGGAATATTGTGAATACCATCGAATTCAAGGGCACTCTACCAACGAGTGCTTCGACTTGAAAAATATCATAGAAAAATTGGTAAGAGAAGGAAAATTAGATCGATTTCTGGCCACCCGAGATGATGACCAAAGAAAAAGACGGAGAGACGAAGATGATGAACGAGCTGAACGGTCACCTTGGACACCAGAAAGACACGTCCACATGATACATGGCGGATTCGCAGGAGGTGGGATCTCCAAATCGTCCCGAAAGAGATATCTCAAAGAAGTATATCATGTTGAGGGAAAGGAGGAAGCACCCGACATCCCGGCGATAACATTTACTAAAGAGGACGCATCCGGCATCATCTCGGGACACGACGATCCCATGGTCATCACTATTATACTGGCAAATGCCAATTTACACCGCACACTAGTAGACCAAGGGAGTTCTGCCAACATCTTTTTCAAAACAGCCTTCGACAAGCTCGGCTTAGACGAAAAGGAACTTAGAGCATACCCGAACAATCTGTTTGGACTAGGAGACACTCCGATACAACCGCTGGGATACGTATCGCTACACACTACTTTTGGAAAAGGGAACCAATCTAGGACCCTCAAAATAGACTACATTGTGGTCGACGTAAGTTCGGCCTACAATGCTCTCATAGGTCGGACAACACTCAATCAACTCGGCGCAATAGTCTCAACTCCGCATCTATGCATGAAATTTCCAACTATAGAGGGGATAGCCACGATAAAAGCAGATCAAAAGATGGCACGTCGCTGTTATAACAAGAGCTTAAACCTCAAAGGCAGAGGAGAAGAGTTTCATACCATTGAGCTTGGCAGAGCTCAGCGTCGAGAAGAACTCCGTCCCCACCCAGAAGGTGAGGTAGAGAAGGTTCAGATTGGAGACACCTCTGACAAAACGACTAATATCGGCACGGTCCTAAAAGGAGACTCAAAAGAATTACTGATACAATTCTTACGAGATAATGTCGACCTCTTCGCATGAAAAGCCGCAGACATGCCAGTCATAGACCCTAAGCTAATGTGCCACAAGTTGGCGGTCTATCCAGGATCGCGGCCGGTGCAGCAGAAGTGAAGAAAACTCGGACCAGAATGATCCAAAGCTGTAGAAGAACAAGTACAAACGTTACTGGAGGCAGGATTCATAAGAGAAGTCAAGTGCCCACTACGGCTAGCCAACGTCGTCTTGGTGAAAAAGTCAAACGGGAAGTGGCGCATGTGTACCGATTACACCGATCTCAACAAAGCCTGCACAAAAGATCCATACCCACTCCCAAGTATTGACGCTCTGGTAGATGCTTCCTCCGGATATAGATACCTCTCATTTATGGACGCCTATTCGGGATACAACCAAATCCCCATGTATCCACCAGATCAAGAAAAGACCTCGTTCTTAACACCAAAGGTGAATTACTGCTACATCATGATGCCTTTCGGTCTCAAGAACGCGGGAGCTACTTATCAAAGGCTAATGAATAAAGTCTTCTCAGATCACATCGGAAAAATCATGGAAGTCTATGTGGACGACATGTTGATAAAAACACAAAGCGAAGATACATTATTGTCCGACCTGGCTCAAGTGTTTGACATTATAAGGAAGCATAACATGCGACTCAACCCCGCAAAATGCACCTTCGCAGTTGAAGCAGGCAAATTCTTGGGCTTCATTCTCACATAAAGGGGAATTGAAGCAAATCCAGACAAATGTCAAGCTATACTCAACATGAAGAGCCCAACCTGTGTCAAATAAGTACAACAACTCAACGGGAGACTGGCCGCCCTATCCCGATTCTTAGCAGGAGCTACGATAAGATCTCTCCCCTTCTATGCTACTTTAAGAAAGGGAAAACAGTTCGAATGGACGACAGAATGTGAGCAAGCTTTCCGAGACTTCAAGGAGTTCCTAGGACGGCCACCTATCCTATCTCGACCACGAGTAGGAGAACCACTCATATTATATCTCGCAGTAGGAAGCCGAGCGATAGCCTCAACACTAGTCAGAGAAGACGAAAATGGGCAACAACCCGTCTACTTCATTAGCAAAGCACTACAGGGATCCGAGCTGAACTACCAGAAAATAGAAAAATTTGCCAATACTCTCATCCTAACATCTCGACGACTCTGCCCGTACTTCCAGGCTCACACCATTAAGGTTAGAACTAACCAGCCCATAAAAAGAATATTGCAGAAAACAGATTTAGCAGGCAAAATTCTACAATGGGCAGTCGAGTTGTCAGAATTCGACCTCCAATATGAAGCTCGGACGGCCATCAAATCACAGTATCTGGCCGACTTCATCGCAGAATTCACAGATACCCTGGAAACTCCCACAGGCGTGATAATAGAAAGCAACCAAGGAACCTAAGTTGAGCTCTCCCTCAAGTTCGGGTTTCCGGCCTCCAATTACCAAGCGGAATATGAAGCATTATTAGCTGGTTTGAAGTTGGCTAAAGAGGTCGGAGCTCAAAAACTCAACATTTACAGCGATTCACAAGTGGTCACATCACAAATAATAGGGAGCTACCAAGCCAAAGACCCCACCATGAAAAAATATTTGGATAAAACCAAGGAACTACTCGGATAAATCGGGGAATATAAGATCTGCCACATACCCCGCGAACAAAATGCCCGAGCTGATGCACTCTTAAAACTAGCCAGCACCAAACCAGGGGGCAACAATAGAAGCTTCATCCAGGAAATGTTGCAAAACCCATCAATCTCGGAAGAGGAAAAAGTCCTGGCCATAACAAGTCAGGACCAAGGATGGATGACCCCCATAATCAACTACCTCAAAGAAGGAACACTCCCCGCAGAAGAAAAGGAGGCAAAGAAGCTAAAAAGGGAGGCACATTACTACACCATCATAAACAACATTCTGTACAAAAGAGGAATCTCAATACCGTTACTAAAATGCGTGCCGACCTCCAACACAAGGGAAGTGCTAGAAGAAATACACGGCGGCATTTGTAGCAATCATCTTGAAGCACGAGGTCTCGCCAAAAAAGTACTCCGAGCAGGATTTTATTGGCCAACTCTACAGAAAGAAGCTACAGAATTTGTAAAGACATGTCCACCATGTCAAAAACATGCCAACTTTGACATCGCCCCGCCAGAAGAGCTCATCTGCGTGACTTCGCCTTGGCCGTTTGAAAAATGGGGACTCGATCTTCTCGGCCCTTTCCCACAGGGATCAGGACAAGTTAAATTTCTCATAGTGGGAGTAGATTACTTTACAAAGTGGATCGAGGCAGAGCCCCTAGCCAATGCCATCGCTCAAAGAAGCCGAAAATTCTTATATCGAAACATTGTCACAAGGTTCGGGGTTCCATATTCAATAACCACAAACAATAGCACCCAATTCACAGATGCAGGCTTCAGAAAACTAGTAGCCGACTTGAATATAAAGCACCAGTACACCTCCGTCGAACATCCACAAGCCAATGGGCAGGCCGAAGCTGCTAACAAAGTCATATTGGCTGGATTAAAACGGAGATTACAAGATGCAAAGGGAGCCTGGGCAGAAGAGCTCCCACAGGTCCTGTGGGCATATCGAACAACGCCACATTCCACCACAAAGGAATCCCCCTTCCGATTAGCATACGGAATAGAGGCGATGATTCCAATAGAGATTGAGGAAGGGTCACCCAGAGTAGTTCACTACAATGAGGAAGCAAACTTCCAACTTTAGAGAGAAGAGCTCGACTTGTTACCCGAAATCCAAGAAAGAGCTCGGATCAGGGAAGAAGCTCTAAAACGCCAAATGGCTTCTAGATATAATCAAAGGGTAGTGCCGAGAAATTTCAGGGAAAATGATCTCATCCTAATCCGAAATGATATCGGAACAACTCGACCAGGAGAGGGAAAGCTGGCAGCAAACTGGAAAGGACCCTACCGAATTGTAGAAGTACTTGGAAAGGGCTACTACAGGCTGTCTGAACTTGATGGACGAGAGCTTCCCAGGTCATGGCACGCCTGCAACCTCAGAAGGTACTACAGTTAGAAAAGATAAAAGATCTCATCATTGGATGCACTCTTTTTCCTGAAAAGGTTTTTTAATGAGGCATCAAGTTGAGACTCAAACAATCCCATATGTATATATTTGCACTTTTCCTTTAAATAAAATATATTTTAGATATTCTACAAAGATTTCAAGACTCATTAATCTGAAGCATTCATCGTCCGATTATAAAGCAACAGATCGGCAGAAAGTGAAAAACAATTTCACTGCACGATCATGATAAAGACAACCGTCCGATAAAGGTGAAAACGCGATTCACCCAAAGGACGATCTAGAGATGACAACCACTTTCTACAAATTGGCAAAGATGAACACAGAATAATGTAAGAAGTTATCGAAAGTGATCCAAAAAAGAACCTGACGAGGTCTTACGTATTGCTAAAATAATAACCTAAAGAGTGGCCGACGTTGAGAAGTCGGACCAAGTCAACCCAAGTTATAAGTAAACCCTTGAAAGAGGTCTGGCCAACCCTATTAAAGAGCATTACTTTAACTTAGAAGGGCTCGACATGACAAAGTCAGCCCAAAATGAGAAGTTATCAAAGTAGTACCTGAAAGAGATCTGACAAAGATCCAAGAAAGAGGACTACAAATAACTTAAAGGAGACCGATATAACCAAGTCGGACTCCTACTACTTAAAAGTTATCAAAGTAATCCCTGAAAGAGATCTGACAAAGATCCAAGAAAGATGATTACAAAAATAACTTAAAGGAGACCGATATAACCAAGTTGGACTCCTACTACTTAAAAGTTATCAAAGTAATCCCTAAAAGAGATCTGACAAAGATCCAAGAAAGAGGATTACAAAAATAACTTAAAGGAGACCGATATAACCAAGTCGGACTCCTACTACTTAAAAGTTATCAAAGTAGTCCCTGAAAGAGGTCTGACAAAGATCTAAGAAAGAGGACTACAAATAACTTAAAGGAGACCGATATAACCAAGTCGGACTCCTACTACTTAAAAGTTATCAAAACAATCCCTGAAAGAGATTGGACAAAGATCCAAGAAAGAGGATTACAAAAATAACTTAAAGGAGACCGATATAACCAGGTCGGACTCCTACAACTGGAAAGTTATCAAAGCAATCCCTGAAATAGACCTGACAAAGATCCAAGAAAGAGGATTACAAAAATAACTTAGAAAAGGACTGCAAAAACAACTCGGAGGACTAACTTGAAGAAATCAGTTACAAATCATCAGAAATACAAGCCGAAGCGAGAACGAGCCAAAAATCAAGTTAGACCTACCTAGCCACAACCACAAAGGATTCAAGATACAAAGTTGATGCGCGGAAAACTTGTCTCTCAACAAATCTCCCTTCGGCAAGTGTACCGAATTTGTCGTCAAGTAAAAACTCACAATAGAGTGAGGTCGAATCCCACAGGGATTGATTGATCAAGAAACTTTAATTAGAAGAATGTTCTAGTTGAGCGAATCCAGAATTTGGGTTGAGAGCTGCAGAAAATAAAATGCCGGGAATATAAATAACAGAAAAGTAAATGCTAGAATTAAAGGACTGGAAGTAAATGACTGAAAATAAATTGCAGAATTGTAAATGGGAAAGGGGGATTTGCTAATAAAAGTAAATGGCAGAAATTAAAGAGAATGGGTAAGATCGGAGATGGGGAGTTCATTGGGCTTAAGAGATGTTGCAATTCTCCGGATCAAGTTCATTTTCATCTCTTCCTCAATCAATGCACTCAATGATCTCCTTGGCAATCTTAAGTGATTGAATTACACTTTTTTGCAATTCAATCTCTCAAATCTTGATCAATAGCCAATTCCTTGGTCAATTGCTCATGAGAAGAGATGAAGTATGGTCACTGATTATACCACATGCATTTCCCAAATCAAGTATTGAGAGGGTTATAGTCACATACCCATCCAAACCCAATTTGGTCCAGCATGAGAAAGCAATTCTAGCTTGATCTCTTCATTCGTCTTTCAAGGTTCAAAAGAGATCCAAGTTTGAATAGCTTCTCTTCCAAGATAACTACTCAATTGGATGAAGATCGAAAGCTTTCAAGTAAAATCAAGAGAAAAGATAGAAGAAGAATAATGAAAATTAATATTGATCCATCAAATTACAACAGAGCTCCCTAACCCAATGAAAGGGGTTTAGTTGTTTATAGCTCTAGAAAATGAAAATAAAGATGGAGAATACATCATAGAACTAGAAATTGCAGAGAAAGTAAAATACAGAGATTAATTCCCTTTTTCCAACTTCCAAAACCCCTTTAACAATTCAAAGCTACTCCTATATATACTACTCTTCTCAGCTTCTAGTTTGCTCTTCAAGTCTTGGGCCTTTGGATCTTGATTTTGAAGCAGTTCTTTTCTTCATTTGGGCTTGGCTTTACTTGCAGAGAGAAAGTGCTAAGTGGGCAGAGACTTTAGCTCAGGGCGTTAGGGGTGTTAACATTTAGTGAAAGTATAAGTTCGAGAACGTTAGTGCCACTTAACATTTTCACTAACGTTCCAATGTACCTCTTTGCCTCACGTTAGAGCCCACGTTAACTAGGTTA
This sequence comes from Arachis ipaensis, assembly GCF_000816755.2. Classification (NCBI taxonomy): domain Eukaryota; kingdom Viridiplantae; phylum Streptophyta; class Magnoliopsida; order Fabales; family Fabaceae; genus Arachis; species Arachis ipaensis. Next base: position 63,550,420 of record NC_029794.2, read on the forward strand.
ACGTGGCTTCTAACGTGGCCATTCTTAGCCATCCCAACGTTAGTGACAATGTTGAGTGTCACTAACGTTGGCTCATCATTCATTCCTCATCGTTAGCTTCCACGTTAACAAAGTTAACGTGGAAGTTAACGTGGCTCCTTGGGGGTTGTGTGGTTGCTTCCAACGTTAGTGACGATGTTGAGTGTCACTAACGTTGTCGACAACTCTCACTTCTTACGTTAGTTCCCACGTTAACCAAGTTAACGTGGAAGTTAACGTTGTGTGTTGCATCCTTAGGCCAACGTTAGTGACAATATTTTATGTCACTAACGTTGGCTTCTCATCCCCCTTTAACGTTAGAGGCCACGTTAACTAGGTTAACGTGGGCTCTAACGTGGCCACTCATGAGTGTTTGCCAACATTAGTGACAATGTTAAGTGTCACTAACGTTGGCTCAACTTCCCTTCTCCACGTTAGATTGCACGTTATCTTAGTTAACGTGACTCTTAACGTGGGCAATGATGGCTTTGAGAGTGTTATTGGCAATCACTTTTCTCATTAACCTTGCAAGTTACCTCCCTTTCCTTGCTTCCTTTGGTCCTGAAATCAAGCAACAGAGTGCATCAAAGTTCTAGTCCAAGTCATGGGTAATGCAGCATACAATTTGTCACTAAATTCATGCAAAATCCTCATGGAATAATGTAAAATGCACAATGTATGCTTGAATCATGGTGTAGGTGAATATCTACCCAAAACTAGCTTATTTCCTAAAGAAATGCATGAAATTACCCTAAAAATAGTAAAGAAAAGGTCAGTGAAACTGGCCAAGATGCCCTGGCATCACAACACCAAACTTAAAGCTTGCTTGTCCCTAAGCAAGTACTGGAACAAGAGAATGATGAATGGAATATCCACAGGAATGTATCATTCTTGTGGAAGTCATGTTACTAATTTTATGGTGGTTTCATACATAGCAACTTAGGTTCATTCCATTACTGGCTTTCAGACTTTTATCATGTCCCTAAACACTTACTTTGTTTATATCCCATGAGACTTTTATCCATTGATCCTTTTATTGTTATTTCAAGGGTTATTTGTGTTATTTAGGCTAAGTGCTCTGTAAGGGGGCAACTCTTTAAGATAAGCTTTCAGCCAACACTCCCGAACCAGTTGGTTCAAGGTGCTAGGTGTTGAAGCACCCCTAAGGACTTACTCCCTCAAGTCTCTCCCCCATACATACACATCACAGGCATATAGTTTATTTATTTTCTTTTCTTGAGACCTTGGTGTCCAGCACCTCTTTGGGTTACTAAATGCTCTGTAGTGAGGGTTACTCTTGATAGTGGATTTTCAGCTGATAATCCCGGGTTAGTTAACCCAAGTTACCAAGTGAAAAAGCACCCCTGAGATCTTATTAATCCAAGTAGATCCCTCACACAGGAGCACCACAGACACTTGTCTCAAGGTCCAAACCATTGGTGCCTAGCCTTATTGCTTACTCTTTTTCTTTTGTTTTTCACTTCCATTGTTCTTTCCCTTTTCTCTTATTAGGATCTTCTTATTAACTTAGTCTCATGGGTATATCCAAAGTCAAGTATTCAGGATAGATAGTTGTCCTCCTAGCCTTGTGGTTGAACCAACTTAGCTAACTTATGACTACCCCAAAGATTCATGAATGCACTTCCACATTATGAACTCTACTCTGGTCTTTTAAAAAACATAAACATTCTCTTCTTCATTTGATTTAAAATGGACAAGCTTACAAGAAAGTTAAGGAGGATGCAGTGACATAAAGACTAGCACACATAGACCTATTCAAAACTTAAAAGACAGAATTTAAAAAGGGTTCAACTACGAGTAACTACAAATCAAAAGTGCATTCGAACTTCTAACTTTCAACAATTCTGAGTACAATGGAATTCAGTAACAATACAACCTTTGGGTGATGATTTCTGGTTGCCCTATCTCTTTGTCATCATCCTAGTTTTTGCTGCCTAGCTTCTTTGGGTGGAGGTGCACCATTTCCTCATAAGGTTCCTGCAAGGTTACTGGAAGTTGCTTGTTCCCAAAGCACTTGAGACATAGTTAGCTTGCATGTATGCTGGTGCTTTTTGAACTCAATTTGGTGTGTGAACACCAAACTTAGTTCCTTGCCCAGTCCAAACATTGCACATATGCAGAGAACCCCATATCTTGTTGTCAACAAAGCAATGATAACCTATAGTCTAACTACATCTAAGTGGTTTCTCTTGATTGGATGGAGCTAGCAATGTTCTTCTGGAGTGGAGTGTAATTCTAACCAATGTCCTTTGGTGGAACACCAAGCTTAGAATTACACCATCACTCTTGGATTGTTCTGGTGTGGAACACCAAACTTAGCTCCTTACAATACAGGGGAAACGACTTGTGAATTTTTTATTGAAATAAAGATGAAAGTGAAACTACCTGAGGTTGGGTTGCATCCCAACAGAGCGCTCTTTTATCGTCGCTAGCTCGACGAATCCTTAATTACTTGAGATGGTACTTTACTCTGGGGTTTTCACCCATGTTGGCCAGATAATGCTTGAGTCTTTGTCCATTCACTGTAAAAGTCCTCTCTGAACCTTCATCAGTGATTTCGATGTGGCCATATGGTGATACTTTCGTAACCATGAAAGGTCCGGACCACCTTGACTTGAGTTTTCCTGGGAACAGCCTTAATTTAGAATTATAAAGGAGTACTCGCTGCCCCTTTTCGAAACTCCTGGGCGCAAGATGCATGTCATGTTTTCTCTTTGCCTTTTCTTTGTACATCTTAGTGTTTTCATAGGCTTGTGACCTGAATTCCTCCATCTCTTGCATCTGCAAGATCCTTTTTGCACCGGCAGCAATGCTGTCAAAATTTAGTATCTTGATAGCCCAGAGAGCTTTGTGTTCCAGCTCCAATGGTAAATGACAAGCCTTCCCATAGACCAGTTGATATGGAGACATTCCAAGTGGAGTTTTGAATGCTGTTCTGTATGCCCAAAGAGCATCATCCAGCTTCTTCGACCAATCCTTTCTAAATGCACCCACAATCGTTTCCAGGATCCTCTTCAGCTCTCTGTTGGATATCTCAGTTTGCCCATATCGTAGGAGGAGAGCTTCTAGTGGTTTGTTACAAAAGTGGCTCCCTCCATCACTGATGAGGGCTCTTGGGACTCCAAACCGGCTAAAGATATTATTCCTGAGGAAGTTCATGACTACCTTGTTATCATTAGTTGGGGTTGCAATAGCCTCTACCCACTTGGAAACATAATCCACTGCTACCAGGATATACTTGTTTGCATATGAGGTTGGGAATGGTCCCATGAAATCTATTCCCCACACATCAAACAGTTCCAGTTCCAAGATGAAATTTTGTGGCATGGCGTTTCTTTTGGGCAGGTTTCCAGATCTTTGGCATTCATTGCAGCTTTTTACTAGTTCCTTGGCATCCTTAAAAAGGGTGGGCCAAAAGAATCCGCTTTGTAACACCTTTGCTACAGTTCTGTCCCCTCCAAAGTGCACACCATAACATGAACCGTGGCAATTCCACAGGACTTCTCTTCCTTCCTCTTCCGAAACACATCTTCTAAGGATTCCATCTGAACATTTCTTGAAGAGATATGGCTCGTCCCAGACAAAGTATTTTGCATCATTCATGAACTTCCTTTTTTTATGTTTATTGATCCCTGGGGGTAATGCCCCAGTTGCCTTGAAATTTGCAATATCTGCGAATCATGGTGCTTTGTGAACTGTCATCAACTGCTCATCAGGGAAGAGCTCGTTCACATTTGTATCATTTTCTCCACCTTGATCATGAGGGATTCTGGATAGGTGATCTGCCACCTTGTTCTCCACTCCTTTCTTGTCTTTGATTTCAATATCAAATTCCTGCAACAGTAAGATCCACCTTATTAGTCTTGGCTTTGATTCTTGCTTGGCAAAACAAATATTTAAGTGCTATGTGATCTGTAAAAACAATCACTTTAGCACCAATGAGGTATGATCTAAATTTGTCAAATGCAAAAACTATTGCTAGCAACTCCTTTTCAGTAAAAAACCTTGGCATAGAGTGGCATTTGTTCTATGGCTTCAGCAAAGGGTATGTTGATTTGTAGCTTCTTGAAGATTTCCAAAAATCTCAAGAACTGGTTGTCATCTTCCCTTTTCTTCAATAGCTGGGGATATGGAGCTCTTGAGATGTTCAGTTGTGGTATCCCTTTTTCTTTCTGCAGACTTGGCGTGGGAGGTTGAACTCCATCTTGCTCTTCTCCCTTTTCATTTGAGCCTTCTTCTTGTGGTTTTTAGGGACGTTCCTTCAGTTTCTTCCCACTCCTAAGTGTGATAGCTTGACACTCCTCCCTTTTGCTTGAATGGGCATCATAGCAAAAGTTGTTGTTAGGAAGCTGCTTAAACAGATAGCTGATTTGTGTCTCCAGTTTCTTGATGGCAGCATTTTGATTCTGCATGTTTGACTGCACTTCCTTTCTGAATGCTTTACTGTTTCGAATGTCTTTGCATACTCCTTCAATTAAGGTTTCGATCGTAGAGAGCTTGTCATCAATTGATGGGTGATTCGGAGCAGATGTGTTGTTTTGGTTTTGATAGGCGTGTGGAGAAGTATTGTTGTTGGAGTTGTAACGTCTCTGGTCTTGGTTTTGATCTTTCTCACTTCCCCACCCAAAGTTTGGGTGGTTTCTCCATCCAGGGTTGTAGGTCTTGGAGTATGGATCATAGTTTTTCCTTGGTGAATTCCCAATGTAGTTGGCTTGCTCCTAACTCCCCTCTGCTTCTTCATTCACTCCTTCTTGGGTTGTTGATGAAGTGGAGATTGCTGCTACTTGGTTCATCTCCATCTTCTTGGTGAGGTCAGCCAGCTACTGGGTAACGAGCTTATTTTGGGCCAACAGAGCATCTACATTGTTTAGCTCTATTACTCCTCTTGTGTTCCCTTTTTCGTAAGCATAGAAGTAGTCGTTCTCTGCTACTGTTTCAATAACATCTATGGCTTCCTCAATAGTCTTCTTCTTGTTCAAAGATCCTCTGGATGAATGGTCTACGACCTTCTTTGACTCATAAGAGAGTCCTTCATAGAAAATGTGCAGCTGCACCCATTCGTTGAACATGTCAGGTGGACACCTCTTTGTTAAGTCCTTGAACCTCTCCCATGCTTCATATAGAGTCTCACCATCTTGTTGCCTGAAAGTTTGGACCTCAGCTCTCATCCTATTGATTCGTTGAGGAGGGTAAAATCTTGCTAAGAATTTGTTCACCACGTCTTCCCAAGTTGTCAAGCTTTCCCTTGGGAAAGATTCCAGCCACTTGGCTGCTTTGTCCCTAAGTGAGAATGGAAATAGGAGCAGTCTATAGGCGTCAGGGTGAACACCATTAGACTTCACTGTGTCACATATTCTCAGGAAGGTGGTCAAATGTTGATTGGGGTCTTCTTGAACACCTCCTCCAAACGAACAGTTGTTCTGAACAAGGGTGATGAGTTGGTTTAAGTTCAAAGTTGTTGGCATGCATTGTTGGCTTTTGGATGCTACTTCCATAATTGCCTGGGTTTGGATTGATGTAAGAGCCCAAAACTCTTCTATCCTCCCCAGCATGATTTGCTCTACCTCCTCCCCCATGGTTGTGATCCTATTCTTCATGATGGTTTTCCATGTTGTCTTCCATGTTTGTTTCAAAGAATTCCTCTTCTTCCTCAGCACCAGCCACTTTCTTTCCTCTTACCTCCCTCCTTAATCTAAGGAAGGTCCTATCAGGTTCAGAATCGAAGGAAGTTGAAGCCCCCCTTCTTCTCCTTGTCATAAAACTATCAAGTGCAAGCAAGAAAAGATAGGTGCAGAAAGTATTTGTGTCAGAATTACTGTTAGTTGTGGGTGATACAATATATCAAACAGTTAGTGGGTTAGCAAACAGAATTGAAAATAACAAAGAAAAACAAAAGAGTAGAGGGGGAAAGGAAGAAGTTTAACTAAAACAAAAAGTAAATCACTCAAATAGAAAATAAAATTCACAAAAATAAAAATGCTCAATCTAGTGATCTTCCAATTTAATCATTGTTGATGCACAATCAATCCCCGGCAACGGCGCCATAAACCTGATGCGCGGAAAACTTGTCTTTCAACAAATCTCCCTTCGGCAAGTGTACCGAATTTGTCGTCAAGTAAAAACTCACAATAGAGTGAGGTCGAATCCCACAGGGATTGATTGATCAAGTAACTTTAATTAGAAGAATGTTCTAGTTGAGTGAATCCAGAATTTGGGTTGAGAGTTGCAGAAAATAAAATGGCGGGAATGTAAATAATAGAAAAGTAAATGCAAGAATTAAAGGACTGGAAGTAAATGACTGAAAATAAATTGCAGAATTGTAAATGGGAATGGGGGATTTGCTCATAAAAGTAAATGGCAGAAATTAAAGAGAATGGGTGAGATCAGAGATGGGGAGTTCATTGGGCTTAGGAGATGTTGCAATTCTCCGGATCAAGTTCATTTTCATCTCTTCCTCAATCAATGCACTCATTGATCTCCTTGGCAATCTTAAGTGATTGAATTACAATTTCTTGCAATTCAATCTCTCAAATCTTGATCAATAGCCAATTCCTTGGTCAATTGCTCATGAGAAGAGATGAAGTATGGTCACTGATTATACCACATGCATTTCCCAAATCAAGTTTTGAGAGGGTTATAGTCACATACCCATCCAAACCCAATTTGGTCCAGCATGAGAAAGCAATTCTAGCTTGATCTCTTCATTCCTCTTTCAAGGTTCAAAAGAGATCTAAGTTTGAATAGCTTCTCTTCCAAGATAACTACTTAATTGGATGAAGATCAAAAGCTTTCAAGTAAAATCAAGAGAAAAGATAGAAGAAGAATAATGAAAATTAGTATTGATCCATCAAATTACAACAGAGCTCCCTAACCCAATGAAAGGAGTTTAGTTGTTCATAGCTCTAGAAAATGAAAATAAAGATGGAGAATACATCATAGAACTAGAAATTGCAGAGAAAGTAAAATACAGAGAGTAATTCCCTTTTTCCAACTTCCAGAACCCCTTTAACAATTCAAAGCTACTCCTATATATACTACTCTTCTCAGCTTCTAGTTTGCTCTTCAAGTCTTGGGCCTTTGGATCTTGAGTTTGAAGCAGTTCTTTTCTTCATTTGGGCTTGGCTTTACTTGCAGAGAGAAAATGTGAAGTGGGCAGAGACTTGAGCTCAGGACTAACGTTGGCTCAACTTCCCTTCTCCATGTTAGAGTGCACGCTAACTTAGTTAACGTGACTCTTAACGTGGGCAATGATGGCTTTGAGAGTGTTATTGGCAATCACTTTTCTCATTAACCTTGCAAGTTACCTCCGTTTCCTTGCTTCCTTTGGTCCTGAAATCAAGCAACAGAGTGCATCAAAGTTCTAGTCCAAGTCATGGGTAATGCATCATACAATTTGTCACTAAATTCATGCAAAATCCTCATGAAATAATGTAAAATGCACAATGTATGCTTGAATCAAGGTGTAGGTGAATATCTACCCAAAACTAGCTTATTTCCTAAAGAAATGCATAAAACTACCCTAAAAATAGTAAAGAAAAGGTCAGTGAAACTGGCCAAGATGCCCTGGCATCAAAAGTACAAAGCAATCCAAAAAGAGATACCAAGTCAAGGATAAAAAGCGCGATATCGTCCACAAGGTTATAAAAGCCTCGGAGGCCACCAAAACCTATCTCAAAAAAGCTAAAGCATGCTACCATTTGTTTTTCATAAAAAACAAAAGTTGCTAGGCAAGCAACGGGAAAGTGTCAGCAATTAACAAAACATAAAGAGTTTAAAAAAGCCCAAAAGCCGGGCCAACTACATATCCAAAATAAAGTTAAAACTAAGGGTCAGAAGATTTTTTAGCAGCATCAGGCCGAGGAGACGTAGGCCGAGTCTGGAGAGGAACGGCATCTACAGTACCGTCATCCCGGTTCAAGATCTGGCAGTCAGGGTCAGAAGCAGGAGGACCAACCTCGGCAGGGACAGCAGAAGTCGACACCTTGGTAGAGGCTACAGGGGGAGGATCGACATCATCCTCATCCTCGTCATCAGGCACAACCTTGCCATCCCTAACAACGTTCTCCAAGCTAAAGAGGGTCAGGTCGGCCTCGGGAGCAATAACCCGAACTTGTTCCCTCAAGTTTTCATAGGCAGCAATTACACTGCCAACAAGATGACCTTGGAGTTCGGAATAATTAGCCCGGGCATTCTCCAACTCTTCTCTCAGACGCAACACCTCCCGGTAAGACGTCAAATAACTGTCCTTATGCCGCATAGCCGTGTCCTCAGCCAGTCTCAGAGAACCAGCCAGAGAAGTAGAACTAGCCTTTTCATTCTCCAAGTCTTTCTCCAACTTGGCCACCCTTACTTCAAGCTCTTCCTTCAAGTCCTTCATCCGATCAAACTCCTGTTTGGCCTCCTCCATAAAAGCTTTAGTAGCATGGAGAGGAAGACTTTGAGCAGTTCGATATAGGGCTGCCCCCATGTGTGCCAACTTGATACCACTCCGGGTGATATAATCAAAATGATGAAGAAGCGACACGTCGTCCATAGGAAGAACACCATAAGGGCCGATTTGTTGATCTACAAACTCAACCGCATCAAAGTTAAGAGCATCAAGGTTGAAAGGCTCAGTTGTTCTTTGCTTTTTACTAGGAGGGGCACCGGAAGCTGCAACAGAAGATTGTGGAGGATCGACCAGACGGACTCGGGGAGTAGGAATTGCTTTCCTCGGCCCGGGAGAACTCGATATAGGAGATTTAACTGGAGGCTGAGAAGATCCCTCTCCGGCCGCCTTGGCCCTGATGTTTAAAGCAGCGGTCGCCTTCTTCGCCTTCTTATAGGCTCTCATAGAATCATTATTCTTCGACATCTCTGAAAAACACAAAAATCAAAGACAAGTTACAACACAGGAGAAACAAAACTCGGGAGCAAGTATAAAAACAAATCAGACAGTACCCAAAGCAGCCCGAACCAAAGATGGATCACTCAAAAATCTCTTCGTGTCCAGATGGGGTGGCTTCCCCCACAAATCTTCAAGAACAACTATAAAGGCCCGCTCAACCTCACTAAGCATTTCCCATGTGTAACGTGGCACCCTTACATTCTTTTGCCACTCCAGAGGAAAAGTAGGTTCATCATTTTCATCAAGAAAAAAGGGGCGAACCCCCTCAACGGCACGGACTCGGAAGAAATAGTTCTTAAAATCTTTAAACGACTCATCATACATGGCAAAAACTTTATGCCCCTGGGCCGATCTGAAAGAAACCCAGGAAGCTTTCTTTTTGGAGGAACCTCCGGGTTTGGCCAAGACAAAAAGATAAAGGAAAAGAGTTTCAGAAGGTGTCATGTCCAACTCCTGGCAAAGAAGTTGAAATATTTTGATAAAACCCCAGGAGTTCAGATGAAGCTGGGACGGAGCAATGTTACAGGACCACAACAAGTCAGTTTCAAAAGCAGTAAAAGGGAAAGTAACGTTTAACTGGCTGAAGAAGTATTCATAAGCATAGAAGGAGGGACGCTCCCCCTCGACAGAAGTCGGAAAACAAACTCTCTCATCGGAATCAGGAGCAACAAGCTCATAATCACCCTCGTGGACACTGTTACCATAAATCCTATGGCGCTTCCTCAGCTCTGTGCAAAATTCAGCATCCACAATAGAAACACACAACAAAACAAGAGAGTCCAGCCAATCGGACATCCCCTCGGGAACTTTGGAAGACATCTCTACAATGTTATTGCGAGAAGACATGAGGCCAACTAATCCTACAAGTAAGAAAAGAAGATGGGATTACTAAAACCATCTCGGACAAGGGAGAAAAAAACTCAATACGATACAGGCAAACACACAGAAAAGGAAAACCCCAAGACTCAAACCAAAATCTTGGGGAATCCTTTGGAGGCAGTAACAAAGCAAGGTTTCCAGGAAAATCTACAGCTCCCACCCCAGCATTTTTCAAAAAAGAAAAAGACTTTAAACAGCAAGTAGTGTCAAAAGAAAAAGTCATCACAATCTATCAGCAAAAGCATTCCCAAAATCAAGTACGCCAAGAGGAAACCATCAAAGGTGCGAACTTTTTCAGAATCAGGCAAAGCAACCGTCAAATAAAGCAAGAAATAGATACAGGTTTTTTCTGGATAAACGGCATCAGAACGGAAACAACAAAGAACATGCAAAACCCTAAAAGCATTAAGCAAAGGCAAAAAAGGACCATGCAGAAATGAAGAAACTCCCAGAACGCACAACAATAGGGCATAACAAAACAAAAGATTCAAACTTTCTCTAAAGAAAGGGTCAAAATCAAAGCAAAACAAGGAGAATATATGAAACGGTACTAACCTGGAGACGATGAGAAACTTCGAGGAGAAAGATGGAAGCGCAAAAATAAAAGCTGCCCAAGAAAATCACCAAGCAACGCCGCAACGCAAGGAAGCAGAAGAACAAAATGAAAAACAGAGAGCGAAGAGAGCAGAGAAAGAAGTTACGAAAAGGGCGAAGGAGAGAAACCGTTTTTGGGGTTTTCAAAATCAAAATGAAAGAGCCAAAAGGAAACGGGGCAATTAATGACCAAATTAATGAAAGCATTAAACCCTTGCACGTTCCCAAAGCGCCGATATAAAAGCGCGCGCTTTTAAAGGAAACGTTCTACATTCAAAAGCTGTTTCAAAGGAATCGACAAAATGCTTGAGTTCGGCCTCACTAGACCGAAGTCAAAGAACTCAACCTCAAAGGAAGACCGAGCTCAAGCAGGGGCATTGTTCATACCCTGGGTCGAGCTATCCGACCCGGGATGATCGGCGACACAGCGACCGACCTCTTCAGGTCAGACTACCCGACCTCTTCTAAAAGAGCTCGGCCAAATCAACAGAAAAGCCCAATAAAGGGCCCAAATAGAGGAACACGACCCAAATCCAAAGGCAATCCCAGCCTATAGAGATAAAGGCGGTTCCCTTGAAGATAAGCTGACTTCATCCAAAACAGGATAAGATAAGATAAGATAACTAACTTATCTTATCAGAAAGGTCAGCCCACACTACTATAAATACACTGGAGCACCCAGGTATAACTCATACTCTGATTCTCTGATTCTACGTAAAACCTGCTTAATACCCGTGCTAACTTAAGCATCGGAGTCTCTTGCAGGTACCCCCCACCCTCCGGTGGCCAAGGATCAGCAGTGCAGCAAGTCCAACAAGTCGGACACAACAGCTCCGGCTGCCACCAGCCGGCCGGACACGTCATCCCCGACTAGTACTAAGGATCTCATCCGAGATTAACCTCCAGTTTCAGGTAACCCTCGGAACACTTTCCCTTCCTTATTATGTGATATATGTGAAAAACATGTTTCCTATGCTTTAAAAATAATTATTTTAATAACCCTTTATTACCATTCGATGCCGTGATTTGTGTGTTGAGTAGTTTCAGATCTTCTAAGGCAGGAATGACTTAAAGGATGGAAAGGAAACATACAAAAATGGAAGAAAAGCACAAAATGGAGTTTTTGAAGAAACTGGCAGCGACGCGAATGCATGAATAACGCGGTCGCATGCGAAGCGCAAAAGGCAGCGATGCAAACGCGTGACTGACGCAGGCGCACGCCATGAGCAGAACACAGATGACGCGTACGCGTGATTGAAGCGAACGCGTGACAAGGAAAACTCCAGATGATGCGAACGCGTGACCCACGCGGACGCGTGACAGACGCCACGCACTAGAAATTATAGAAAACACTGCCAGTGATTTTTGAAACCCTTTTTGGCCTAGATCCAAGTCAGAAGGCACAGATTAGAGGTTATAAAATGGGGGAATACATCCATTCATTATCATGCACTCAATTATTCACTTTTCATGATTTAGATGTAGTTTTTAGAGAGAGGTTCTCTCCTCTCTCTCTTAGGACTAGAAATTAGGATTTTTCTCACCTTCATGATTGTCTCTTTTTATCAGGTTCAATGTTCCTTTTTTAATTATTTTCTCAATTTAATTTATGAACTCTTCCATGTTACATATGATTCTCTTAATTAATGTTATTTGAGGTATTTCAGTTTATGATTGCTGTCTTTTATTTATGTTATTGTTGTTTCCAATCTGAAGATATTTTTTATTTGAGTAAGTTTAATTTTCCCCTTTTGGCCTTGGTTAAGTAATTGGTAACTCATGAGTTATCAAACTCAACGTGACTGATAATTGTTGTCTTTGCTAATTGAATTGAACTTCAATAACTCCAGTCCTTTCTTAAGAATTGACTAGGACCTGAGGATCAAACTAATTGGTCCACTTGACCTTCCTTTGCTTTAGTAAAGGCTAACTAAGTGGGATTAAAACTCAATTCTCATCACCATTGATAAGGATAACTAGGATAGGACTTCCAAATTTTCATACCTTGCCAAGAGTTTATTTTATAGTTATTTATTTATTTTACTTGTCATTTAAATTACTTGTTCCATACTTTCAAAACCCCCAATTTACAAAACTCATAACCAATAATAAGAACACCTCCCTGCAATTCCTTGAGAAGACGACCCGAGGTTTAATACTTCGGTTATCAATTTTAAAGGGGTTTGTTACTTGTGACAACCAAAACGTTTGTGAGAAAGGATTTTTGTTGGTTTAGAAGCTATACCTACAACGAGGATTTATTCTGCGAATTTCTAGGCCACGTAAAAGTTCTCTCTTCATGCACCATCGACATGTGCGTGTCAGGCAGGCGTGCGCGTCGTTTGCAAAACTTTGCCTACAAATTTTAACTTGCCCGAAAATGTTGGCTTAGTGAACGTAGCGCTCTCTTTTGAAAACAAGCGCCAAGCACTTCTATGCGTACGCGTCATGCACACGTACGCGTGGGTCTTAGAAAATTTCCCCTAACGCATAAGCGTCCCATGCGCGTGCACGTCGCTTACTGAGCGTGGCGTTCTTTCTTTGAACGCAACGTTATTCTGCAGTGCTTCTCCTTCTCTTCATTTTCTCAGCTAAAATCAACCAAACAAGCAATCAAAATCTCACCAAAATCATAAGAATTTGCATCATTCATTCTAATAACTTAATTCTTGCATAAATCTCATGATTTTATATAAAATAAATGATGTTTAATTGAATCACAATAATCATGAAATTCCACTCCAACCATTTACTTATTGTGCAAGAAAGTACATAAAACCTAATGAATCAAATGAAAAATACTTGTGAAACTAGCATAAGATGACTTGTTATCAGTCTTCACTATTCTTGCATGAGTTAATCTTTCTCACTTGATGCTTGAGTTGCTCTTTCCTTGGCTTATTGGCATGGGAAATCGTGATTCACACTTTTCACATCTCCGCACAACTAACCAGCAAGTGCACTGGGTTGTCCAAGTAATAAACCTTACGTGAGTAAGGGTCGATCCCACAGAGATTGTCGTCTTGAAGCAAGCTATGGTCATCCTTGTAAATCTCAGTCAGGTGAATTCAAATGGTTATGAGATTTTAATAATTAAAAGATAAATAAAACATAAAATAAGATAAAGTTACTTATGTAATTCATTGGTGCAAATTTCAGATAAGCGTCTGGAGATGCTTTGTTGCTTCTGAACCTCTGCTTTCCTATTGCCTTCTTCCAACCATGCATGCTCCATTCCATGGCAAGTTGTAAGATCCTCTCAGTGAAAATGGTCCTCTACGGTTTTTGCACGGCTAATCAACTGTCGGATTTCTCGTCTCGGATGAAAAATACGAGGCACAGCTACCGCATGGCTAATCATCTCTCCGTTCCTGCTAGCGTCAGAATAGGATCCATTGATCCTTTTGCACACTGTCACTGTGCCCAACATTCGCAGGTTTGAAGCTCGTCACAGTCATCCCTTCCCAAATCCTACTCGGAATACCATAGACAAGGTTTAGACTTTCTGGATCCCAGGAATGCTACCAATGGTTCTAGCCTATACCACGAAGGTACTAATCTCACAGACTCGGTCCATGTATTAGATACCCAATAGAATATACTCCGGCTGTTGTCCAATGACTACGTTGAACATCATGTAGACCGCTTGTGGTTGTTAGGCACGCGGATCATGGCTAAGCGAGTAACGAAGATAGTGGGTGATTGTCACGGGTCACCCCTTCATTCTGACTTAACTGAATTAAGTACGAGAGTATATCTTGGAGAAGAAGTAGGCATGAATTAAAAGAAAAACAATAGTACTTGCATTAATTCATGAAGAACAGTAGAGCTCCACACCTTAATCTATAGGGTGTAGAAACTCCACTGTAGAAAATACATAAGTGAAAAGAGGTCTAGGCATGGTGATAAACCCTATTTTTAGGGTTTATCATGCATAGAATCTAAGGGTTTTATCAATGATCTTCCACACTTATTCATATAAAACTGCATGATTTCATGTCTCTTTCCCATTTTACCTCATAGATGAAAATATGCTTCTTTTGCATTAAAATTGAGATATTGTAATCCTCCTCTATTACCATTAGATGCCTTGATCCGTTTGTTAAGTGATTTTAGAAGTTATAAGGCAAAATGGCCAAGAGAAATGAAGGAAGCATGCATGAATGGAAGGAGCATGAAATAAATCAAAGAATTAAAGTTTGGACATGCACGTGCACGCGCACCGTGTGCGTTCGTGTGGATGCGCTCATCCAGAGCCAGCGCAGTGGAGCCGAACGAGGAGCCGGCGTGCTTATATGGTTAGGCCATATTCCTTATGATGCTCGCACGCACCTTATGCCTGCGCGCAGATCGCAAAAGACCCCAGGGATGCGTACGTGTGCAGTGCGCGTATGCGCCGATGTGTGCACATGATTTTTAAATAAAACACGTGCCCAGCGATTTCAAGGGGTTCCCAGGCCCTGTTTTGGAGCAGATTTTGGAGGGAAAAGCTTAAGAAGACCAAGGATTAGGAGTGTTAGGACAACGAGTCATAATTGTAGATATTTTAGGGAGTTAGTTACATTTTGTTTTTAGAGAGAGAAACTCCAACTTCTACTCTTAATTGATGTTCTTTTGGTTCGATTTCTTAGATCTATTTTTGGTTCACTTTGTTACTTTGAATGTGGATTAATGAATTGTGCAATTTCATTCAATTCCTTAATTATTGATGATTGTTTGGAGTAGATAGCTTTAATTTAATTCTCTTCTCTCAATTACATCGTGTTTTCTATAATTGCCTACCAATTGTTTGTGATAATGACAACCTTAGCTATGGAGTAGGTTTTTCTCACTTGGCTTAGGGGTTGAGTTATTGGAGACACTTGAATAGTGGATATCAATTGTAGATTATGAATTGAGAATTGCTAATTGACTTGGAGTGCACTAAAGCTAGACTTCCCTAGGGTGAGACTATGATGCCAGGGCATTTTGGCCAGTTTCACTGACCTTTTCTTTATGGGTTTAAGGTAGTTTCATGCATTTTCTTAGGAAATAAGCAAGTTTTGGGTAAATAATCACTTACATCTTGATTCAAGGAAACATTGTGAATTTTACATGATTTCATGAGAATTATGCATGAATTAAAGGACAAATTGAATGATGCATGTCTCATAACTTGGATCAGAGCTTTGATGCACTTTATTGCTTGATTTCAGGATAAAGGAAGCAAGGAAGAACCACGTTAGCAGCCACGTTAGTCTAGCTAACGTGACTACTAACGTGGAATGAAGGCTAGCTTGCAACGTTAATGAGAAAAATGATTGCCAATTACGCCTTCGTGAGCCATCATAGCCCACGTTAGTTACCGCGTTAACTATGTTAACGTGGAAGCTAACGTGGAAGAGAAGTAGAACTCCAACGTTAGTGGTAAAAGTAAGTGCCACTAACGTTCCAAAAAGGGCAATTGGCCACGTTAAGAGCCACGTTAACTTAGTTAACGTGAACTCTAACGTGGGAAGTAGGGGCGTTCTGAAGCGTTAGTGACAAAGGTAAGTGTCACTAACGCTCTCGAAGATTTGGTAAGCCTACATTAAAGGCCACGTTAACTATTCTAACGTGAACTCTAACGTAGGGAGAAAGGGGTACTCTCAACATTATTGAAAAAGGTAAACCTCAGTAACGTTTGCGAAGGGCCAAGGGTCAACGTTAGTGGTCACGTTAGTGCCACTAACATTGAAGTTAACATGGACCACTTTGGGTTAGGAACGTTAGTGAAAAAGGTGATTGTCACTAACGTTCTCAACCCCACATTTTCACTTAACGTTAACACCACTAACGCCCTAAGCAAAAGTCCCTGCCTACTTCACACTTTCTCTGCAAGTAAAGTTGAGCCCACTGAAGAAGATAACTGCTTCAACTCAAGATCCAAAGGCCCATATCCAAGACTTGAAGAGCCAACTAGAAGATCAGAAGAGTAGTATAAATAGGGAGAGCTTTGAACTAGAAAAGAGGAGCTTTTGGTATTATTAGAATTACTCTCTGTATTTTACTTTCTCTGCACTTCTAGTTTAACTTTCAGAATGTACTCTCCATCTTTGCTTTCCATTCCCAGAGCTATGAACAACTAAACCCCTTTTCATTGGGTTAGGGAGTTCTGTTGTAATTTGATGGATCAATAATAGTTTTCATTATTCTTCTTCTTTCTTTTCTCTTGATTTTACTAGAAAGCTTTCAATCTTCATCCAATTGAGTAGTTATCTTGGAAAAGAAGCTATTCATACTTGGATCTCTTCTGAACCTTGGAAAAGGAATGAACAGATCATGCTAGAAATGCTTTCTCATGTTGGACCAAATTGGGGTTTGGGCGAATATAGTGACATATAATTCTCCTAATACTTTGATTTGGAAATACATGTGGTATAATCAGTGACCACACTTCATCTCTTCTCATGAGCAATTAGACCAAGGAATTGGCTATTGATATGATTTGAGAGATTGAATTACCAAGGAATTGGAATTCAATCACTTAAGATTGCCTATGAGATCAATGAATGCATTGATTGAGGAAGAGATGAAAATGAACTTGATCTGGAGAATGCAACATCTCCTAAGCCCAGTGAATTCCCCATTTCTGATCTTACCCATTCTCTTTACTTTATGCCATTTACTTTCATGCTAAACTTCCCTTCCCCATTTAAGATTTTACAATTTACTTCCTGTCATTTATTTTCTGCTATTTACTTTCCCGCCATTTAATTTCCTGCAATTCTCAACTCACTTTCTGCTTAGCTCAACTAGAACATTCTTCCAATTAAAGTTGCTTGACCAATCAATCCCTGTGGGATTCGACCTCACTCTACTGTGAGTTTTTACTTGACGACAATTCGGTATACTTGCCGAAGGAAATTTGTTGAAAGACAAGTTTTCGTACATCAAGTTTATGGCGCCGTTGCCGGGGATTGATTTTGTATCAACAATGATTAAATTGGTGGATAACTAGATTGAGCATTTGTTTTTATTTTGTTTGATTTAAGTTCATTTGAGTAATTTACTTTTTGTTTAGCTATTTTCTTCCCTTTCCCCTACCCATTTTCTTAGTTGTTTACAATTCAATCACTAACCCACTAACTGTTTGATATATTGCATCACTCACACTAACAGCATTTCTGTAGAAATTACTGTCTGCATCTATCTCTCTTGCTTTTGCCTTGTTGGTTGTATGATAGGTAGAAGAAGCGGGGCTTCAACTTCTTTTGATTCTGAACCTGAGAGGACCTTCCTTAGATTAAGGAGGGAAGCAAGAGGAAAGAGAGTAGTTGGTGCTGAGAAAGAGGAAGAGTACTTTGAACCAGACATGGAGGAGAATATGGAGAACCATCATGAAGAAGAGGCTCACAACCATGGCAGAGAAGGTCCAGCGCATCAGGCTGGACAAGAGAAAAGAGTTCTGGGTTCTTACATCAACCCAAACCCAGGAAACTGTGGAAGTAGCATCCAAAGGCCAACTATACATGCCAACAACTTTGAACTAAAGCCGCAGCTCATCACCCTTGTTCAGAACAATTGTTCATTCGGAGGAAGTGTCCAAGAAGACCCCAATCAACATCTAACCACCCTCCTGAGGATATGCGATACTGTGAAGTCTAATGGTGTTCATCCTGACACCTATAGACTACTTCTGTTTCCCTTCTCACTCAAGGACAAAGCATCTAAATGGCTGGAATCCTTTCCAAAGGAGAGTTTAGCAACCTGGGAAGATGTGGTGAACAAGTTCTTGGCAAGATTCTATCCTCCTCAACGGATCAACAGGTTGAGAGCTGAGGTACAAACATTCAGGCAGCAGGATGGTGAGACTCTATATAAAGCATGGGAGAGGTTTAAAGACTTGACAAGAAGATGCCCGCCAGATATGTTCAATGAATGGGTGCAGTTGCACATTTTCTATGAGGCCTTTCGTATGAATCAAAGAAGGCAGTAGACCACTCATCCGGGGGATCTCTGAACAAGAAGAAGACCATTGAAGAAGCCATAGATGTCATTAAGACTGTAGCAGAGAATGACTACTTCTATGCTTCTGAAAGAGGCAATACTAGAGGAGTGATGGAGCTGAACAATGTGAATACACTGCTAGCTCAAAACAAGATGATTACCAAGCAATTAGCTGACCTCACCAAGAAGATGGAGAGGAATCAAGTAGCAGCAATCACTACTTCAGCAGCAACCCAAGAAGGAGTGAATGAAGAAGCAGAGGGTGATCAGGAACAAGCCAACTACATTGGGAATTCACCTAGGCGAACCATGACCCATACTCCAAAACGTATAATCCTGGTTGGAGGAACCACCCAAATTTTGGGTGGGGAAATCAACAAGACCAAGGCCAAGATCAGAGACGTCTCAACCCCAACGACACAGCTCACCAACATGCGACACAGAGACCATATCAGAACCCACCTAACAACCCTTTTCAACATCCATATCAAAATCAAAATGGCCCTTCTCAGCCTTCCTATCTCAACTCTCCATCATCGGAAGAAAGACTATTAAGGATTGAGACTCTACTTGAAGGCATATGCAAGGAGATTCAAGATAACAAGGTGTTCAAAGAGGAGGTGCGAGCCAATATCAAGAATCAAGGAGACACCATCAAGAGGTTGGAAATTCAAGTGGGATACCTATCTGAGAAGATTCCCAAACCTACTGATAGCTTCCCAAGTGACACAGAGAAAAATCCGAGAGGTGAAGCAAAGAAAGTCAGATGGGAAGATTGTAAGATGGTTACTATAAGTGATAAGGAGACTAGAAAGAGCCGAACAAACCATCAGAACAACCTGAAGATACATCAGTAGGAAAGCAGGAAGAGAATCATCAAGAAACCACAATTACACAGAAGGAGCTGCTGAGACTCTATGCACCCTTTCCCCAATTACTCAATGGTGGTGTAGAGAAGAGAATATACTCAAAGTTTCTTGACATATTTGCATCTCTCCATATAAATATACCATTCATCAAGGCCCTCCAACAAATGCCCTCATACATTAAGTACATGAAGGAGCTGCTGACCAGAAAAAGCTCACTCAAGGGAGGACAAACTATAGTGATGAATAAGGAGTGCAATGCTCTCATTCAACCAGAGCTGCCTACAAAAAGGAAGGACCCAGGGAGTTTTCACATCCCGTATGCCATAGGAGAAACAAAGTTTGATAAAGGACTCTGTGATCTGGGAGCCAGCATCAACTTAATGCCTTTATCCTTTATGAAAAGGCTGCAAATCAATGAGCTGATGCCCACAGACGTAGTCATCAGGCTGGCGGACAAAACTCAAAAACAAGCAATAGGAGTGGTTGAAAACGTGCTGGTGAAGGTTGGGAACTACTTCCTTCCCACAGACTTTGTCATACTGGAAACAGAAGAAAGTCATCTTCACCCAATCATATTGGGAAGACCATTCTTAGCTACAGCCAGAGCGCTCATAGATGTGGAGCGAGGAGAGCTAATACTAAGGGTACATGATGAACAACTCACCTTCAATGTCTTCAAACCCTCACAAGAAGCAAGTCAAGAAGGCAAGGAACTAAGGACAGAGCATGACAGAGCGATGGTGGGAGAAACAAGCATTGAGGCACAAGCTGTACACTCAGGAATTCCTTTTGGTGATGAACAAAATAATCAGCAGCTGTCACAGTTAAAGAAAACTCAAGTGGAGCCAAAACCACCAGAATCATATGGGACCAGCAACAAAATCCCCCTAGGAAAAGAGACCACAAAGAGCAGGATAACAGCAAGAGAAACAAAGAAGAAGATACCAAGGAGATGGAGGAACAAAAAGATCCCTACTGAAGATTTCTCTCCAGGGGATAAAGTAATCTCAGCTTACTTCCTAGATATCCCACATCATCTCCCCATCATCCAATCTCAGTTACCTAAGGTTTTCACCATCAACAAAGTTCTCTCCCTAGAACATGTAGAGATCATTGATGAAGCCAATGGAGACAGGTTTACTGCAAGGGGGGAAGATTTGAAGCATTACCAACCACCCTGACAAAGGAAGAACGTCAAGCTAGTGACGCTAAAGAAGCGCTTCATGGGAGGCAACCCATGTTTTACATGCTTTTAAAGTAGTTAATAAAGCAAGGTTCATGGATTGCAAATTAACTTTGACATATCCTTGAATAAATCCTTTTATGCAACATATAGTGAAGAACAAGTTTGGTGTTCAAGGCACACTAAGAGGACATGAATGCAGCTCATAGCATGTCACTCTTAGCACCTTGAACAAATCATCTTACACCACATTGCCACAAACTAAGTTTGGTGTCACCAAGGTTGCATACATGGAAATTTAATTAGTCAGTTGGTTTGCATTTGTGAATAGCACTTAGTAGTTGACAACACAATTTTAAAAAAAGTAGTTACTCTTTCTTGTCTTTTAAATTTTGCCGCCACTTTCCACAAGTTTTCTTTTAAACATATTTCTTTTATTTTGAAGGAGAATTGATGGGGCAATTGAAGGGTTCGGCCACCACAAAAAGAGAAGATTATACACGTGTCTCCACGGGGATTGCATTGAAAATTGTTGCCATGCAACATTGGAAGGAGAACAAGCTTGGAAACTGAACCAACCCCATCATAAAGTTGATGATCCTTGTGCTCATCCCATGCAAAACCCCATCCGTCCATCACATAACCACCCCATCAATCCACACCTTTCATTTACTCATCATTTTCCTATATAAGTGATTCCTAGTCCGTACTTCCCTTCACATTCTAGCAACCACTTCTTCAAACTTCTCACTCTCGAAGTACAATTCTTCAAGCTATATCCTATCCAAACCTAACCAAATTCCGCCACTTATCCACAACCCCTCAACATTTTCACACATCAACTCTTACTCATGGCATCATCAAGCTCTAAAAGAAGAAAAGGAAAGGAGCCTATGGAGCAACGCCCCTTTGATGAAAAGAAGTTTAGAACTTTTTACCATGCACTTCAATTTGGATAGATGGCTGATAAGGAGATCATATATGAGCTAGGCTTTCAAGTCAAGAAAACTGAGTGCCCCGAAATCTCAGAGAAGGTAGAAAAGAGAAGATGGGAGCTCCTCACCGATCCAGTCACCGCGAGGATAAATGCAACGCTCGTAAGAGAGTTTTATGCAAACGCAGTGAGGTATGATAGGAAAGAGGAATATTTTATAAGCTTTGTGAGAGGAGTAACTCTGGATTTTAGTCCCATGAGCATCATGAGGGTGTTGAAGCTACGAACCATACCATTCGAGGAAGAAAGCTATCAATCCCGAATAGATGGTAGTCCTAATTATGACCAAATTGTGAAAGATATCTGCGTACAAGAGGCGGATTGGGTGAGAGATCCCAATGGGAAGCCCAAATTCATAAAAAGAGGTGATCTCACCCCTGAAGCAAAGGGGTGGTTCGAAATTGTAAGGAGATCCATCCTCCCTGCCGGAAACAATTCAGAGGTGAATCTTAAGAGAGCAACAATGGTGCAATGTATACTTAAGGGGGGAGAGATCAAGGTGCATGAACTCATAGCCCAAGGCATTAAGAAGATGGCTGAAAAAAGTGATTCTGGGGGAAGGTTAGGCTATCCCAGCACCATTTTCCGCCTGTGTGACAAGGCAGGGGTGGTGTTCGAAGATGCAAACCCCGAATGGATAAAAGTTGGTATCCCAGTTACTGTCCAGCGTATGCATGCTGTTGCATCTCCCCTACCCCAATGAAGTATAAGAAAGAGGCCAGTACACCAAGTGGTAGAAGGACAGAACCTAGAGGAGCAAGCCCCTTTGGACATGCACCAACTACAGGAAGCCATTGATGGCTTATCTAGACAATACTTGGAAAATCAAGGGGCGCAGAAAGAGCTTCACCTACAGTTGATAAACCGTCAAGAAGAGTCACTATCTAGATGGATGAATCAACAAGGGGAGTGGCAAAGACAATTGATGGAGCAGCAACTGGAGCAAGGAAAACAATGTGGAGAATCCTTCCACAGGTTGGAACAAAGGCAGGATCAACAACAAGAAGCCATCCAAAAGCTAATCAACATCCAAGCACATCAAGGTGCACACATACATGAAATGCATCGGAAACAATTAGAACAGGCAGAACTCTTCGACGAACACAGGGCGTTTTCAGAAGGAGTTTACATGAGCCAGACTGGACACCAGGTTAACACTCAGGCCAGGCTCGGATACTTAGTCGGACAACTGCCTATACTACATCTGGGAATCATAAGCTATGAAGAAGTGAATGATGAATTAGCACGAGAAGAAAGAGAGAGGGTAGAAAAGAGCCATGAATCAATAAGGAAGGCACTTGAAGATTGGAAAAAAGCTAGACTGGCACGTATGCAAGGAAGCACAAGTGGACACAAAGAGGACAAATAGGAAGGAGAGCATGAGCACCCCCAAGAGTAAAAGGTGGTAGAGTTCTCTCATTGTTCCATCTTTCTTTTTCAAGTCTTTTAAATAATGAAAATTATATATGAAATAGAACATGCTTCAATGGTAGTTTAGGAATTTCAATTCTGTCTTTAGTATTCTCCCTACTTAGGTTTATGCTTGTTGGTTCAAGTTGCCTGTTTTCATTCTCATCTTGCTTATTGTATGCTTGTCCTTTTAAGTCCAATAAAAAGAGATGTTATGAAAGACCAAAGTGATGTTCAAGTTGTGGAGTAGGTTCTTAAATTTGTGGTGTAGTAATCACTTAGCTAAGTTGGTTCACCAACAAGGTGGGAAGGCAACTATCTGTCTTGAATCATATACTTGAAACACACCCCATGAGACTAGCTAAATAATAAGATCCTAATAAGAAAAAGGAAAAGAGCAATAAGAGTTGAAAAAGAAAGAAAAGTTAATAAAGAATAAGGCTAAGCACCAAGGGCTTGAAACTTGAGGGATGTGTCTGTGGTGCTCTTGTACCAAGGATCTGCTTGGATGAATAAGTTCTTAGGAGTGCTTCATCACTTGGTAACTTGGGTTAACTAACCCGAGATTATCAATTAAAAATCCACTATCAAGAGCAACCTTGCTACAGAACATCTAGTAACCCAAAGAGGTGCTGGACACCAAGCCCTCATGGAAAGAAAATAACAAACCATGTGCCTGTGGTGTGCATGTATGGGGGAGAGAGACTTGAGGGAGTAAGTCCTTAGGGGTGTTTCAACATCTAGCACCTTGAACCAACTGGTTCGGGAGTGTTGGCTGAAAGCTTATCTTAAAGAGTCGCCCCCTCACAGAACACTTAGCCTAAGGAAGAAATAAACCTTGGAAAGACAAAGGGATCAATAAATAAAAGTCTCAAAGGGCGCAATCAAGTGAGTATTCCAAGGCATGATAAAGGTCTGAAAGCCAGTAAAGGAATGAACCTAAGTTGCTATGCATGAAACCCCATAAAACCAAGAACATGACTTCCACAATAATGATTCATTCCTCTTGTCATTTCATTCATCATTCTCTTGTTCCAGTACTTGCTTAGGGACAAGCAAGCTTTAAGTTTGGTGTTGTGATGCCAGGGCATTTTGGCCAGTTTCACTGACCTTTTCTTTATGGTTTTAAGGTAGTTTCATGTATTTTCTTAGGAAATAAGCAAGTTTTAGGTAAATAATCACTTACATCTTGATTCAAGGAAACATTGTGAATTTTACATGATTTCATGAGAATTATGCATGAATTAAAGGACAAATTGAATGATGCATGTCTCATAACTTGGATCAGAGCTTTGATGCACTTTATTGCTTGATTTCAAGATAAAGGAAGTAAGGAAGAACCACGTTAGCAGCCACGTTAGTCTAGCTAACGTAACCACTAACGTGGAATGAAGGCTAGTGTTCATACCCTGGGTAGAGCTATCCGACCCGGGATGATCGGCGACAAAGCGACCGACCTCTTCAGGTCAGACTATCCAACCTCTTCTCAAAAGAGCTCGGCCAAATCGACAGGAAAGCCCAAAAAAGGGCCCAACTCAAGGAATACGACCCAGATCCAAAGGCAGTCCAAGCCTATAGAGATAAGGCCGGTTCCGTTGAAAATAAGCTGACCTCACCAGAAGATAAGATAACATAAGATAACCAACTTATCTTCTCTAAAAAGGTCACTCTACAACCATTATAAATACACTAGAGCACCCAGGTATAACTCATACTCTGATTCTACTAAAAACCTGCTTAATACCGTGCTAACTTAAGCATCGGAGTCTCTTGCAGGTACCCCCCACCCTCCGGTGGCCAAGGATCAGCAGTGCAGCAAGTCCAACAAGTCGGACACAACAGCTCCGGCCGCCACCAGCCAGCCGGACACGCCATCTCTGACCAGTACAGAAGATCTCATCCGAGATCGACCTCTAGTTTCAGGTAACCCTCGAAACATTGGCGCCGTTGCCGTAGAACCTGGAACTCATCCCATCACCATGGCGGACGACCATGACAACGATCACAATTCAGATCTAGAAGATAGAACGCCGCACAAAAACGCAGACACTACACTGAAAGATACCCCGGAATCCAACGGGGACAAAAACTCACCAAATCCGGGAGCAATAGAAGCCCTTCAAGATTGCTTAAAGCAACTTGAAAAATATACCCAACAACAACGAGAGATCGGAAAGGATCTACAAAGAAAGGTACGGTGACATCGAGAATTGAAAGAAAAACTACAGCAATTAGAAGCCGATATCAAATCAAAAGCTCCTCGGACCACCCCAGACGAAAATTCACGCAAAGAGCAAGACCCATTCACCAGGGAAATCATGAAAACCAAAATTCCAAAAGACTTCAAACTCCCGGATATGAATTTGTATGATGGCACCACAGATCCCAACCACCATCTCAGTAATTTCAGAAGCAGAATGTACCTCACCGACGCCTCAGATGCCGTTCACTGTAAAGCTTTTCCAACAACTCTCACAAAGACAGCAATCAGATGGTTCGACAACCTACCTCCAAAGTCCATCTCAAACTTTGATGACCTGGCCAAAAAATTCCTAGCCAGATTCTCCATCCAGAAAGATAAGGCCAAGCACGCTCCCAGTTTACTAGGGATCAAGCAAGGAGATCGGGAGAGCCTCCGCAACTACATGGAAAGATTCAACAAAACATGCATGGACATAAAAAGCTTACCAACAGAGGCTGCCATCATGGGACTTTTCAATGGCCTACGAGAGGGATCTTTTAGCCAATCTATATCAAAGAATTACCCTACCTCCTTAGACGAAGTATATGAGCGAGCAGAAAAATACATCAACATGGAAGAAAATGTTCGGTTGGGAGAAACCTCAAAATCTGGGGCCCCCTACCGAGATAAAGACAAGGAATCCAAAAGGAAAGAAGATCGACAAGGGGAGAAAATGAAAAAATACCATAATTACACTCCTCTCAGGACATCCCTGGTCGACGTATACAAAGAAGTCTGTCATACAGAGAAAATCCCCCCAGCGCGGCCACTCAAAGGCAAAAGGGGAGGAGGAAACCAGAATGAATACTGTGAATACCATCGAGTCCGAGGGCACTCCACCAACGAGTGCTTTGACTTAAAAAACATCATAGAAAAATTGGTGAGAGAAGGAAAATTAGATCAATTTCTGGCCACCCGAGATGAGGACCAAAGAAAGAGACGAAGGGACGAAGATGCCGGACGAACTGAACGATCACCTCGGACACCTGAAAGACACGTCCACATGATACAAGGCGGATTCACAGGAGGTGGGATCTCCAAATCATCTCGCGAAAGACATCTCAAAGAAGTATATCATGTCAATGGAAAGGAGGAAGCACCCGACATCCCTGCGATAACATTCACTAAAGAGGACGTATCCAGCATAATCTCGGGACACGACGATCCCATGGTCGTCACTATCATACTGGCAAACACCAATCTACACCGCAAATTAATAGACTAAGGGAGTTCTGCCGACATCTTATTCAAAACAGCCTTCGACAAACTCGGCTTAGAAGAAAAGGAACTTAGAGCATACCCGAACAGTCTGTTCGGACTAGGAGATACCCCGGTACAACCACTGGGATACGTATCACTACACACAACCTTCAGAAAAAAGAATCAATCCAGGACCCTCAAAATAGACTACATTGTGGTCGACGTAAGTTCAGCCTACAATGCTCTAATAGGTCGGACAACTCTCGATCAACTCGGCGCAATAGTCTCGACTCCACATCTATGCATGAAATTCCCAACTACAGAGGGGATAGCCACGATAAAAGCAGATCAAAAGATGGCACGCCACTGTTATAACGAAAGTCTAAACCTCAGAGGCAAAGGAGAAGAGTTTCATACAATTGAGCTTGTGGAGTTCAGCAATGAGAAGAACTCCGCCTACAGCCAGAAGGGGAGATAGAGAAGGTTCAAATCGGAGACACCTCGGACAAAACAACTAACATCGGAATGATCCTAACAGGAGAATCAAAAGAATTACTGATACAATTCTTATGAGATAATGTCGATCTCTTTGCATGGAAAGCCGCAGACATGCCAGGCATAGACCCCAAGCTAATGTGCCACAAGTTGGCGGTTTATCCAGGATCTCGGCCGGTGCAGCAGAGACGAAGAAAACTTGGGCGAGAGCGATCCCAAGTTGTGGAAGAACAGGTGCAAGCACTACTGGAGGCAAGATTCATAAGAGAAGTCAAGTACCCACTATGGCTAGCCAACGTTGTCTTGGTGAGAAAATCAAATGGGAAGTGGCAAATGTGCACCGATTACACTGATCTCAACAAAGCCTGCCCAAAAGATCCTTA
Source organism: Arachis ipaensis (assembly GCF_000816755.2). NCBI lineage: Eukaryota > Viridiplantae > Streptophyta > Magnoliopsida > Fabales > Fabaceae > Arachis > Arachis ipaensis. The sequence goes on from NC_029794.2 coordinate 63,577,563, forward strand.
CCCACTCCCAAGTATCGACGCTCTAGTATATGCTTCCTCTGGATATAGATACCTCTCGTTTATGAACGCATAATCGGGATACAACCAAATTCCCATGTGTCCACCAGATCAAGAAAAGACCTCGTTTTTAACACCAAAAACAAATTACTGCTTCATCGTGATGCCTTTCGGTCTTAAGAACGCAGGAGCTACTTATCAAAGGCTAACGAATAAAGTCTTCTCAGATCACATCAGAAAAATCATGGAAGTATATGTGGACGACATGTTGATAAAGACACAAAACGAAGATACATTATTGTCTGACCTGGCTCAAGTGTTCGACAGTATAAGGAAGCACGACATACGACTCAATCCCGCAAAATGCACCTTTGCAGTAGAAGTAGGCAAATTCCTAGGTTTCATGCTCACACAAAGAGGAATTGAAGCAAACCTGGATAAATGTCAAGCCATACTGACGTTGGGATTTTTTTGCCAGTAAAGAATGTCATAAAAACAGTCGCGTTGTAGATATAGTCTCTAAACCGACAGAAATCCCCTCTTACAAACGTTTGGTTGTCACAAGTAACAAATCCCTTTAAAATTGATAACCGAGTATTTAAACCTCGGGTCGTCTTCTCAAGGAATTGCAGGGAGGTATGTTCTTATTATTGGTTATGAAGATTGTAACTTGGGGGTTTTGAGAAATTTGGAGTTTGGGCAATGTGCACAGGTATATTTTCAAAGCAATAAAAATAAATAAATAACTGTAAAATAAACTCTTGGCAAGGTATGAGAACCGGAAATCCTGTCCTTGTTATCCTTAACAGATGTGATGAGAATTGGATTTCAATCCCACTTAGTTAAGTCAAGTGGACTAATTAGCTTGATCCTCAAGTCCTAGTCAACTCCTGTGGAGAGACTAGTGTTAGAGCAATCCTAGCTAAAGCAAAATCAGCCAATTTCAACCACTCCTGAGTTTGACAACTCAAGTGTTACCAATTACCTAACCAAAGCCAAAAGGGAGAAAATATCTAATTTAAATTAAAAGCAATCTTAAATCTAAAATACCTCAAATAATATTAATTAAGAAAATCATAACATGAATGTAGCATAAGACAAATAGGCAACATATCTAATACAAGCATTGAAGCATCTGAAAGTAAAAAGAGGAACATAAAGTAAAAGGAATATTAAACCTGGGATTGAGAGTCACTCCTAAAACTAAGAGAAATCCTAAATCCTAATCCTAAGAGAGAGGAGAGAACCTCTCTCTCTAAAAACTACATCTACTCCTAAAATTATGAATTATGAAAGCCTCCTTATGAATGGATGCAGTCCCCTACTTTATAGCCTCTAATCTGTGTTTTCTGGGCCGCAAACTGGGTCAAAAACAGTCCAGAATTCGCTGGGTTCGAATTTTGCCACGCTGGATTTCCGTCATTGCGACGTGGCCGCATGGATCACGCGATCGCGTCACCTAGCGACAGAGGAACCATAACATATTATATATCAAATCGAAGCCCCGGACGTTATCTTTCTAACGCAACTGGAACCGCATCATTTGGACCTCTGTAGCTAAATTTATAGCCGTTTGAGTACAGAGAGGTCAGGCTGGACAGTTTAGCAATTTCTCCAACTTCTTGCATTCCTTCCACTTTTGAATGCTTTCTTCCCATCCTCCAAGCCATTCCTGCCTTATAATATCTGAAAACACTTAACACACATATCAAGGCATCTAATGGTAATAAGAGAGGATTAATAATAAGCAAATATAAGATCAAAGAAGCATGTTTTCAATCATAGCACATAATCAGGAAGGAAATATAAAACCATGCAAATAGTATGAATAAGTGGATAAAGAGTAGATAAAAACCACTCAATTGAGCACAAGATAAACCATGAAATAGTGGTTTATCAACCTCTCCACACTTAAACACTAGCATGTCCTCATGCTAAGCTCAAGAGAAACTATAAAGAATGAAGAGGAATGGTATGAAATGCAACCTATCTATATGAATGCAACTACATGCAAAATGTTTCTACCTACTTGGTTTAAAAGTAAATAAATTCTCCAAGACAAACATAAATCAGATTTCACTAATTCAAATCATACAATAAAAATCAAGTAAACTTGTAAGAAGACAACTCATGAAAGCAGGGAACATAGAATCAAGCATTGAACCCTCACCGGTAGTGTATATCACTCTAATCTCTCAAGTGTATAGGGTTATTCACTCTACTCTTCTCTAATCATGCTTTCTAAACTTTGTTCTTCATCTAACCAATCAACAAATATTTAATGTACCAATGCAAACATCATGAGGTCTTTTCAAGGTTGTAATGGGACTGAGGTAAAGGTAAGGATATATGTATGGCCAAGTGAGCTATAATATGAATCTTCAATTAACCTAAGCTCTCACCTAATATACATATACTCTATATACTTTTAAATTCATGCCTAGCTACCCATAATTCCCACTTTTGTATAATTCCCATACTCATGTACCAAATTTTCTTTAAATTTTTTTTTATCACATGTGCATTGATCTTTTATTAAAAAAAAGTAATATATAATTGTCAAACCATTTTAATAATCCACAAAAATATAGAAAATAATGACCCAAATAAATTTCTAACATCCATGAAAATAATGCAATGAATGAAGTATGCAAATAAATGAAGAAAAAATAAAATGAAGGTGAAAGAAAATAAGAAAGGAAGAAGAAAGAAATAAGAAAAGATAAGAAAAATAAGGATTAGAGAAGAAAAGATAAGAAATTTGGCTGATCCAGATAATCTGTGCGCCGCTTGTGACGCGGACGCGTGAGTGACGCGGTCGCGTGGTGCGCAAGAAGGTCAGGTGACGCGGACGCGTGGGGCACGCGTTCGCGTGGCCTGTTTTGTGCGATTGGCGCAAGTGCAGCCTCGTGGTCGCGCAACTCTCTGTTCGAAACTCTTTTTGCCAAAATTCTGGGTGACGCGATCGCGTGGGGCATGCGATCGTGTGAGTGTCCATCATGGGGATATGACGCGGACGCATGAGGCACGCGTTCGCATGGTGAGGTTTGGGCTACCAGCACGAGTCCAGCCCAACTCCAGCTCAACTTTCGGCCATGCACCTGGTTGACGTCGATTTTCAGGTCACGCGGCCGCGTGGGGCATGCGGTCGCGTGGGAGGCCATTATTCCCCTGCGACGCAGACGCGTCAGCGACGCGGTCGCGTGGGACGAATTGTGCCACTGGCACAACTCCAGCCTCGCTCCAGCGTGACTCTCTGTTCGTTTTTATTTTCTCTTCTCTCCTTGCGACGCGGACGCGTCGCTGATGCG
>NC_029794.2:63580935-63588461 GCF_000816755.2 Arachis ipaensis
CTAGCACTTTTAGTTAAAGTCCTTAAGTTGGACATTTGATGAGCTTCCTGTTATGGTGGCTTGTGCTTGAACTCATCCAGAAATCTCCACCAATGTTTGCATCTCCAGTTGCCTCCGGGGTCCCAAACTAAGCATGTAAAGCCCTTAAGAAGCCTCAAAAAGATTCTTAGGCTCCTGGGGTGACAAATGCCAGAACAGATTCCAGGATCCCAAACTTTACTTTTACACCCATTTTTGTCTCGATCTGCATTTTTCCAGCCAGGTGAAAGGTGATCTGAATTCTCACTGCAGCGACCAAACAGCTTTCTAGACCCGTTCAGTTGAGCTCTACACCAACCTTTGCGTTTAAATTTAAAGCTTCCAACCATAACGAACCTTGCAGGACAATTCTTACCACTGGCCATCTTCCTCTTACTCTTAATGCCATAAAGAGCTCTAAGTTGACCATCCGTCTCCAGTAGCCCATATTCAAGTGGGATTAGAAAGCTATGGGATATGAGTTTTACCCACTTGAATGTTGTGAAGGATGATGGCAACTTAGGGGGAGGTGTTTTTAATGAAATTGCAAGCTCCACTCCCTTGTGCTCTTTTCTGATAACTACCACTTCTTTGCAAGCTTCTTCAATTTCAACCTCTTCCTCTTGGTATCTCTCTTTCAATTCAATCTCCTCTTCATTGCTTTCCAAGGGCATGGGAGGTTGTGCTTCTTCTTCTTGAATCTCCATCTCTTGATCAACCTCTTCCAAGTCTTCAACTATGATATGCTTTGGAGGTTGTACACCCTCCTCAGCATCAATTTCAACCGTCCTGGAAGGAGGCTCTATGACTGGACTTTCCCATGGAGGTTCTGCATCTCCTAATTCTTCAACCACTTCTTCTTCTTCTTCTTGAACAATGACAGCTTCTTCTACTTGTTCTAGTACGAATTCATTCTCTGTCTTGTCCACTGGGGTTTCTTGTATTTCCTTCATGCTACGCTCTTCACTAGACTGTCCACATGGGGCTATGGCTGATCCTTGTGTATTTATGCGCCTAGAAGCCCATTGAATTAATGCTTGCCCCAGTTGTTGAGTGGTTGCCTGAAATTGATCCACTATTTCCTTGAGACGATCCTTTGCCACTTGATGCCCTCGGCTTTCATAAATAGGATCATAGTGCTCTTGGATTGATGGATATAGAGATGGTGAATATTGAAGTGGTGGTTCTTGTGAGTAATTGGGTTGGAATTGGGGTGGTTCTATATATGGTTCATATGGCTCATAAGGTGGTTGGTATGGTGGTTGAGGGTTAGGGTCATATGGAGGTGAATGGTGGTAGTTAGCTTGTGAGTGTGGTAGTTCAAAGTTATGTTTAGGAAAGGGTTCATAGGCATATGGAGGTGGTTGTTGATAGTCCATTGGAGGTGGTTGTTGCCATGAGAGTTGATCAAATCCTTGTGGCTCCTCCCATCTTTGATTGTTCCAACCTTGATGCCTGTTCTCATTGTAATTTCTTCTTCCTGCAACATAATTGTAACCAGACTCAGATTTTTGCCAGTAAAGAATGTCATAAAAACAGTCGCGTTGTAGATATAGTCTCTAAACCGACAGAAATCCCTTCGTACAAACGTTTGGTTGTCACAAGTAACAAACCCCTTTAAAATTGATAACCGAGTATTTAAACCTCGGGTCGTCTTCTCAAGGAATTGCAGGAAGGTATGTTCTTATTATTGGTTATGAAGATTGTAAATTGGGGGTTTTGAGAAATTTGGAGTTTGGGCAATGTGCACAGGTATATTTTCAAAGCAATAAAAATAAATAAATAACTGTAAAATAAACTCTTGGCAAGGTATGAGAACCGAAAATCCTGTCCTTGTTATCCTTATCAGATGTGATGAGAATTGGATTTCAATCCCACTTAGTTAAGTCAAGTGGACTAATTAGCTTGATCCTCAAGTCCTAGTCAACTCCTGTGGAGAGACTAGTGTTAGAGCAATCCTAGCAAAAGCAAAATCAGCCAATTTCAACCACTCTTGAGTTTGACAACTCAAGTGTTACCAATTACCTAACCAAAGCCAAAAGGGAGAAAATATCTAATTTAAATTAAGAGCAATCTTAAATCTGAAATACCTCAAATAATATTAATTAAGAAAATCATAACATGAATGTAGCATAAGCCAAATAGGCAACATATCTAATACAAGCATTGAAGCATCTGAAAGTAAAAAGAGGAATATAAAGTAAAAGGAATATTAAACCTGGGATTGAGAGTCACTCCTAAAACTAAGAGAAATCCTAAATCCTAATCCTAAGAGAGAGGAGAGAACCTCTCTCTCTAAAAACTACATCTACTCCTAAAATTATGAATTATGAAAGCCTCCTTATGAATGGATGCAGTCCCACACTTTATAGCCTCTAATCTGTGTTTTCTGAGCCGCAAACTGGGTCAAAAACAGTCCAGAATTCGCTGGGTTCGAATTTTGCCACGCTGGATTTCCGTCATTGCGACGTGGCCGCATGGATCACGCCGTCGCGTCACCTAGCAACAGAGGAACCATAACATATTATATATCAAATCAAAGCCCCGGACGTTATCTTTCTAACATAACTGGAACCGCATCATTTGGACCTTTGTAGCTAAAGTTATAGCCGTTTGAGTACAGAGAGGTCAGGCTGGACAGCTTAGCAATTTCTCCAACTTCTTGCATTCCTTCCACTTTTGCATGCTTTCTTCCCATCCTCCAAGCCATTCCTGCCTTATAATATCTGAAAACACTTAACACACATATCAAGGCATCTAATGGTAATAAGAGAGGATTAATAATAAGCAAATATAAGATCAAAGAAGCATGTTTTCAATCATAGCACATAATCAGGAAGGAAATATAAAACCATATAAATAGTATGAATAAGTGGATAAAGAGTAGATAAAAACCACTCAATTGAGCACAAGATAAACCATGAAATAGTGGTTTATCACATACTCAACATGAAGAGCCCCACCTGTGTCAAAGAAGTACAGCAACTCAACGGGAGATTGGCCGCCCTATCCAGATTCTTAGCAGGGGCAGCGATAAGATCTCTCCCCTTCTATGCTACTTTAAGGAAGGGAAAGCAGTTCGAATGGACGACAGAATGTGAACAAGCCTTCCAAGACTTCAAGAAATTCTTAGGACGGCCGCCTATCTTATCTCGACCACGAGAAGGAGAACTGCTCATATTATATGTCGCAGTAGGAAGCTGGGCAATAGCCTCAGCACTAGTCAGAGAAGACGAACATGGGCAACAACCCGTCTACTTCATTAGCAAAGCGCTACAGGGATCCGAGCTGAACTACCAGAAAATAGAAAAATTTGCCTATACTCTCATCCTAACATCTCGACGACTTCGCCCGTACTTCTAGGCTCACACCATTAAGGTTCGAACTAACCAGCCCATAAAAGGAATATTGCAGAAAACAGATTTAGTAGGCAGAATTTTACAATGGGCAGTCGAGTTATCAGAATTCGACCTCCAATATGAAGCTCGGACGGCCATTAAGTCACAGTATCTGGCCGACTTTATTGCAGAAAGCAACCAAGGAACCCAAGTTGAGCTCTCCCTCAAATTCGGGTTCCCAGCCTCAAACAACCAGGCGGAATATGAAGCGTTATTAGCTGGTTTGAAGCTGGCTAAAGAGGTTGGAGCTCAAAAACTCAACATTTACAGCGATTCACAAGTAGTCACCTCACAGATAACAGGAACTATCAAGCCAAAGATCCCACCATGAAAAAGTATTTGGATAAAACCAAGGAACAGCTCCGACAACTCGGGTAATATAAGATCTGTCACATACCCCGCGAACAAAATGCCCGAGCTGACGCACTCTCGAAACTAGCCAGCACCAAACCAGGGGGCAACAATAGAAGCCTCATCCAGGAAATGCTACAGAACCCGTCAATCTCGGAAGAGGAAAAAGTCCTAGCCATAACAAGTCAGGACCAAGGATGGACGACCCCCATAGTCAACTACCTCAAAGCAGGAACACTCCGCGCAGAAGAAAAGGAGGCAAAGAGGTTAAAAAGGGAGGCACAGTACTACACCATCATAAACAACATCCTGTACAAAAGAGAGATCTCAATACCATTACTAAAATGCGTGCCGACCTCCAACACATGGGAAGTGCTAGAAGAAGTACACGACAGCATTTGTGGTAATCATCTCGGAGCACGAGCTCTCACCAAAAAAGTACTCCGGGCGGGATGTTATTGGCCAACTCTACAGAAAGAAGCTACAGAATTTGTAAAGACATGTCCACCATGTCAGAAACATGCCAACTTTCACATCGCCCCGCCAGAAGTGCTCATCAGCGTGACTTCGCCTTGGCCGTTTGCAAAATGGGGACTCGATCTTCTCGGCCCCTTCCCCCAGGGTTCAGGACAAGTTAAATTTCTCAGAGTAAGGGTAGACTATTTCACAAAGTGGATCGAGGCAGAGCCCCTAGCCAACGCCACCGCCCAAAGAAGCCGGAAATTCTTATATAGAAACATTGTCACAAAATTTGGGATTCCATATTCAATAACCACAGACAATGGCACTCAATTCACAGATGCAGACTTCAGAAAACTAGTAGCCGACTTAAATATAAAGCACCAGTACACCTCCGTTGAACACCCACAAGCCAATGGACAGGCCGAAACCGCCAACAGGGTTATATTGGCTGGGTTAAAACGGAGATTACAAGATGCAAAAAGAGCTTGGGCAGAAGAGCTTCCACAAGTCCTATGGGCGTATCGAACAACGCCACATTCCACCCCGAAGGAATCCCCCTTCCGGCTAGCATATGGAATAGAAGCAATGATCCCAGTTGAGATCGAGGAAGGATCGCCTAGAGTGGTTCATTACAATGAGGGAGCAAACTCCCAACTTCAGAGGGAAGAGCTCGACCTACTACCCGAAATCCAAGAAAGAGCTCTGATGCCAGGGCATCTTGGCCAGTTTCACTGGCCTTTTCTTTACTGTTTTTAGGTTAGTTTCATGCATTTCTTTAGGAAATAAGCTAGTTTTGGGTAAATATTCACTTATGCCTTGACTCAAGCATACATTGTGCATTTTACATGATTTCATGAGGATTTTGCATAAGTTTAGTGACAAATATTATGTTGCATTACTCATGACTTAGACTAGAGCTTTGATGCACTTTGTTGCTTGGTTTCAGGACCAAAAAGAAGCAAGAAAAGGAGAGGTAACTTGCAAAGATTACATGAGGATTTTGCATAAGTTTAGTGACAAATATTATGTTGCATTACTCATGACTTGGACTAGAGCTTTGATGCACTTTATTGCTAGATTTCTGGACCAAAAGGAAGCAAGAAAATGGAAGGTAACTTGGAAAGTTAATGAGAAACGTGATTGCCAATAACACTCTCAAAAAGCCATCAATGCCCACGTTAGAGAGTCACGTTAACCAAGTTAACATGAACTCTAACGTGGAGAAAAGAAGTTGAGCCAACGTTAGTGACACTTAACATTGTCACTAACGTTGGCAATTACTCTTATGTGGCCACGTTAGAAGCCACGTTAACCTAGTTAACGTGGCCTCTAACGTTAAGGGGGGAGGGAGAGAAGCCAACGTTAGTGACACTCAACATTGTCACTAACGTTGGCCTATGGTGCTAAGTACCACGTTAACTCCTGAGCTTAAGTCTCTGCCCACTCCGCACTTTCTCTCTGCAAGTAAAGCCAAGCCCAAATAAAGAAAGGAACTGCTTCAAACTCAAGATCCAAAGGCCCAAGACTTGAAGAGCGAACTAGAAGCTGAGAAGAGTAGTATATATAGGAGTAGCTTTGAATTGTAAAATAGTTCTGGGGGGCTGAAGAACCACTCTCTGTATTTTACTTTCTTTGCAATTTCTAGTTTTATGATGTATTCTCCATCCTTGTTTTCATTTTCAAGAGCTATGAACAACTAAACCCCTTTCATTGGGTTAGGGAGCTCTGTTGTAATTTGATGGATCAATACTAATTTTCATTGTTCTTCTTCTATCTTTCCTCTTGATTTTACTTGAAAGCTTTCGATCTTCATCCAATTGAGTAGTTATCTTGGAAGAGAAGCTATTCAAACTTGGATCTCTTTTGAACCTTGGAAGAGGAATGAAGAGATCAAGCTAGAAATGCTTTCTCATGCTGGACCAAATTGGGTTTGGATGGGTATGTGACTGTAACCCTCTCAATACTTGGTTTGGGAAATGCATGTGGTATAATCAGTGACCACACTTCATCTCTTCTCATGAGCAATTGACCAAGGAATTGGCTATTGATCAAGATTTGAGAGATTGAATTGCAAGGAATTGCAATTCAATCACTTAAGATTGCCAAGGAGATCAATGAGTGCATTGATTGAGGAAGAGATGAAAATGAACTTGATCCGGAGAATTGCAACATCTCCTAAGCCCAATGAACTCCCCATCTCTAATCTTACCCATTCTCTTACAAGTCCACAGCAAGAGGGGAGGATTTTAAGCACTACCAACCACCGTGATAAAAGAAAAACGTCAAGCTAGTGACGCTAAAGAAGCGCTTCATGGGAGGCAACCCATGTTTTATATGCTTTCAGATGATAATGAATAAGTCAATCTTTATGAGCTTCAATCCAAACTTAACAAACAATTGGTGAAAATCTTCTTACGCAGAATATAGTGAGGAACAAGTTTGGTGTTCAAAGCAAACCAAGTTGCATGCTAGTCTTGGGAGCTTTGAACACAAAACATTCATCACAGTGCTTCAAACTAAGTTTGGTGTCACCCCATGGTGCCACCAAAATGCATATAAGGAACCACCAATAGTTAGTTAGTTAGTTGGAATTCATAAATAAACAATCAAATTCTTTCTTTCATTTTATTCTAGCCATAGAGTTTAATTTTTTTTATGATATTAATTTCCTTAATTCAAATCTTTATAGGAAAGGAAAAGACGTATGAAAAGGGATTGATTGGACAATTAAATGGGGAAGATTTCGCCACTTAATGAAGAGTACTACACACATGTCTCAAGAGGGAACGCATGGGGAAACGCTGCCATGCAACATTGGAGAAAGAAGACCCTTGAAGATCGAACCAATCACTCTCATTAAGTGATGATCCTTGTCTTTCCTTCATACACAACCCCATCCGTCCATTTAGTAAACATTCATGCAATCTACACTCTTCATTCACTCATAATTTTCTTATATAAGTGAACCTTAGTGCATGCTCACTCCTCACTTTCAAATCCCTACTCTCCACACTTCTATTGGCACATTAAACCCTTCATCACACATTGCTTTAACCAACCCACTCTTCATCTATCCGAAGCCTCAAACCCCCTCAAACAACAACTCAAGTCATGGCATCATCAAGCTCAAAGAGGCAAAAGAGGAAGGAACCTATGATGAGTACTCCTTTTGATGACAAAAGATTCAAGACTGCCTTTCATGAGCATGAATTTGAGCGGATAAGTGCCAGAAGGATATTGCCAGAATTAATCTTCCAAATCAATGCCAATGAATCACCACAGATTTGGAGAAAAATC
>NC_029794.2:63594303-63595387 GCF_000816755.2 Arachis ipaensis
GGATAAGTAGAAGCCCCGATAAGGATGAGCTCTCAGAATTAGCATCAGATATCTGTGTCATAGCCGCTGACTGGGAGAGGTATTTAGATGGGAGACCAAAATTCATAAAAAGGGGAGACCTTCACCCTAAGGCTAAAGGGTGGTTTGAGCTTGTAAGGAGGTCCATCCTACCAGCTGCTAATAATTCAGAGGTCAACATCAATCGAGCCACTATGGTACAATGCTTAGTACAAGGTGGGGAAATCAAAGTGCATGAGCTCATTGCCGAAGGGATTCAAGAGTCAGCTGAGAAAGCTGACTCAGGTGCCAGACTTTGGTAACCCAGCACCATTCTCCGCTTGTGCAACAAGGCCAAGGTAATATTTGAGGATAGCAGCCCAGACTGGGTGAACCCAGGGAGGCCAGTCACACTCGAGCGAATGGTCTATACCACACCGGCTCAGCAACTAAGAAGGCCACATATAGGAAGGCAAAGGGCCCAGGAAGGAGCTCATCAAGAAGAATACCATCAGGAAGAATATCAACAAGAAGAGCATCATGACCCAGCCAACTTGAATATGACTCATCTTCTAAGAGCCATTGAAGATTTAGGACAGAGACATATGGAAGGACAAGAGCAAATACTAAACCGGCTGAGTCAACAGAAAGCATGGCAAAAACAACAAATGGAGCAGCAGCAGGAACAATACTCCCAGCTTACTCAAGCCATCAACCAAGTGAATGAGAAGCAAGAGATTCAAGAGAAGCACTTGCAAGAGCTCAACCAACGGCAGATAGCCCAAATGAAAACTTTCAATGAGTTCAGTGTACTCAATGAAGAAAGGCAACTACATAGGGAGAAGTTCTATGTAAACACTCAAGCCGAGTTGAACTACATGACCACTAATATGCATCATCTACACTATGCCATCCCCACATATGATGAGGTCCAGAAAGAATTTGTAGAACAAGAAGAGAGGAAAGTGAAACAGCAAAAGGAGACACTCAAGAAGAAGATGGAAGATAGTGGTTTCTGGAAGAAGCTGCTTGGAAAAGGCAAAGGAAGTGGGAGCACAAGCACTCAAGAGAGACACAATGAGGACAA
>NC_029794.2:63595442-63601291 GCF_000816755.2 Arachis ipaensis
AGGCTAGGCATCAATGGTTTTAAGCTTGAGGCAAGTGTCTGTGGTGCTCCTGTGTGAGGGATCTACTTGGATGAATAAGCTCTTAGGGGTGCTTTATCACTTGGTAACTTGGGTTAACTAACCCGGGATTATCAGCTGAAAATCCACTATCAAGAGTAACCCTCACTACAAAGCATTTAGTAACCCAAAGAGGTGCTGGACACCAAGGTCTCAAGAAAAGAAAATAAATAAACTATATGCCTGCGGTGTGTATGTATGGGGGAGAGACTTGAGGGAGTAAGTCCTTAGGGGTGCTTCAACACCTAGCACCTTGAACCAACTGGTTCGGGAGTGTTGGCTGAAAGCTTATCTTAAAGAGTTGCCCCCTTACAGAGCACTTAGCCTAAACAACACAAATAACCCTTGAAATAACAATAAAAGGATTAATGAATAAAAGTCTCATGAGATATAAACAAAGTAAGTATTTAGGGCCATGATAAAGGTCTAAAAGCTAGTAATGGAATGAATCTAAGTTGCTATGCATGAAACCACCATAAAATCAGTAATATGACTTCCACAAGAATGACTCATTCCTCTGGATATTCCATTCATCATTCTCTTATTCCAGTACTTGCTTAGGGACAAGCAAGCTTTGGGGGGCTAAAAAACCACTCTCTGTATTTTACTTTCTTTGCAATTTCTAGTTTTATGATGTATTCTCCATCCTTGTTTTCATTTTCAAGAGCTATGAATAACTAAACCCCTTTCATTGGGTTAGGGAGCTCTGTTGTAATTTGATGGATCAATACTAATTTTCATTATTCTTCTTCTATCTTTCCTCTTGATTTTACTTGAAAGCTTTCGATCTTCATCCAATTGAGTAGTTATCTTGGAAGAGAAGCTATTCAAACTTGGATCTCTTTTGAACCTTGGAAGAGGAATGAAGAGATCAAGCTAGAAATGCTTTCTCATGCTGGACCAAATTGGGTTTGGATGGGTATGTGACTATAACCCTCTCAATACTTGGTTTGGGAAATGCATGTGGTATAATCAGTGACCATACTTCATCTCTTCTCATGAGCTATTGACCAAGGAATTGGCTATTGATCAAGATTTGAGAGATTGAATTGCAAGAAATTGTAATTCAATCACTTAAGATTGCCAAGGAGATCAATGAGTGCATTGATTGAGGAAGAGATGAAAATGAACTTGATCCGGAGAATTGCAACATCTCCTAAGCCCAATGAACTCCCCATCTCTAATCTTACCCATTCTCTTTAATTTCTGCGATTTACTTTTATGAGCAAATCCCCCATTCCCATTTATAATTTTGCAATTTATTTTCAGTCATTTACTTCCAGTCCTTTAATTCTAGCATTTACTTTTCTGTTATTTACATTCCCGCCATTTTATTTTCTGCAACTCTCAACCCAATTTCTGGATTCGCTCAACTAGAACATTCTTCTAATTAAAGTTGCTTGATATATCAATCCCTGTGGGATTCGACCTCACTCTATTGTGAGTTTTTACTTGACAACAACTTCGGTACACTTGCCGAAGGAAGATTTGTTGAGAGACAAGTTTTCCCCGCATCAAGCTCAGATCAGGGAAGAAGCATTAAAGCGTCGAATGGCTTCCAGATATAATCAAAGGGTAGTGCCGAGAAGTTTCGTGGAGAATAATCTCATCCTAATTCGAAATGATATTGGAACAACTCGACCAGGAGAAGGAAAGCTGGCAACTAACTGGAAAGGACCCTACCGAGTTGAAAAAGTACTTGGGAAGGGCTACTACAGACTGTCCGAACTCGATGGACGAGAGCTTCCCAGATCATGGCACGCCTGCAACCTAAGAAGGTACTACAGTTAGAAAAAAGTAAAAGATCTCATTATTGGATGCACTGTTTTTCCTGAAAAGGTTTTTTAACGAGGCACCAAGTTGAGACTTAGACACTATCCGACTTAAAGGGATGAAAAATTTCCACATGTATATATTTGCACTTTCCTTTGAATAAAATATATTTTAGATATTCTACAAGATTTCAAGACGCATTAATCTGAAGCATTCATCGTCCGATTATAAAGCAACAGATCGGCAGAAAGTGAAAAACAATTTCAATGCACGATCACGATAAAGATAACCGTCCGATAAAGGTGAAAACGCGATTCACCCAAAAGACAATCTAAAGATAACAACCACTTTCTACAAATCGGCAAAGATGAACACAGAATAATGTAAGAAGTTATCGAAAGTAATCCGGAAAAGAACCTGATGAGGTCTTATGGATTGCTAAATAATAACTTAAAGACTGGCCGACATTAAGAAGTCGGACCAAGTCAACCCAAGTTATAAGTAAACCCTGGAAAGAGGTCTAGCCAACCCTATTAAAGAGGATTACTTTAACTTAGAAGGGCCCGACATGACAAAGTCAGCCCAAAATGAAAAAGTTATAAAGTAATCCCTGAAAGAGACTTCACAAAGGTCCAAGAAAGAGGATTAAAAAATAACTTAGAAAAGATCGACCTAACGAAGTCGGTCTCCTACAACAAAAAAGTTATAGAAGTAATCCCTGAAAGAGACCTGACAAAGGTCCAAGAAAGAGGATTACAAAAAATAACTTAGAAGAGATCGACCTAACGAAGTCGGTCGGCTACAACAAAAAATTTATAGAAGTAATCCCTGAAAGAGACCTGACAAAGGTCCAAGAAAGAGGATTACAAAAAAAAATAACTTAGAAGAGATCGACCTAACGAAGTTGGCCTCCTACAAAAACCAAGTTAAAAAAGTAATCCCTGAAAGAGACCCGACAAAGGTCCAACAAAGAGGATTACAAAAATAACTAGAAAGAGGACCAATCTAAAGAAATCAGTTATGAAGTGCTAAAAATACAAGCAAGAGCGAGAAAACCGAAAAAGCATGTTGGACCCACAACCTCAAAGGATCCAAGCTACAAACAATAAATTACAAAGCAATCCAAAGAGGTCGAGCCGCAAGGTTCCAACACTCTCAGAGAACAGAAGAGATACCAAGTCAAGCGCAAAAAGCATGATATAATCTACAAAGTTATAAAGCTTCAGAGGCCACCAAAATTTACCTCAAAAGGGTAGCAAGCTACTTTTGTTTTTCAAAGTAAAAGTTGCTAGGCAAGCAACTAGAAAATGTCAGCAATTAAACAAAACAAAGTTTAAAAGCCCACAAGCCGGGCCAGCTGCATAAATATCCAGAGAGAGATCAGCAAACATAAGGAGCCTTCTTGGCAGCATCAGGACAAGGAGAAGGAGGGCGAGTTTGAATAGGCACAGCATCTACAGTTCCATCCTCTCGGTTCAGAATCTGGCAATCCGGATCAGACACAACCGGAGGAGCAGAGGAGGTCGACACTTTGGCAGAGGACACAGGGGGGTCAACATCATCATTGTCCTCGTCATCAGGGACAATCTTGCCATCCCTGACAATGTTATCCAGGCTGAAGAGGGCAAGGTCGGCCTCGGGAGCAATGACCCGAGCTTGCTCCTTCAGGTTCTCGTACGCGGCAGTCACGCTACCAACGAGATGACCCTGAAGCTCAGAGTAATCTTCCCGGGCACTCTCCAGCTCCCCCCTCAGGTGCATCACCTCCCGATAAGACGTAACGTAACTATCCTTATTCATCATTGCCGTGTCCTCGGCCAGCCTCACAGAAGCCACCAGAGAAAGGAAACTCGCCTTTTCGTTCTCTAGATCCTTCTCCAACTTGGCCACCTTTACCTCGAGCTCCTCCTTCAGCCCCTTCATCTGGTCGAACTCTTGCTTTGCCTCCTCTATAAATTCTTTGGTGGCATGGAGAGGAAGATTCTGAGCAGTTTGGTACAGAGCAGCCCCCATATACGCCATCTTAACGCTGTTTTGGGTCATAAATTCCAAATGATGAAGGATGGACACATCGTCCATGGAAAGGGCACCATAGGGACCGATTTGCTGATCCACAAATTCAATTGCATTAAAGTAGGGAGCATCAAGGCTGAAAGGCTCAGCTATTTTTTGTTTCTTATTGGGTGGAGCGCTAGAAAGAGCGGCAGAAGTTGGGTGAGGGTCAGCCAGACAAACTCGGGGAGTGGGGATAACCTTCCCCGCCCCAGGAGAACTCGGCATGGACGACTTCACACGCACTTGGGAAGACCCCTCCCCGGCCATCTTGGCCAAGATGTTTTTAGCAGCAGTCGCCTTCTGCACTCTTTTAAAAGCCTTCATGGATTCATTATTCTTTATTGCCTCTGCAAATAAAACACAACAGTAAGAAATTAAGCTGCAAGTCGGAAAGGCATTTACGAGCAATATAAACAGATAATAAAGGGAAAATCAGGAACGCAAAATACCCAGCTCAGTTTGAAGAAGAGAGGGATTGGTTAAAAATTTCTTTGTATCAGGACGGGGAGGCTGACCCTAGTGTTCTTCCAAGACAGTCACAAAAGCCCGCTCAGCTTCATCCAACATTTCCCATGTGTATCTGGACACTCTCACATCTTTTTGCCATTCCAAGGGAAAGGCGGGCTCATCATTTTCATCCAGAAAAAGGGACGAGCTCCTTCAGCAGCTCGGACCTTGAAAAAGTAGTTTTTAAAATCACGAAATGATTCATCAAACATGGAAAAGACCTTCTTTCTCTGGGAAGATCGGAAGGAGACCCACGCTGCCTTCTTTTTTACTACTCCAGGCTTCGTCAAGACAAAAAAAAAAGGAATTTCCACAGCTTACGTCCCAGCACCTCTCAAACAAGAAAAGAAGATCGCAAACGGCAAACATTTTTCATCAAAACAGAAAACAGAACACCATCAAAATCACTGTCTTACAGCCTACCAGCAAATCAAGCACACCAAGTAAAAACTATCAAAGGCGCAACCTTTTTTCAAGAAACAGACAAAAAGAAATCTTCAGAAAAAGCGAGGAAAAGATGCAGATTTTCTGGGTATCGGTATCAGACAGAAACAATAGAACATGCAAAGCCCTAAAAAGCATCAAGCAGCAGGAGAAGCAAAAAGGATCATGCAGAAGAGGAAAGAAACTCCTAGAACACACATTTCAACAACAAAATAGGAGCGACAAAAGACAAAAAGATCCAAACTTTCTCCAGCCAAAATCAAAACTTTCTCAAAATAAATGGCGTAAAAGAGAGAAGGAAGACGAACCAAACCTGGAAAATGGGAGAAAAGCTGCAAAAGAAAGCAAAAAGACGGAAAGCAAAATCCAGAAATCACCCCTCTTCCGCGAAAATAGCAACAAAGCAAGCGTCGTAGGAAGGAGCTATGTACCCAAAGCCAGAAACAGAAAGCGAGAGAGTAGATGGAGAAGTTACGAAGAAAGAGTGAAAGAAGAGAAGCCGTTTCCTGAGTGTAAAGTTCAAAAATAAAGAAGTTAAGGGAAACGGGGCAATTAATGCCAAATTAATTGGGGTATTAAACCCTCGCACGTTCCCAAGAACAAAGCACTGATATAAAAGCGCGTGCTTTTAAAGGAAAACGTTCCACATTCAAAAAGGTTCTACAAAAGAAGTCGACAAAATGCTCGAGTTCGGCTTCACCCGAAAAGGATCGAAGTCCTAAACCTAAGACTCGACCTCCAAAAGAAAGACGGAGCTCAAGCAGGGGCACTGTTCATACCCTGGGTAGAGCTATCCGACCCAGGATGATCGGTGACAAAGCGACCGACCTCTTCAGGTCAGACTATCCGACCTCTTCTCAAAAGAGCTTGGCCAAATCGACAGGAAAGCCCAAAAAAGGGCCCAACTCAAGGAATATGACCCAGATCCAAAGGCAGTCCAAGCCTATAATGATAAGGGCGGTTCCCTTGAAGATAAGATGACTTCACTCAAAGATAAGATAAGATAAGATAAC
>NC_029794.2:63602502-63626715 GCF_000816755.2 Arachis ipaensis
AAAGAAGATCAAAAGGAAAACCCCAAGACTCAAACCAAAGTCCTGGGGCATCCTTTGGAGGCAGTAACAAAGAAAGGTTAAAAAAAAGGAAGAAGAAATTTCCACAGCTTACGTCCCAGCACCTCTCAAACAAGAAAAGAAGATCGCAAACGGCAAACATTTTTCATCAAAACAGAACACAAAAAATCATCAAAATCACTGTCTTACAGCCTACCAGCAAATCAAGCACACCAAGTAAAAACTATCAAAGGCGCAACCTTTTTTCAAGAAACAGACAAAAAGAAATCTTCAGAAAAAGCGAGGAAAAGATGCAGATTTTCTGGGTATCGGTATCAGACAGAAACAATAGAACATGCAAAGCCCTAAAAAGCATCAAGCAGCAGGAGAAGCAAAAAGGATCATGCAGAAGAGGAAAGAAACTCCTAGAACACACATTTCAACAACAAAATAGGAGCGACAAAAGACAAAAAGATCCAAACTTTCTCCAGCCAAAATCAAAACTTTCTCAAAATAAATGGCGTAAAAGAGAGAAGGAAGACGAACCAAACCTGGAAAATGGGAGAAAAGCTGCAAAAGAAAGCAAAAAGACGGAAAGCAAAATCCAGAAATCACCCCTCTTCCGCGAAAATAGCAACAAAGCAAGCGTCGTAGGAAGGAGCTATGTACCCAAAGCCAGAAACAGAAAGCGAGAGAGTAGATGGAGAAGTTACGAAGAAAGAGTGAAAGAAGAGAAGCCGTTTCCTGAGTGTAAAGTTCAAAAATAAAGAAGTTAAGGGAAACGGGGCAATTAATGCCAAATTAATTGGGGTATTAAACCCTCGCACGTTCCCAAGAACAAAGCACTGATATAAAAGCGCGTGCTTTTAAAGGAAAACGTTCCACATTCAAAAAGGTTCTACAAAAGAAGTCGACAAAATGCTCGAGTTCGGCTTCACCCGAAAAGGATCGAAGTCCTAAACCTAAGACTCGACCTCCAAAAGAAAGACGGAGCTCAAGCAGGGGCACTGTTCATACCCTGGGTAGAGCTATCCGACCCAGGATGATCGGTGACAAAGCGACCGACCTCTTCAGGTCAGACTATCCGACCTCTTCTCAAAAGAGCTTGGCCAAATCGACAGGAAAGCCCAAAAAAGGGCCCAACTCAAGGAATATGACCCAGATCCAAAGGCAGTCCAAGCCTATAATGATAAGGGCGGTTCCCTTGAAGATAAGCTAACCTCACCAGAAGATAAGATAAGATAAGATAACCAACTTATCTAAAAAGGTCACTCTACAACCATTATAAATACACTGGAGTACTGACGTCGGGATTTTTGCCAGTAAAGAATGTCATAAAAACAGTCGCATTGTAGATGTAGTCTCTAAACCGACAGAAATCCCTTCGTACAAACGTTTTGGTTGTCACAAGTAACAAACCCCTTTGAAATTGATAACCGAGTATTCAAACCTCGGGTCGTCTTCTCAAGGAATTGCAGGGAGGTGTTCTTATTATTGGTTATGAGTCTTGTAAATTGGGGGTTTTTAATGTATGAGATAAAAAGCAACAATAGTAAATGGCAGAGGAAATAAAATAATAGCAATAAAAATAAACTCTTGGTAAGGTATTAGAAATTGGAAATCCAGACTCAGTTATCTTGAGTTACTAATTTCTTAACCAAAGCCAAGAATGTAGAAAGCTAAATTAATATCACGAATATCTGGAATACCTCAGATAAAATACATTCAAAGTAGTAAAATCTAACATGGAAAAGTTCATAAGCCAATTGGGCAACATAAATCAAATACAAATAAAAGCATGAGAGTATCTGAAAGTAAAAGAGAAATAAAAAGTAAAAGGAATTTTAAACCTGGATCGAGAGTTACTCCTAAAACTAAGAGAAATCCTAAATCCTAATCCTAAGAGAGAGGAGAGAACCTCTCTCTCTAAAAACTACATCTACTCCTAAAATTATGAATTATGAAAGCTTGTTTTATGAATGGATGTATTCCTCCACTTTATAGCCTCTAATCTGTGTTTTCTGGGCCGCAAACTGGGTCGAAAACAGGCCAGAATTCGCTGGTTTTGAATTTTGCCATGCTGGTTTTTCGTCACTCCGACGCAGCCGCATGGATCACGTGGTCGCGTCGCCTAGCTTCAGGGAAACTATATTATATTATATCAAATCGAAGCCCCGGACGTTAGCTTTCCAATGCAATTGGAACTGCGTCATTTGGACCTCTGTAGCTAAAGTTATAGCCGTTTGAGTGCGAAGAGGTCAGGCTAGACAGCTTAGCAATTTCTCCAACTTATTGTATTCCTTCCACTTTTGCATGCTTCCTTTCCATCCTCCAAGTCATTCCTGCCCTATAATATCTGAAAACACTTAACACACATATCAAGGCATCTAATGGTGATAAGAGAGGATTAATAATAAGCAAATATAAGATCAAAGAAGCATGTTTTCAATCAAAGCACATAACTAGGAAGGCAAATGTAAAACCATGCAAATAGTATGAATAAGTGGGTAAAGAGTAGATAAAAACCACTCAATTGAGCACAAGATAAACCATAAAATAGTGGTTTATCAACCTCCCCACACTTAAACACTAGCATGTCCTCATGCTAAGCTCAAGAGAAACTATAAAGAAATGAAGAGGAATGGTAGAATGCATGAAATGCAACCCATCTATATGAATGCAACTACATGCAAAAAAAATGTTTGTACCTACTTGGTTAAAAGTAAATAAGCTCTTCAAGACAAACATAAACCAGATTTTACTAATTCAAATCATACAATAAAAAGCAAGTAAACTTGTAAGAAGACAGCTCATGAAAGTAGGGAACATAGAATCAAGCATTGAACCTTCACTGGTAGTGTGTATCACTCTAATCTCTCAAGTGTATAGGGTTATTCACTCTACTCTTCTCTAGTCATGCTTTCTAATCCTTGTTCTTCATCTAACCAATCAACAATATTTAATATACCAATGCAAACGTCATGAGGTCTTTTTCAAGGTTGTAATGGGGCTAAGGTAAGGGTAAAGGTATATATATGGCTAAGTGAGCTTTATAAATTGAATCTTTAATTAACCTAAGCTCTCACCTAATATACATATACTCTATATACTTTTAAATTCATGCTTAGCTTCCCATAATTCCCACTTTTGTATAATTCCCATACTCATGTACCAAATTTTCTTTAATTTTTATCACATGTGCATTGATCTTTTATTAAACTTAATATTTGGGGTAATTTTGTCCCCTTATTTATTTATTTATATTATATATATTTTTTTTCTTTTTCTCTCTTTATTTTTTTTTCGTAGAGAAATAAACATAACTTATCAATGCACATGGATTTTCCTATTATTTTTCTATTTTGGTTTTTCATGAGTAGGTTCCCAAATTCCTAATATTCAAATAAATTAAAAACATGTTACATTCCCTTATCAACCCATGTTTCTAAAATTTTCCCACACTTATTTGCTACACAATCTCTATCTTAAGCTAACCAAAGATTCAATTGGGATAATTAATTTGTTTTCCGCTTAAGGCTAGTGATGTGGTTATAGAACAGAAGGGGATTAAAAGCTCAAGGGGCTAACAAAGGTGATGTAAAAGGTAGGCTTATTTGGGGTAAGTGAGTTGATAATCAAATATGGCCTCAATCATACGCAAGCATGTAAATATACTAAACAAAGGACATATAGACTGGAACAAAATACAGATTACAATCATAGAGAAGGAAACACACAGGAATAAAATATTTATGGTTAAATAATGTAACCATGTAAATAAGCTCAAAGTCTCACAGGTTGTGTGTTCTTTGGCTCAAAAACCATGTTCCAAATACAACTTCAAATAAGTTTAACACAAAAATTTTGGTTTTAAATTAGTGAAAATTTTAAAAAAATAGGATCTTAAGAAGAAACTTATTATTTTAACCAAGCAGTAACTAAATGCAAAAATCAAATAAACATGCAATTAAATATGCAAATGCAGCAATTAACAAGGAAAATAAAATATTGGTGTTTGAGATAGGAAAATACTAACCCATGGAGATCGGTATCGACCTCCCCACACTTAAAGATTGCACCGTCCTCGGTGCATGCTAAGATGTGCAAGTTGATGGGGGTTGTGGTTCCTCAGCTGGGGCTCTTTTTGTTCCTTTCCTTGCTCTTGATTTGGGAATGGCTTTCTCTTTTCCTTTCTTGGTGGCCATCCTGAAAAAGGGAAGAGAAAGTAAATTAAATTCAAAGAGATATATATAGCAAGGAAGACAATGGAAAAGGTGGTGATGGATGCACATTAAGATATAACTGACATTATCACATGCTCGCGAGTACATGTGAAAAGCCAACAATGGAAAATAGCTAGTGCATGTAAAGACAAGTGAATGCAAGGTGTTTATTGGCATGCCGGCAAAGGGCATGAGTAGCATAGACCAATCAATACTTTGTAACAAACCATCACGTTTGTATTGACAATTAATTTCAATTAATACAATAGTAAAGGGAGTTTATGAAAAGCAAGCATTCAGAGTAGTAGGATAAAAGATACTGAAAAGCAGTGCACAATGCCATACGGGCGTTTTCACAAACACATAGCATCCATGTTAAATAATCTAATGAAAATAATAAATTGAACATGCAAGCAACCCTTTAAAAATAAATATATATAATTGTCAAATAATTCCTCTAATAATCCACAAGTAAAATATAGAAATAATGACCCAAATAAATTTCTAACACCAATGAAAATAATGCAATAAATGAAAGTATGTAAATAAACTAAAATAAAATAAAAAGAAAAATAAGAGAGATGAGAAGGGAAAGAAGATAAGAAAGAAAGAAGAAAGAAATAAGAAAAGATAAGAAAAATAAGGATTAGAGAAGAAAAGATAAGAAATTTGGCTAATCCGGATAATCTGTGTGCCGCTTGTGATGCGGACGCGTGAGTGACGCGGTCGCGTGGTGCGCAAGAAGGTCAGGTGACGCGGATGCTTGGGGCACGCGTTCGCGTGGGAGGGCTTGGGCTTCCAGCACGAGTCCAGCCCAACTCCAGCATAACTTTCGGCCATGCACCCTTTTGACGTCGATTTTCAGGTCACGCGGCCGCGTGGGTGACGCGGTCGCGTGGGAGGCCAAAGTTCCCATGGGACGCGGACGCATCGGCGACGCGGTCGCGTGGGGTGATTTGTGCCATTGGCACGCCTCCAGCGCTGCTTCTGCGAAACTCTCTGTTCATATTAATATTATCTCTCATCTCCTTGCGACGCGGACGCGTCGCTGATGCGGTCGCGTCGCGTGCTCGCTTTTTTTTTTTTTAATCTGAAAAGATGCAGAATGCAGTGTTAATATGAATGTGATGCAAAACTCCAGGTTCAATATAATAAAATAAAATGAAACTCAAAAACAAATAAAACTAAATAAAAATGAAAAAGGAACAATCATACCATGGTGGGTTGTCTCCCACCTAGCACTTTTAGTTAAAGTCCTTAAGTTGGACATTTGATGAGCTTCCTGTTATGGTGGCTTATGCTTGTATTCATCCAGGAATCTCCACCAATGTTTGTATCTCCAGTAACCTCCGGGGTCCCAAACTAGGCGCAGAAAGCCTTCAAGTAAGTTAAAGCAAGTAACTAGGCCCCAAGAGTGGTGATTGATAGAATGGATTCTGGGGTCCCAGACCTTGCCTTTGCACCCGTCTTTTGGTTGAGCAATATTGTTCCATCCGGGTGGCAAGCAGTCTGAATTCTCACGTAAGCGGCCAAACAACTTCCTAGACCCATTCAGTTGAGCTCTACACCAACCTTTGCATTTAAACTTTGAGCACACAACCATGTTGAACCTTGCTTGACAATTCTTATCACTGGCCATCTTCCTCTTACTCTTAATTCCACAAAGAGCTCTAAGTTGACCATCTGTCTCCAGTAGCCCATATTCAAGTGGGATTAGAAAGCTATGGGATATGAATTTTACCCACTTGAATGTTGTGAAGGATGATGGCAACTTAGGGGGAGGGGTTTTTAATGAAATTGCAAGTTCCACTCCCTTGTGCTCTTCTCTGATAATTACCACCTCTTTGCAAGCTTCTTCAATTTCAACCTCTTCCTCTTGGTATCTTTCTTCCAATTCAATCTTCTCTTTATTGCTTTCCAAGGGCATGGGAGGTTGTGCTTCTTCTTCTTGAATCTCCATCTCTTGATCAACCTCTTCCAAGTCTTCAACTGTGATATGCCTTAGAGGTTGTACACCCTCCTTAGCATCAATTTCAAACGTCTTGGAAGGGGGTTCTATGACTGGACTTTCCCATGGAGGTTCTGCATCTCCTAAGTCTTCAACCACTTCTTCTTCTTCTTGAACAATGACAGCTTCTTCTACTTGTTCTAGTACGAATTCATTCCATGTCTTGTCCACTGGAGCCTCTAGTATCTCCTTCATGCTACGCCCTTCATGAAATTTTCCACATGGGGCTGTGGTTGACCCTTGTATAATTGAGCGTCTAGAAGCCCATTGAATTAATACTTGCTCCAGTTGTTGAATGGTTGTTTGAAATTTAATTACTGTTTCCCTTAGGCGATCCTCTGCTTCTCGGGTTGCCGGACTTGGACATGATACAAAAGAAAGTGGTGGTGGTTGGGAGTGATTGGATTGGAATTGGGGTGGTTCTATGTATGGTTCATATGGCTCATAAGGTGATTGGTATGGTGGTTGAGGGTTAGGGTCATATGGAGGTAAATGGCGGAAAGGGGCTTGTGAGTGTGGTGGTCCAAAGTCATGTTGAGGAAAGGGTTCATAGGCATATGGGGGTGGTTGTTGATAGTCCATTGGAGGTGGTTCTTGCCATGAGGGTTGATTAAATCCTTGTGGCTCCTCCCATCTTTGATTGTTCCGACCTTGATGCCTGTTCTCATTGTAATTTCTTCTTCCTGCAACATAATTGTAACCAGACTCATAGCCAAAGGGGTGAGAGTTCATAGTAGCAAAATAAAAATTAAAAATAAAAATAAAAACAAATTTAAATTAAAAGGTTATTTAAATTTTGAATTTGAAAATTAAATTTTTAAATTTGAATTTTAAATTTTTGAAATTTGAATTTTTGAAATTTGAATTTTGAAATTTGATTTTTGAAATAAGATAAGATAAGAAAAAATAAAAATCTGAATTTTTTTTTCGAAAAAAATAATAAAAAATATTTTTGAATTTAATGTGGAAAGAGAAAAACAATAAAATGACACCAAATTTTAAATTTTTAGATCAAAACAAAAAAAAAACAACTAAGAACAGCTTGAAGGTCAAGATGAACGCAAAGAACAACTTGAAGATCAAGATGAACACTAAGAACAAATTTTTGAAATTTTTTTTTTATAAAAACCAATAACCTCTTAATTTATGAAAAAGCAAAAATAAAAACAAATAAACAAGCAAAAAATCAAAAAATATTTACAATAACCAATAATAAGGCACACGTTTGCAATTCCCTGGCAACGGCGCCATTTTGACGTCGGGATTTTTGCCAGTAAAGAATGTCATAAAAATAGTCGCGTTGTAGATATAGTCTCTAAACCGACAGAAATCCCTTCGTACAAACGTTTTGGTTGTCACAAGTAACAAACCCCTTTGAAATTGATAACCGAGTATTCAATTGCAGAGGAAATAAAATAATAGTAATAAAAATAAACTCTTGGCAAGGTATTAGAAATTGGAAGTCCAAACTCAGTTATCTTGAGTTACTAATTTCTTAACCAAAGCCAAGAATGTAGAAAGCTAAATTAAAATCACGAATATCTGGAATACCTCAGATAAAATACATTCAAAGTAGTAAAATCTAACATGGAAAAGTTCATAAGCCAATTGGGCAACATAAATCAAATACAAATAAAAGCATGAGAGTATCTGAAAGTAAAAGAGAAATAAAAAGTAAAAGAAATATTAAACCTAGATCGAGAGTTACTCCTAAAACTAAGAGAAATCCTAAATCCTAATCCTAAGAGAGAGGAGAGAACCTCTCTCTCTAAAAACTACATCTACTCCTAAAATTATGAATTATGAAAGCTTGTTTTATGAATGGATGTATTCCCCCACTTTATATCCTCTAATATGTGTTTTCTGGGCCGCAAACTGGGTCGAAAACAGTCCAGAATTCGCTGGTTTCAAATTTTGCCACGCTGGTTTTTCGTCCCTGCGATGCGGCCGCATGGATCACGCGGTCGCGTTGCCTAGCGTCAGGGAAACTATATCATATTATATATCAAATCGAAGCCCCGGACGTTAGCTTTCAACGCAACTGGAACTGCATCATTTGTACCTCTGTAGCTAAAGTTATAGCCGTTTGAGTGCGAAGAGGTCAGGATGGACAGCTTAGCAATTTCTCCAACTTATTGTATTCCTTCCACTTTTGCATGCTTCCTTTCCATCCTCCAAGTCATTCCTGCCCTATAATATCTGAAAACACTTAACACACATATCAAGGCATCTAATGGTGATAAGAGAGGATTAATAATAAGCAAATATAAGATCAAAGAAGCATGTTTTCAATCAAAGCACATAACTAGGAAGGCAAAAGTAAAACCATGCAAATAGTATGAATAAGTGGGTAAAGAGTAGATAAAAACCACTCAATTGAGCACAAGATAAACCATAAAATAGTGGTTTATCAAGCACCCAGGTATAACTCATACTCTGATTCTACTAAAAACCTGCTTAATACTGTGCTAACTTAAGCATCAGAGTCTCCTGCAGGTACCACCCACCCTCCGGTGGCTAAGGATCAGCAGTGCAGCAAGTCCAACAAGTCGGACACAACAGCTCCGGCTGGCACCAGCCAGCCGGACACGCCATCTCCGACCAGTACAGAAGATCTCATCCGAGATCGACCTCCTGTTTCAGGTAACCCTCAGAACAGCTAGCTTGCAACGTTAATGAGAAAAGTGATTGCCATAATGCCTTCGTGAGCCGTCGTAGCCCACGTTAGTTGCCGCGTTAACTATGTTAACGTGGAAGCTAACATGGAAGAGAAGTAGAACTCCAACGTTAGTGGTAAAAGTAAGTGCCACTAACGTTACAAAAGGGGCAATTGGCCACGTTAAGAGCCACGTTAACTTAGTTAACGTGAGCTCTAACGTGGAAGAAGAAGATGATGCCAACGTTAGTGACACTCACCTTTGTCACTAACGTTGGACTAAGCCCATATTGGCTACGTTAAAAGCCACGTTAACCTAGTTAACGTGGACTCTAACGTAGAGGGAGCAAGAATCACCAACGTTAGTGACACTCAACTTTGTCACTAATGTTGGATTGAGCCACTATGACCCACGTTAGTTGCCACGTTAATTACATTAACGTGGAAGCTAACGTGGAGAAGAGGGATGATGAGCCAACATTAGTGACACTCACCTTTGTCACTAACGTTGGAGATGGCTATCAATACCACGTTAGAAGTCACGTTAACATAGTTAACGTGAACTCTAATGTGGGAAGTAGGGGCGTTCTGAAGCGTTAGTGACAAAGGTAAGTGTCACTAACGCTCTTGAAGATTTGGCAAGCCTACGTTAAAGGCCACGTTAACTATTCTAACGTGAACTATAATATAGGGAGAAAGGGGTACTCTCAATATTATTGAAAAAGGTAAACCCCAGTAACGTTTGCGAAGGGCCAAGGGTCAACGTTAGTGGTCATGTTAGTGCCACTAACGTTGAAGTTAACGTGGACCACTTTGGGTTAGGAACGTTAGTGAAAAAGGTGATTGTCACTAACGTCCTCGACCCCACATTTTCAGTTAACGTTAACACCACTAACGCCCTAAGCAAAAGTCCCTGCCTACTTCACACTTTCTCTGCAAGTAAAGTTGAGCCCACTGAAGAAGATAACTGCTTCAACTCAAGATCCAAAGGCCCATATCCAAGACTTGAAGAGCCAACTAGAAGATCAGAAGAGTAGTATAAATAGGGAGAGCTTTGAACTAGAAAAGAGGAGCTTTTGGCATTATTAGAATTACTCTCTGTATTTTACTTTCTCTACACTTCCAGTTTAACTTTCAGAATGTACTCTCCATCTTTGCTTTCCATTCCCAGAGCTATGAACAACTAAACCCCTTTCATTGGGTTAGGGAGCTCTGTTGTAATTTGATGGATCAATAATAGTTTTCATTATTCTTCTTCTTTCTTTTCTCTTGATTTTACTAGAAAGCTTTCAATCTTCATCCAATTGAGTAGTTATCTTGGAAAAGAAGCTATTCATACTTGGATCTCTTCTGAACCTTGGAAAAGGAATGAAGAAATCATGCTAGAAATGCTTTCTCATGTTGGACCAAATTGCGATTTGGACGGATATGGTGACATATAATTCTCCCAATACTTTGATTTGGAAATACATGTGGTATAATCAGTGACCACACATCATCTCTTCTCATGAGCAATTAGACCAAAGAATTGGCTATTGATTTGGTTTGAGAGATTGAATTACCAAGGAATTGGAATTCAATCACTTAAGATTGCCAAGGAGATAAATGAATGCATTGATTGAGGAAGAGATGAAAATGAACTTGATCCGGAGAATGCAACATCTCCTAAGCCCAATGAATTCTCCATTTCTGATCTTACCCATTCTCTTTACTTTATGCCATTTACTTTCATGCTAAACTTTCCTTCGCCATTTAAGATTCTGCAATTTACTTCCCGTCATTTATTTTCTGCTATTTACTTTTCCGCCATTTAATTTCCTGCAATTCTCAACTCACTTTCTGCTTAGCTCAACTAGAACATTCTTCCAATTAAAGTTGCTTGACCAATCAATCCCTGTGGGATTCGACCTCACTCTACTGTGAGTTTTTACTTGACGACAATTCGGTATACTTGCCGAAGGAAATTTGTTGAGAGACAAGTTTCCGTGCATCAGACTAGGACTTGTGACTCAAGTTAGTTACTCTCACTTGACTTTCCTCCATTGTTAGGGGGTTAACTAAGTGAAGCAATAATTAATTCTTATCATAATTGAAGGAAACTATAATGATGGAACTTCCAATGCTTACCCTTAGCCAAGGCTTTTATCTCAATTAATTGTTGATTCCTTTGCTAGCTTGAATTCTTGCACCAACTCTCAAAATCATAAAAGCCTTCCTAATAAATGATGCACATTCTAAGGAAATTCCTAGGGAGAACGACCCGGGATCAATACTCTCGGTCATAGATTTTAGAATTGTTTGATGCGGTATTTGCATGTTGGTTAGACTATACTCACGATCGGATTCACTACTAGTTTCTAACTGGCACAAGAATATTTCTGTTCATCAAAATGGCGCCGTTGCCAGGGATTTGCTTATGTGTGCCATTCTATTGGTTAGTGTGAATATGTTAATATGTGAATATTTGCATTTCTCTCTTGATTGATTGTTTGCTTGATTGTTAGTTCGGATAAGTCTTTGCTTAGATACCAATTGATTTCATGAGTTTCTTATCTCCTTCATTGTATGACTTGTTCACTACCAAATTCGAGCTTAGCACCCTTTGATTCGGAAATTGAAAGAACTTTGCTTCATATTAGGCAAGTGATAAACCACTATTTTATGGTTTATCTTGTGCTCAATTGAGTGGATTTTATCAATCTTTCATACACTTATTCATATGATTTGCATGAGTTTACGTTTTCCTTCCTGATTTTGTGCTATGATTGAAAACATGCTTCTTTGGACCTATATTTGCTAATATTAATCTTGTCTTATTACCATTCAATGCCTTGATGTGTGTGTTAAGTGTTTTCAGAGACTACAGGGTAGGAATGGCTTAGAGGATGGAAAGGAAGAATGCAAAAGTGGAAGGAATACAAGAAGTAGAAAAAATTGCTAAGCTGTCCAGCCTGACCTCTTCGTATTCAAACAGTCATAACTTAAGCTACAGAGGTCCAAATGACGCGGTTCCAGTTGCGTTGGAAGGATAACATCCGGAGATTCGCAACGATATATAATTTGCCATAGCTGCCCCGAAGCCAGGCGACACGAACGCGTGGATCACGTGGACACGTGACCTGGCAGAAACGCAATACACGCAAACGCGTGGACGACGCTTCCGCGTCACTTTCCCGTGACCTGTCCGTAACTGAATACGCTGGGGGCAATTTCTGGGCTGTTTTTGACCCATTTTTCAGCCCAGAAAATACAGATTAGAAGCTATAGAGTGGGAGAATGCATCCATTCATAGAGAGGTTTTCAATTATTCACTTTGCATAATTTAGATGTAGTTTTTAGAGAGAGAGGTTCTCTCCTCTCTCTTAGGTTTTAGAATTAGGATTCCTCTTAAAGGATTTAGGATTTCAGCTTCCTCTCAGGTTCAATATTCCTTTTATATTTTTATTTATTCTAATGCTTTTATTCGTATCTGACTCATGTTACCAATTTGGTTTATGAATTCTTCGTATTTAGATTTGAATGTTTTATTTAATATAAATTGAGGTATTTCAGATTTGACCTTGCTTTGCATTATTTATATGAATGCTTTTAATTTAATTTAGATTTTTCCCTTTTGGCTTTGGTTGATTAATTGGTAACTCTTGAGTTGTCAAAGTCATCGTGATTGATAATTGTTATTTCTGCTAATTGAATTGAATTCCGATAACTCTAGTCTTTCCTTAGGAGTTGGCTAGGACTTGAGGATCTAACTAATTAGTCCACTTGACTTTTCTTTACTTTAGTAAAGGTTAACTAAGTGGGATTAAAACTCAATTCTCATCACTATTGATAAGGACAACTAGGATAGGAGTTCTAATTTTCATACCGTGCCAAGAGTTTTATTAGTTATTAATTTATTAATTCCTACAATTTATTTTCCTTGTTCAAACCTTTTCAAAACCCAAAAATACTATTTTCCATAACCAATAATAAATCATACCTCCCTGCAATTCCTTGAGAAGACGACCCGAGGTTTAAATACTTCGGTTATCAATTGGGTTTGCTTAAGTGACAAACAAAACTTTTGTACGAAAGGATTTTCTATTGGTTTAGGAGGTATACTTACAACGCGATTATATTTGTGAATTTCTTTACCGATAGGAAATCCGATCGTCAACATGGCGCCGTTGTCGGGGAATTGCAAACGTGTGCCTTATTATTGGTTATTGTAAATATTTACTTTTTGCTTATTTATTTGTTTTTATTTTTGTTTTTATTTTTGCTTTTTCGTAAATTAAGAGGTTATTGCTCTTTATTTTAAATTGATTTATTTTCGAAAAAAAATTTCAGATTTTTAATTTTAAATTTTTTTATCTTATCTTATCTTAGTTTTAAATTTCAAAATTCAATTTTTTTTTCAAAAAAAAATCATATCTTTTTCAAAAATATTATCTTATCTTATTTCAAATTTAAATTTCAAATTTCAAATTTCAAAATTCAAATTTCAAAATTTAAAATTCAAATTTTAAAATTCAATTTTCAAATTTCAAATCTTTTCTCTTATTTATTTTATTTTATTTTATTTTCCTTTGCTTGTTTATTTATTTTTATTTTTAATTTTTATTAGTTACTATGAGTTCTCACCCCCGGCGCTTTGAGTTTGGTTCCATTGTTGTTGCAAGGAATGGAAATTATAACAGGAACATGCATCAAGGTCAAAATAATCAGAGATGGAAGGAGCCACAAGGATCTGATCAACCCTTCCGGCAGCAACACCTTCCACAATACCACAGACAAAGACCATCCTACAATGCATGCCAAAACAATTGTTATGGTGGACCCTTTCGCAACAACCAACACCCACCTAACTGCTATAGTCAAGAGCCATTCCGAGGTGCATACCAAGACGATAGATATGGTGGACCCCCATCATATACCTATGACCTACCTCCTCAATATAGTTTTGAACCACCATACTCACAAGCCCCTTACAAGCAAACACCTCCAGACGACCCTAACCCATATCCACCCCAACTTTAATCCAATTACTCCCCAGAACCACCACCTCAATATTCACCATCTCCATATCCTTATCAAGAAGAACCACCTCCGTATTATGAGCCCTCTCTCCTAACCAATGAACCCTCATATCCACCCCAATCTCCAATGGATGACACCCTTCGTGTTCTTCTTCAAGGACAAGCGAAGATGCAAAGGGGTATACTGGAACTCGCGACTGCCTTAACCGAGGTAGTAAATCGATTAGCTTCCCAACATCTGAGCACTCAAAGTACTCCCATGGCTGCATGTGGAGAATCAAAAGAAGAACGCAGCATAAAGGAGACACTAGAAACTTCGGTGGACAATGAGGAACATGGCTTTGTATTGGAACAAGTGGAGGAAACCATAATAGTTGTAGAGGAAGAAGTGGTTGAAGACTTAGGAGATGCAGAACCTCCATGGGAAACTCAAGCCATAGGGCCCCCTTCTAAGACGTTTGCAATTGATGTTGAGGAGGGTGTACAACCTCCAAAGCATATCATGATTGAAGACTTTGAAGGGGATGATCAAGAGATGGACTCAATCATTAATGAATCCTTATCTACATTTGAATCCTCTCCCATTGGACTTGACATGGAGATTAAAGAAGAAGAAGCACAGCCTCCCATGCCCTTGGTGAGCAATGAAGAAGAGATTGAATTGGAAGAAAGCTACCAAGAGGAAGAGGTTGATATTGAAGAAACTTGCAAAGAGGTGGAAGTTGTCAAAGAAGAGCACAAGGGAGTGGAGCTTGCAAATTCGTTAGAAATACCTCCCCCTAAGTTGCCATCATCCTTCACAACATTCAAGTGAGTAAAATTCATATCCCTTAGCTTTCTAATTCCACTTGAATATGGGCTACTGGAGACGGATGGTCAACTTAGAGCTCTTTGTGGCATTAAGAGTAAGAGGAAGATGGTTAGTGGTTGGAGTTGTCAAGCAAGGTTCAACATGGTTGTGTGCTCAAAGTTTAAATGCAAGGGTTGGTGTAAAGCTCAACTGAATGGGTCTACGAAGTTGTTTGGCCGCTTTAGTGAGAATTCAGATTGCTTGCTACCCAGATGGAATCATAATGATCAACAAGAAGACGGGTGCAAAAGCAAGGTTTGGGACCCCAGAATTCATTCAAAAAATTAATACTCTTGGGGCCTTGTCACTTGCTTTGACTTGCTTGAAGGCTTTATACGCCTAGTTTGGGACCCCGAAGGTTACTGGAAGTACAAACATTTGTGGAGATTCCTTGATGAGTTCAAGCACAAGCCGCCATGACAAAGGACTCCCCAAATGTCCAACTTAAGGACTTTAACTAAAAGTGCTAGGTAGGAGATAACCCACCATGGTATGATCGTTCCTTTTTCAATTTTAATTTTATTTCGTTTTGTTTGTTTTTAATTTTTATTTTACTTCATTGAACCTAGAATTATTCATAACATCCACATTAGCATTGCATTTTGCATTCTACAAAAAAAACAAAAAAACACGCACGCGACGCGGCAGCATCGCTGACGCGTCCGCGTCACCAGTGCGTTTTGAAGAAAAGAGAATTAAATAGAGAGTCACGCGGGAGCGTGGCTGGAGGCGTGCCTTTGGCACAAATTGATCCACGCGACCGCGTCATGTGGGAAAAATGCCTCCCATGCATCCGCGTCACCCACGCAAATGCGTGGCCCTGTGAAATCGACGTAAAGAGGTGTATGGCAGCAAGTTGTGATGGAGTGGGGCTGGAACCATGCTAGAAGCACAAGCCCTACCACGCGAATGCGTGCCTCACGCGTTCGCGTCATTTTTAAAAGAAAGGCCATTCACGCGATCGCGTCAATCACGCAATCGTGTCAATCACGCGATCGCGTCACCCAGATTTTTGGCAATATGCATTTACAAAAGAGAGTTGCGCGAACGCGAGGCTGCACTCGCGCCAATCGCATAAATCAGGCCACGCGATCGCGTGACCCACGCGTCCGCGTCACCTGACCTTATCGCGCACCACACGACCGCGTCGCCTGCACCACACAGCTTATCCAAATCATCGCCAAAAATCTTATCTTTTCTTCCCCAATCCTAATTTTTCCTCCCTCCTTTCTTACTTACTTCTTCTTCCTTTCTTTCCCTTCTCATTCTTCTTATCTATCATTTTATTTTACTTAATTTAATTGCATATTTCATTCATTTAATCTTAATTTTGTGCATATTTTTTACTTTCTTTTCTAAATTCATTATTTTTCCTTTGGTGTTAAAATTTTCTTATTTAACTGTTGCATCTTCTCTTGAATTATTTTGGGTGCTTAGTGACTTGTGTTATTCTGGTTAGGTAATATTATTTAAATCAATGCCAATATTTTATACCTGTATTACTTTTGCATTGACATGAATTTATATTATCTTTCCTTACCCACTCTCTTCCCCATTGTTACAAATTTTGCACTCTTGATTTGCCATGGACTTCTACTGTTTTCTCACTTGCATGTTGTAGCTACCAAGTAATTGAGACCCTTATTATCTGGCATTAACACCCATATTTTATTAATTTTCTATCTTTATTTTGGGTCACTTTTCTTCTTTTTCCTCTTCTTTCAAGATGGCCACTACAAAGGGAGAGGAAAAGCTTCTTAATGGGAAGACAAATAAGTCCACCTGCACAATCTTTGGAGAAAAGTATCAGTTAGAGCAGCCCGTCCACTTGTACATCTTAGCATGCACCGAGGACGGTGCAACCTGTAAGTGTGGGGAGGTCGATACCGATCTCCATGGGTTAGTTATTCTCTTCTCAACACCAATGTCTTATTTTCTTCATTAGTTCATTGTTGCATTGCATAATAGATTGCATGTGTAGTTGATTGTTTGCATTTAAATACTACTTGGTTGAAAAATAATAAGTTTCTTTCTAGGACGCTATTTTTGAAAAAAAAAAATTCACTAATTTAAATAAAAAAAATTTAAAATTTTCTATGTGTTAAATTTGTTTGAAGTTGTATTTGGAACATGGTTTTTGAGCCAAAGAACACACAACCTGTGAGATTTTGAGATTAATTACATGGTTACATTAGTTAACCATAAATATTTTATTCTTGTGTGTTTTCTTCTCTATAATTGCAATCTTTACTTTGTTCCACTCTATATGTCCATTATTTAGTGTATTTACATGCTTGCATATGATTGAGGCCATTACTTGTTTTCACTCACTTATCCCAAATAAGCCTACCCTTTTATTTCACCCTTTTTAGCTACTTTGAGCTTTTTAATCCCCTTCTGTTTTATAACCACATTACTAGCCTTAAGCAGAAAAATAAATTAAAAATCCCAAGTTGAATCCTTGGTGAGCTTAAGATAGATATTGTGTATAATTTAAGTATGGAGAATTTTATGGGAACATGGGATGATAAAAAAAAGGAGAATTAAATTGAATAAGTTATTTGAAAATTTGGGAAGCATGCTCATGTGAAATCAAAATAATTAAATTACCATGTGCATTAAAAAAAAATTTAAGTAATTAAATAAGGGGATAAAATATATATATATATATTACCCCAAATGAAAAATAAAGAGGATCAATGCACATGGGACAAAATTCGAAAATAAGTTTGATACATGAGCATGTAATACAAAAAGTGGAAAAAATTTGGGTAGCTAGGTAATGCATTTTAAATTATATAAAGTATGTATATGTTAGGTGAGATCTTAGACTAATCAAGGATTCACTTTGTTAGCTCACTTATTCTTATATATATATATCTTTACCTTTACCTCAGCCCCATTACAACCCTGAAAAGACCTCATGATGTTTGCATTGGTATGCTAAATATTTGTTGATTTGTTAGATGAAGAACAAGGTTTAGAAAGCATGACTAGGGAAGAATAGAGTGATTGACCCTAGACACTTGAGAGTTAGAGTGCATATACACTACTAGTGAGGGTTCAATGCTTGATTCTATGTTCGCTGCTTTCATGAGCTATCTTCTTACAAAGTTTACTCGTCTTTTATTGTATGATTTAAATTAGTGGAATCTGATTTATCTTTGTCTTGAAAAGCTTATTTACTTTTAACCAAGTAGATAGAAACATTTTGTATGTAGTTGCATTCACATAGATAGGTTGCATTTCATACATTCTATCATTCCTCTTCACTCCTTTATAGCTTCTCCTGAGCTTAGCATGAGGACATGGTAATGTTTAAGTGTGGGGAGGTTGATAAACCACTATTTTATGGTTTATCTTGTGCTCAATTGAGTGGATTTTATCAATCTTTCATACACTTATTCATATGATTTGCATGAGTTTACGTTTTCCTTCCTGATTTTGTGCTATGATTGAAAACATGCTTCTTTGGACCTATATTTGCTAATATTAATCTTCTCTTATTACCATTTGATGCCTTGATATGTGTGTTAAGTGTTTTCAGAGATTACAGGGCAGGAATGGCTTAGAGGATGGAAAGGAAGCATGCAAAAGTGGAAGGAATACAAGAAGTTGAAGAAATTGCTAAGCTGTCCATCCTGACCTCTTCGCATTCAAATAGTCATAACTTGAGCTACAGAGGTCCAAATGATGCGGTTCCAGTTGCGTTGGAAAGCTAATATCCGTGGCTTCACAACGATATATAATTTACCATATCGCGCTGAAGCCAGGCAATGCAAACTCGTGGATCATGCGGACGCGTGACCTGGCAGAAACGCAATCCATGCAAACGCGTGGACGATGCTTCTGCGTCACTTTCCCGCGACCTGTACGTACTAGAATATGCTGGGGGAGATTTCTGGGCTGTTTTTGACCCAGTTTTCGGCCCAAAAAACACAGGTTAGAGGCTATAAAGTGGGAGAATGCATCCATTCATAGAGAGGTCTTCAATTATTCACTTTTCATAATTTAGATGTAGTTTTTAGAGAGAGGTTCTCTCCTCTCTCTTAGGTTTTAGGATTAGGATTCCTCTTAAAGGATTTAGGATTTCAACTTCCTCTCAGGTTCAATATTCCTTTTATATTTTTATTTATTCTAATACTTTTATTCGTATTTGACTCATGTTACCAATTTGGTTTATGAATTCTTCGTATTTAGATTTGAATGTTTTATTTAATATAAATTGAGGTATTTTAGATTTGACTTTGCTTTGCTTTATTTATATGAATGCTTTTAATTTAATTTAGATTTTTTCCTTTTGGCTTTGGTTGATTAATTGGTAACTCTTGAGTTGTCAAACTCATCGTGATTGATAATTGTTATTTCTGCTAGTTGAATTGAATTCTGATAACTCTAGTCTTTCCTTAGGAGTTGGTTAGGACTTGAGGATCTAACTAATTAGTCCACTTGACTTTTCTTTGCTTTAGTAAAGGTTAACTAAGTGGGATTAAAACTCAATTCTCATCACTATTGATAAGGACAGCTAGGATAGGACTTCTAATTTTCATACCGTGCCAAGAGTTTTATTAGTTATTAAGTTATTAATTCCTGTAATTTATTTTCCTTGTTCAAACCTTTTCAAAACCCAAAAATATTATTTTCCATAACCAGTAATAAATCATACCTCCCTGCAATTCCTTGAGAAGATGACCCGAGGTTTAAATACCTCGGTTATCAATTCGGTTTGCTTAAGTGACAAACAAAACTTTTGTACGAAAGGATTTTCTGTTGGTTTAGGAGCTATACTTACAACGCGATAATATTTGTGAATTTCTTTACCGATAGGAAATCTGATCGTCAGCAAGCTCGGAGGCGGTTAGTCTTTGAGGAAGGTGAAAAGGTTTTTACCAATTCACCAACCATATCGTCGTCATCCAACGAAGGCACTAATTACTCTTCCGTTGATACTACTAATAATTCTTCTTTTGATCTAGGTTTTGACAACATGGCCGCTCCAAGGAAGCGGGTGTTCCAGATTTTGTTCTCCAACCTCTACATGTGCTTCATCCTAACTTGAATGCAAGCTTTGAACTCAAGACCGCTCTCATCAATCTCTTGCCAAAGTTCCATGGACTTCCCGCACAAGATCCAATTAGGCACCTCAAGGACTTTCATGGTGTACGCTCGACTACTAGGCGGGAAGGATCCGATGAAGTGGCTATATGGTGGTTTGCTTTCCCTTTCTCTCTTGAGGGAAGAGCCAAAGAGTGGTTCTATACCTTACCTAGTGATGTTGTGTCTGATTGGGATTTGCTTAGAAGAGAATTCCTTGATAAGTTCATGCCCGTGGAAATGACGGACAAGCTAAGGAAGGAGATCTCATGTATTGTACAAGGCGAGATGGAAACTTTGTATGAATATTGGGAACGGTTTCGCAAACTCCTTGATTCATGTCCCAACCACATGATTGACACTCAAGTCTTGCATAGCTATGTGTGCCAAGGCATGAGGGAGTAAGATAAGAATTTGTTGGATGCTTCAAGCAACGGTTCTTTCTCAAAGTATAGGATGGCGGAGGAGTAATGGCAACTCATTACCGACTTGGCTGAGTCCACTCAACATGCTAGACGGAGAGTCAACCGTCCAAAGGCCGTGAATGAAGTTTTCTCTAGTGGTGAGACCGCTACCTGATGAGCGGATAATTTATACGCTTTTTGACATTGTTTTTAGTATGTTTTTAGTATGATCTAGTTACTTTTAGGGATGTTTTCATTAGTTTTTATGTTAAATTCACATTTCTAGACTTTACTATGAGTTTTTGTGTTTTTCTATGATTTCAGGTATTTTCTGGCTTAAATTAAGGGACTTGAGCAGAAATCAGATTTAGAGGTTGAAGAAGGACTGCTGATGCTGTTGGATTCTGACATCCCTGCACTCAAAGTAGATTTTCCGGAGCTACAGAACTCGAAATGGCGCGCTTCTAATTGCATTGGAAAGTAGACATCCAGGGCTTTCCAGCAATATATAATAGTCCATGCTTTGGCCAAGAATAGATGACGCAAACTGGCGTTCAACGCCAGCTCTCTGCCCAATTCTGGCGTCCAGCGCCAGAAAAGGATCCAAAACCAGAGTTGAACGCCAGAAATGGATCAAAACCTGGCGTTCAACTCCACAAATGGCTCTGCACGTGGAAAGTTAAAGCTCAGCCCAAGCACACACCAAGTGGGCCCCGGAAGTGAATTTATGCATCAATTACTTACTCATGTAAACCCTAGTGACTAGTTTATTATAAATAGGACCTTTTACTATTGTATTAGACATCTTTGGATTATCTTTTGATCGATTGATCACGTTTTGGGGGCTGGCCATCTCGGCCATGCCTGGACCTTTCACTTATGTATTTTTAACGGTAGAGTTTCTACACTCCATAGATTAAGGTGTGGAGCTCTGCTGTTCCTCAAAGATTAATGCAAAGTACTACTGTTTTCTATTCAATTCATCTTATTTCGCTTCTAAGATATTCATTCGCACTTCAACCTGAATGTGATGAACGTGACAATCATCATCATTCCCTATGAACGCGTGCCTGACAACCACTTCCGTTCTACCTTCGACTGAATGAGTATCTCTTAGATCTCCTAACCAGAATCTTCGTGGTGTAAGCCAGAATGATGGCGGCATTCAAGAGAATCCAGAAAGTCTAAACCTTGTCTGTGGTATTCCGAGTAGGATTCAATGAATGAATGACTGTGACGAGCTCCAAACTCGCGATTGCGGGGTGTTAGTGACAGACGCAAGAGGATAGTAAATCCTATTCCAGCCTGATCGAGAACCGACAGATGAATAGTCGTGCCGTGACAGAGTGCGTTGACCATTTTCACTGAGAGGATAAGATGAAGCCATTGACAAGGGTGATGCCTCCAGACGATTAGCCGTGCCGTGACAGGGCATTGGATCATTTTCCCGAGAGATGACCGAAAGTAGCCATTGACAGTGGTGATGTATCACATAAAGCCAGTCTTGGAAAGGAGTAAGACTGATTGGATGAAGATAGCAGGAAAGCAGAGGTTCAGAGGAACGAAAGCATCTCCATTCTCTTATCTGAAATTCTCACCAATGAATTACATAAGTATTTCTATCCCTATTCTATTTATTATTATTCGAAAACACCATTATCAATTTATATCTGCCTAACTAAGATTTGCAAGGTGACTATAGCTTGCTTCATACCAACAATCTCCGTGGGATTCGACCCTTACTCACGTAAGGTATTACTTGGACGACCCAGTGCACTTGCTGGTCAGTTACACGGAGTTGTGAACCGTGGTTTTGGCATCATGTTTTTGGCACCATTTCCAGGGAAAGAAAGAGCAATGAACTTTACATAACTAAAGTGTAATCACAATTCCGCGTACCACTACCCTTACTAAGACCTTGTGTAAGATGACAAGCCTTCTAAAGCAACTGGAAGTGAATCAACAACAACCTCCATCTCAACAACAACTTCCATCCCAACAACATCCTTCTCCTCAAAACCAACAATGTCAATAATTGGTCCCCCAAAGAGTGTGTGGCATTTGCTCATGCTACTCCCACTACACGGACGAATGTCCAAGTCTCCAAGAAGATAACAGTCTAGCGGCTACCCACAACTTTTGTGATCGCTCCTACTATGAACGTGCTAATCAAGGATACCATAACCAAGGGAGCAATTATAACCAAGGGTGCCCCCAACAAGGAGGCAACTATAACCAAGGGCATAATAACTCTAATCAAGGATGGAGGGATAACTCTAACCAAAGTTGGCGGGACAATTATCAACAAGGAGGAAGGGACAATAGAGGCAACCAAAGGTGGAACAACAACACTCCACAAAACCGCTATTCACAAAATCCTCCAACCCAACAACCGAATCAAGGAAGGAACTGTCAAACCTACATACCACCTCATAGACAACCACTTCCACCCAACTAACCCCAAGCACCACAAATTACCTATCCTTTCACATCTCCAAATCAAGATGACACACTCCGGTCCTTACTCCAAGGACAAAAAGAACTCCAAAACACACTCAACTCAAGTCTTAATGGTCTCACTTCCACTCTCCAAGCCCAAGGGTGGCATCAATGCCGTAACCTTGAGGTCCGGAACGCAATTGAAGGAAAGGGATTCAAAGGCACCTAGTGTAACAACGCTGTTTTTCGAGTACGCGAGATCTTTTCTGAAGGCACAGATATCTCTGGAAAATCAGTAAGGGGAACACCTCTTATATATCATAAAGTATCTCAATCATCATTTTCATTATGTCATCCTTAAGCTAGAACCTCTTCTGAGGCAAGCTCAATAACGCAATCGCAAAGAACCTTGTTTTTGAACCGTATCGGTTAGGAGTTTTGATTCTGTTTTTCGTAAATAGTCTTAGTTTGACAAACCGGACTCGATTCATGAGAGAAGAGAGATAATAGGATAATATTATCATTATATTAGTATTAGAAGATGCTTGAATGATATTATAAGGTTACCTGGTCTGTTTTAGTTAAAAACAGAAAATCGGTTTAACCGGGTTCACAGTTTACTGGTGCAGCTTAGCACCAGCACTCTCTGATGAATTTAGCAATGCTAAGGCCTCATTATACATTTTCTATTCTCATAATAAATATGTTACTAGTTTCATTTACGCTAGTAGCTCAGAAAATAATTTTTAGAGATGTTTTTACAAGTGTTCCGATACATCTAGTTTTAGTAGTTATACACCTGAGATATTTTAATATTATTTTAACCCACCTCCAAGCCAACCAATCACAACTCACCTTACACCCCCAAGACACTCCAAGGCTGGTCATTTACTCCCTTTGGCCGAAATTGAAAGGAGAGAAAAGAGAGAAAACTTCTTGAACACTTAATCTTCAAAGCTTGATTTCTTCTGAACCAAAACTCAAATCAAAACTCCGATTTCACCAAAATGATCCTCTCTTCTTCTCTACATAATCATGTAACTTATCAAGGCTGGAAATAAGGTGAGATGGCTGTTCCTTTCCCCTTTCAATTCGGTTTTCAAGGAAACATGCTTAAACATGTGTTTTCTTGATGTTCTTCCTTAGATCTCTTGCTTAGCTTGACTTGTGGGCCAAAGATCTTTGATTTCCTGCACGTTTAAGGTGAGGATAACCTTCCTAAGATGCTGCTGAAGTTTGTTTAGTTGATGGTTTAGAGTTTTAAAGTTATTCTTTATGTGTTTTAGGAGGAAAAAGTGCTTTAAGAACACTTCAAAGAGTAACCGGATTTGGAGTAGCAAATCAAGGTAGGGTGTCACGAAACTAATCTTGATTATTTGTGTTTGAGATGTGTGAATGTTGTATGATTTGGCTGTGCTAAAAATTGGTTGCATATATGATTGATTCTTGGTGAAAATTTGGTGAAATTTTGATGAAATTTGATGAAATTCAAGCTTTAAAGTTCATGTTCTTGGGCAGCTGGAA
>NC_029794.2:63626764-63626864 GCF_000816755.2 Arachis ipaensis
AGATGGGGTTTGCAATTTTATTTTGAATTATGGTAAAAATCGGTTGCTGAAAAGACTGAAAAACGGGTAAAAACAGAGAAAGAATATGAAAATATGAAGA
>NC_029794.2:63628336-63643195 GCF_000816755.2 Arachis ipaensis
GAAAAGGCAGTTTTCTGTAAAAGCTTTAGAAAGACAACTTTAAGCACAGAATCTCATAATTACTTTCATAAAACACTTAGGGAGTGGTAAAAACATATTAGTGAGGCAAAGATAAATGAAAGATAAAAAGTTAA
This sequence comes from Arachis ipaensis, assembly GCF_000816755.2. Lineage (NCBI taxonomy): Eukaryota > Viridiplantae > Streptophyta > Magnoliopsida > Fabales > Fabaceae > Arachis > Arachis ipaensis. The sequence goes on from NC_029794.2 coordinate 63,628,471, forward strand.
AGAAAAGATAAAAAATCCAAAGAAAAGTCTGTAAAGTTTTAATGACAGAAAAAGAGACAGAGACTAGTGAATGAACTAGGGCAACATAGTTAGTCCTGGAATTGCGAATAGGGTTAGGTATTATATGAAAAGTTAAACTATTTCAGTATAGACTTAATGAACCTATACTTGGGACAGACTAACTATTCATACCGAAATTTACATAAGCTTTAAATACATACGTTAAACAGAGAAATCAGAACAGAGTAAAGAAACACAGAGAACAGACTAACCAGAGCGGAATAAAGGGATATAGAGAAAAGAGTAACCAGAGCAAAGTAAAAAGACAAAGAGAAACGAGTAATGTGATAAAGAGAAATGGTTTGAGTTACGATGTTGTAAAAGTAAAAGCTGTAAAGTTTGTATAGCATGATTGAACAGAGAAAGAAAGAGGTACTGCATAAGAATGTGAAAGTGATGATGATAATGAGAATGATTATGTGATGATCTGCTGCGTGAAGGCAGTCAGATAGATAGTGGAACGACCACTGAGAGTGCTTTCCTGGGATACTTAGCTATAATGCTATTCTGTAAGTCAGAGGACTCTTACAGAGGTATCGAGAACACACGACTAGCATATACTCCTGTAAGTCAAAGGACTCTTACACTGAGAGCGTGTGTATGCTCCTGTAAGTCAAAGGACTCTTACAGAGAGTGTATTGGGCAGATATAAGTTAACTAGCTCCGCCATGCAAGTCAAAGGACTCTTGCAGTGGGTTGCTAGTGCCGCCCTGCAAGTCAAAGGACTCTTGCAGTGGTTTGCCTCACAAGTCAAAGGACTCTTGCGAGGGGCATTGCCAACAGGGAAGCCTTACCTGGTCAGAGGACTCCGAGTAACGTCGGGAGTGGGTATGTAACCGACAAATGAGCTCATTACCTGCGCTAGGGCTAGACATGCATCATACTTGGTAGTGCATTTCCTTTGTTATGATTGTGGTATGAATGTATGTTTTCCTTGTTTGTATTCTATTCTCTGTGTCTGTTTTGTATTTTCTTATATCCTTCTGTTTGTGTTCTGCTATCTGTTTTCTCTATCTTCTCTATTTATCTGTATCTTCTATTTACTGTTTGTTTTGTATTCTGCTATTTACCTGCTAAATAACACGGAATTAATGAACTTAACTAATAACCCTGACCCTACTAAGAACTCCCCAGTTCTTACCCCTTCTCTCTCCCTTCCCCCTTCAGATGGAAGCATGAGTACCCTTCCGTAGTTCACTGACGATCGTTCACAAAAAGGATTTCACTCTAAATAGTCTTCTGAGTCTAGAGTGAACTCTGTTACCTGTTTATATGTATATACTATGAGGCCAGCCAACGTCTGTACCCAGCTTTTCTACAAACTTTAGCCTAAGTCCTCCGTACGATGTTGCTGTTATGTGGCCACTCGATGAAGTACCTGAGAGACGCTCTTTGATGGCATATGATCGTGCAGAGGAGTAGCAGATAATGTTCTACCTTTTGGTGACGTTCCACCTGACTTGGGTTTTGAAGACTTAGAGCGTACTTTCCCTCGCTTTAGTAGTTTAGAGGGAATAGGTGAGTATAGAGTCTAGACTAGACTGGGTGCCAGCTTAGGGACTTCTTGAACAGGTCAGGGCCTGGGATATTGTATGTATATATATGTATATAGTTATTATCTTGCTATATCTAGGGGTGTTCTAACTAACAGTCTATATTCTAATAAAGGCTGAATCACCGAATGTTGTCAACTACTTGTGATGTATTTATGTGTGGTTGTTTATAACTATTTTATCTGTTATTATTTGTGAATTGATTATAAATGATTCTGTTTATTAATTCAAACGTTTTCAAAAAAAAAAGTACCTCGCTAACTAACTACGCTTTTAACAACGAATCAGGCTCATATAATAAATAATAGATAATAATTAGGATGACAAATTGGTAGCACTCAGTTCCTGGTATGTCCTAGGCATACTGAAATTGGGTCATTACACCTAGTCCAATGAAAGTCGCTCAAGAGGAAGATGGAGTTGAGATAGAAGAAATTGAAGAAGAGGAGGAGTCACATGTAATAGTTGAAGATGAAGACCCTCTACCAAGGAGTGAAGTCCCTAGAAAAAAGCAAATCTTAGAGGAAGTGGCTCAAGCAATCCCATTTCCTACATTGGCAAGAAAGGCTAAGAAGCATGTGGAACTTGACCCAATGATGGTAAAGATGTTCACGAAAGTGGGGGTAACTATCCCCTTCTTTGATGCTATACATCAAGTGCCTAAATACGCAAAATTTCTTAAAGATTTGTGTATGAATAAAGATAGAATTCATGAGTTGGAAACCATTCCTTTGAGTAGTTCCATTTTGGTTTTGATGGGATCCATTCCGGAAAAGTGTGTTGATCCGGGTCCTTGTTTAGTTTCTCGTGTCATTGATGGAGTCCAATTAATTGATTGTATGTGCGACCTTGGTGCATGCGTTAACATTATGCCTCTTTCCGTTTATCATCTATTGAACCTCCCACTGTTGAAGCGGTCGGCGGCTAGGTTTGTCTTGGCGGACAAGAGCATAATAACCGTGTCGGGTATTACGGAAGATGTGTTGGTCGACATAAAAGGTTTGATATTTCCAATTGATTTCCATATCATTGAGATGCCACCAAGTGAATCCGAGAAGGCATCATCTATCCTACTTTGGAGGCCGTTTTTGATGACCTCTAGGTTCAAGTTAGATGCCCATTCGGGAACCTACTCATTTGAGATAGATAGGAGAGTTGTTAGTTTTAGCCTAGAAGAGGCAATGAGGCACCCACCGAAGAACCACTCCATATTTCGGTGTGATCTAATTGACAACATTGTGGCCGAAGTGCATTATGCAAAGCTAGAAGAGAAACATATGATTGAAGAAAATAGTGACAATCCAAGTGAAGAAGTTCAAGTGACAAGCCAAGAGAAAAAGCTAGAATTGAAGCCACTACCGCCCCACCTAAAGTACTCATACCTTGATGAAGCCCACAAGTTTCCGGTGATCATAGCAAGGGAACTAAATCCTCAACAAGAAGAGAAGTTCCTATGTGTTTTGAGGAAGAACAAAAGGGCAATAGGGTGGAGTTTGGCGGATCTAGTAGGGATAAGTCCCCAAGTGTGTGAGCACCAGATCTTTTTGGAAGAAGGAGCTAGACCCGGGAGATAACCTCAAAGGCGATTAAATCCTACTATTTTGGAGGTTGTCAAGAAAGAGGTAACACGGTTACTTGAGGCAGACATCATCTACCCTATTTCGGATAGTGAATGGGTAAGTCCCGTTCAAGTTGTGCCTAAGAAGTCCAGGGTAACCACAATTAAGAATGAAAGCGGGGAGCTTATAGCAACACGGGTGCAAAACTCTTGGCGAGTATGCATAGACTACCGAAGGTTGAATTCGGCCACTAGAAAAGATCATTTTCCACTTCTGTTTATCGATCAAATGCTCGATCGATTATCCGGTAAATCCCATTATAGCTTTCTAGATGGCTATTCGGGATACTTCAAAATACACATTGCTCTAGAGGACCAAGAAAAAACAACATTTACTTGCCCTTTTGGAACTTATGCCTACAAGCGTATGCCATTCGGCTTATACAATGCACCGGCAACTTTCCAAAGGTGCATGATGAACATCTTTGCGGATTTTCTAGAGCAATGCATGGAGGTATTCATGGATGATTTCACGGTATATGGTGATTCTTTTGATCATTGCTTGGATAATCTTGAAAAAGTTTTGGAAAGATATACTAAAACCAACCTTGTCTTGAATTTTGAGAATTGTCATTTCATGGTCAAGCAAGGCATTGTTTTAGGACATATTGTTTCCAAAGATGGTATTTCTGTAGATCCGGCCAAAACTAATGTGATATCTAGTTTGCCTTACCCCTCTTTCGAGAGGGAGGTCCGCTCTTTCCTTGGACATGCAGGATTTTATCGGAGATTCATAAAGGATTTTAGAAAGATAGCATTGCCTCTCTCAAAGTTGTTACAAAAAGATGTTGAGTTTGATTTAAGCAAGGAATGCATGGAGGCTTTTGACAAGCTCAAGGTAGTAGTGACCCAAGCTCCCATTGTGCGAGGACTGGATTGGAGTCGGCCATTTGAAATAATGTGTGATGCTTCAAATTTTGCCGTGGGAGCCGCGTTAGCACAACGCGAGGGTAAGAATCCATATGTTATAGCCTATGCATCAAAAATACTAGATGGAGCCCAATCCAACTACACTACTACCGAAAAAGAAATTTTGGCCATTGTTTTTGCCTTGGAAAAGTTCCGAGCATATCTTCTCAGTTCAAAGGTGGTAGTGTACTCGGATCATGCGGCATTAAAGTATTTGTTGGCCAAGAAGGAATCCAAACCGAGATTGATTAGATGGGTTTTATTGTTGCAAGAGTTTGACTTGGAAATCAAGGATAGGAGTGGTACGCAAAACCTAGTGGCGGACCACTTAAGTCACCTTGAACACACAAAAGGTGATACTACTCCTATCAATGATTCTTTTCCCTTTGAGGGCTTGCATGCAATCTCAGAAACCATTCCTTGGTATGCACCAATCGCCAATTACTTAGTATCTCGCTCCTTCCCTCCTAATCTCTCCAAACACCAAAGGGATAAGCTAAAAAGTGAATCCAAATACAATGTGTGGGATGACCCATACCTTTGGAGATGTGGGGCGGATCAAGTAATTTGGAGGTACATTCCACAAACCGAATTCCATTCAATCTTGGAAGCTTACCACTCCTCCGAAGGAGGAGGCCATTTTGGACCTCAAAGAACGGTAAGAAAAATCCTAGATTGTAGCTTTTGGTGGCCAACTCTTTTCAAGGACTCTTCTTATTTTTGTAAATCTTGTTCTCAATGCATTAGATTTGGTAACATCTCCAAGAAAGATGAAATTCCCCAATGAACCATGCTATTTTGTGAGATTTTTTATGTGTGAGGAATTGACTTCATGGGGCCATTCCCTAATTCTAATGGTTTCCTCTACATTCTACTTGCCGTTGATTATATATCCAAATGGGTGGAAGCATTACCTACCCGAACGGATGATGCTAACGTGGTCCTTTTTTTGGTGAGAAATAATATCATTTGTAGATTTGGGTCACCACGAGCAATCATGAGCGACCAATGTTCACATTTTTGCAACAAAAGAACGGAAGGACTCATGAAGAAGTATAGAATCATGCATAAAGTAGCCACGACCTACCACCCACAAACAAACGGCCAAGCCAAGGTTTCCAATCGGGAGATTAAACGCATCTTGGAAAGGATTGTGAAGCCCAATAGGAAAGATTGGAGTGCTAAGCTTACCAATGCATTATGGGCCTACCGAATGGCATACAAAACGCCAATTGGCATGAACCCCTTTCGGTTGGTGTATGAAAAAGCTTGCCATTTATCGGTGGAGATAGAGCACAAGGCGTATTGGGCCATCAAGGAGTGTAATCCAAGTTTGGGTGGAGCCGGAATTGAGAGGAAGCTACAATTAGCGGAGTTGGAATGTTTGAGGCCTGAAGCTTATGAGAACTCTAGACTTTACAAGGAGAAATGAAAGCTGTGCATGATAGGAACATAAGAGGCAAAGAATTTAAAGTCGGTGATCTAGTCCTTCTTTACAATTCTAGATTGAGATTGTTGCCCGGTAAACTAAGGTCAAAATGGGAAGGCCCATAACAAGTAGTAAAATCAGAACCCTATGGGGGGCTACCATTTACGCCATCCCTCAAGTTCGGATATCTTCAAGGTCAATGGGCACCATCTCAAGTTGTATTATGGTGAGCAAATGAAGAGCAACAAAGAGATTGAGGTATTCCTTTTGGAAGATGCACCTCTTGGCAAAGAGCAATGAGCTAGTGGAAGTCCAACTTAAGGACATTAAACAAAAGTGCTAGTTGGGAGAGACCCCACCATGGTGAAATCTATCCTTTTTACCCTTTTGTATATAGTTTTTAAATTCTTGATTGGTTTGCGATTACTTAGCTATAGCTCTCTTTGATTAGAGTTAATTGTAAATACCTAGGGTATTTTACTCATCAGGCCTTGCATTGATTTTTTCCATGAATGAATTGATTGTGTGATAGAAGAATACTCCTCTTTAGGTTTTGCATTGATTTTAGGTATTTTTGGCCTCCTTGGCTGGATTGGCCATTAAATTCATGACAATTAGGCATCTTTCATGTTAATTTCATTCAAAAAAAAAAGGGGGCACGCGTGCGTGCACTTTGCGCGTACGCGTCCATCGGTCTTCGCAGCTACTACGCCATCTTCTAGAGAGTTGTGCAAATTCTGGGCCAATTCTGGGCCCTAGACATAACCAGCATGACGCATGCGCACACTATGCGCGGACGCGTCCATGGCCATTTGCGCAAAAGCACGCGCACGTGCACTAGCCGCGTACGCATTACTACTACGATTTGCAATTTTGGGCCATACCTCCCGAGAGTTGTACCCTGGTTGGGCCAATTTCATGCTATTAGCCTAGCTCACCTCACGCGTAGGCACACGAGGCCCGCACGCGTACCTCGACCATCATGCCAATCGACGCGTCAGCGCACCGTACGCGTCCGCGTCGATCTCCAAATTCTATTTTCTGGTACTTTTTCCTGAGAGTTGGGCCAAAGTTGTGCCCAACCTGTGCTGAGGGCACAACCCATATGCACGCACATGCGCACCTGGCGCTCGCGCGCACACCCACATTTTGCCACTTCGTGCACACGCGCACCGTGCGCGTCCGCGCCTTTACTGATTTTTGCCCATGCATGCGCACGTGTGCATGGCGCGCGCACGTCTGTTTTGCGAACCAATTGAATCAGAGCGCGCCCTTTCTCCCTCATTTTTCTTTCTTTCTTCTTACCCCTACCCTTCTTCTTCACTTCTACCCTCTTCTACCATTTCTACCATTTCTACCACCTCTTCTCTTTCTATTTTTTTGTTTAGTTTTTGTTGTTTCTTTTTTTCTCCTTTCCTTAGTTACATTCCCTTACTCTTCTTCTTAGTTAATTGCATTCATGTTTTCTTTGTTTGTTGCATTTTCTTTCATTCTTTCTTTTCATTTTCTTATGGGTATTTTAAGTGGGGCTTACTCTTGCCTTTGATGAGTTTGTTTGCTTTACTTTCTCTCTTTTGCAATTTGTGGTGTAATTTGATGATTAATGATGCTCTATGGGATGTTACATTGTCACTCTTTTCTCATTTCTTATCATATAGGGATGCACACCAAGTGTTTGTTGAAAGACCCACATGACTTCTTGGAGTTATTTTGACTTAGTGTTTCCTATCTTAGTGTTCTTTCTCATTCACTTATTTGTTCATATGTGCATTAAGCTTACTACAATTCTTGTTATTGATGTTAAGAGTGTGTGCTTCTCATACTTCTTGTTTGCATGCCTATATCACTCATGCATCACATGCTAGTGATTAGCCAAGATTTTCAGTATTGTCTTAGTTACATGTTGCAGCTGTCATGTATCTAAACCATTTATTCTTTTATGCTTTATAACTTGCATGATTGTTCTTTCTTGGTGCCTCTTTAAGCTTAATTTCTTCATCTTTCCTTCTTTTCTAGGATGTTGATCAAAAGGGACAATGGAAAGGCACCCAAGAAGGCACCCTCACGGTCCACTAGCAAAGCACAACAAGCACCTAAAGCTAAGCCCCTCCTAACCAAGCCAAGGAGCGTTGCTAACATTGATGTTTTGGAAAACGACAATCCGGCAAGGGATCCGAACATGTTCCCCAACGGATATTGCAAACTTGTCTTCCCCTTGATCAAACCAAGGAACTATCATGCGGAGCCCCTTCTAGCCCCTCTGGCTCATGTCATACCACTCATCATGCCCCGCATTGAACAACGGCAATGGGAATTCCTATTAAGGAAGCCACGGGAGGCAAATTTGTCTTGGGTGGTTGAATTTTACACCAATTGCCACTCCTCTTCCCTTGCATCGGTATTTGTACATCGAAGGCAAGTTCCCATCACAGAGGAGGCCATCCAAAATGTTCTTAAGACCGGACCACTAGCGGAAGGGATTCATGCTTATCAAGAGATTTTGTCGGCACGGTGCCAATATGCGTTTGATTGGGATGCCATCCTCAAGGTCATTGCTATACCCGAATCATTCTGGATTCGGGGAAGGATGAGACCCCGGCCCAAGGGCATCACCGCACGTTTTCTCACTAGAGAGGCTCAAGCATAGGCCCAAATTCTAGCCCACTACGTGCTCCCTAGCACCCACGGCTCATCTATCACTGCCGAGTTAGCCTTGTTGGTTTGGTGTGTCCTCACCGAGAGACTGGTGCATATTCCCCGTCTCATCCGCCAATCTATGGGCCACATCCACGCTAAGGGGAACCTATCCTTTCCCGCTCTAGTGACCGACTTAATCGCCGTAGCCGGTGTTCCCCGGGAGACCATGGATAGAAGGGCCATGATCCCGGTTGATGGAGATGTTATTCCAAACGGGAGATACCTTTACCCTCCGGCGGACACCGAAGAGCCACACCTATCTGTTCCCATGAGCATCCCCTGATTTAAGCTCAATTGTTAATGAGTCGAGCCGTGAGCCAAGCTCAATTTTCGTGAGCCGAGCTTGAGCTTGGTCTAGCTCGGCTCAGCTCGGCTCACTTCCAGCCCTATTCCCCTCTACCTCATCCGCACCACCAAAGTCATCCATGCAACGCATAGAGGAACTCCACAAGAAGCTTGACCGTTATGAGTGGCGTAACCAACGCTGATACGCTTTTATCAAGAAGCTTCTAAGTTACCTAGCACCACCTATGGAAGAACCAGAAATTTCCACGTCCACCGGCATCGATAATGAGGAAAGCGATAATGAAGAAGAGGATGGACACTCGGAAGCCGATCAACCACTACGTCTCATTCAAGGCACGGAGGACCGTTCCAACTTCTAAGTGTGGGGAGGTCGGTCGGCCGACCGGTCTTCATAGGTAATACCCGAATAAATTTCTTGAATCTATTTTGCTAATTAGGATAGATTTCATGTTAGGTTTTTCATTTTTTTTGGTATCCTTTGCATGTTAATATCTCTTAATAAATCCACTTGGTTAAAGCAATGACTTCTCTTCTAGAAAATTAGAATTTTAGGGCGACCCTACCAATTTTGAAATTTGAAAATTTGAAAATATTTTGATGCTTAGCTTGTTTAAAGAATGTAATTTGGAGCATGGATTTTGAGCTAAGAACACAAGCAAGTGAGTTTTGAGTCTAATGGTGTGGTTACATCTTATAACTACTTATTTTCCCTTCTTGTGTGCAATTGTTCTCCTCCTACGGTTGTGATCTTTGATTTGTTTAATTCTATATGTCCATTATTCCTTGTACTCATGCATTTATATGATTGAGGCCATCATTTCAATTAGCTCACTTACCAAAATAGCCTTACCTTTTATCTTCCTTTGTTAGCCAAATTTGAGCCTACGATTAACCCACTTTGTTCTTAATTTACCACATTACAAGCCTTAAAGTGGAAAACAACAAAAGCCCTTATTTGGATCTTTGATTAGCTTAGGCTAGAGTGTGTGTATCATTCAAGTGTGGGAATCTTGGGACATTGGGGGAATAAAAGGGTAGTTTTATATTTATATTTTAAATATTGGGAATTGGGTACATGCTCATATGTAATGAAAAATAAAACCTTATGCATTGACGATCGTGTATATAAAATGAAAAAAAAATGAGACAAAAAAAGAAAAAAAAAGAAAAAGAAAAAGAAAAGAACTAAAAAGGGGACAAAAAATGTCCCAAAGTAAAGTCAATAAGAATCAATGCACAAGTGTCGTGAAATGAAAAGAAAACGCATGAGTATGTTAAAAAGTGAAAGAAAGGATAGTTAGGTTAGCTTTAATATTGTATAAGATGTCATAGGTTAGGTGAGAAGTTTATGCTCATCCAAGATTCAAATTTCAAGCTCACTTGACCAAATATGCATCCTTATCTTGACCCTAACCCCATTACAACCTAAAGAAAAGACCCCATGATACTTGTATGCATGCATGGAATATATGTTGATTGTTAGAAGAAAAATAAATTTTGGAAAAGCATGAAGTAAGGGAGGATTGAGTGATCAACCCTATACACCGAGCGAATAGAGTGCAAATACTTCCGGTGAGGGGTTCGAAGCTCAACTCCTTGTTCCCGGCTCTCGCGAGCGTTCTTCATACAAATTATGCATATTTCACTTTGATGACTAGAATTGGTAGAGTTCATACATTGCCTATCATCTTGCCCTATGTGCATATACATATGTGTATTCTAGGAAGATTGAATTTCTCTTGGCCAAGTAGATAGTAGCATACACCATAGTGCATTCATGTAGGTAGATTGCATCACATGAGCCCTACGCCCTTGTAGTCCTTTGATCTTTTGCTTTCCCTTAGCATAAAGACATGCTATACTTTAAGTGTGTGGAGGTTGATAAACCCCGTTTTTAGGGTTTATCATGCATAGAATCCAAGAATTTTATTAATGATCTTCCACACTTATTCATATAAAACTGCATGATTTCGTGTCTCTTTCCCATTTTACCTCATAGATGAAAATATGCTTCTTTTGCATCAAAATTGAGATATTGTAATCCTCTTCTATTACTATTAGATGCCTTGATCCGTTTGTTAAGTGATTTCAGATGTTATAGGGCAAAAATGGCCAAGAGGAATGAAGGAAGCATGCATGAATGGAAGGAGCATGAAACAAATCAAAGAATTGAAGTTTGGACATGCACACGCACGTGCACTGTGCGCGTACGCGTGGATGCGCTCATCCAGAGCCAGCGCAGTGGAGCCGAGCGAGGAGCCGGGGCACTTATATGGCTGGGCCATATTCCTTATGACGCTCGCGCACACCTTACGCCTGCTCGCAGATCGCAAAAGACCCCAGGGACGCGTACGCGTGTAGTGCGCGTACGCGCCGATGTGCGCACATGATTTTTTAAATGAAACACGTGCCCAGCGATTTCAAGGGGTTCCCAGGCCCTGTTTTGGAGCAGATTTTGGAGGGAAAATCTTAAGAAGACCAAGGATTAGGAGTGTTAGGACAATTAGTGATAACTGTAGATATTTTAGGGAGTTAGTTACATTTTATTTTTAGAGAGAAATACTCCAACTTCTCTCTAGGTTTTCATTTCCTCCATTGCAAGTTTCCTTTGAATTCTTAGTGAGATCTATTGCTAATTGACTTTTTGTTTTGATACAAGTGTAGATCTACTCTTCTTCTACTCTTAATTGATGTTATTTTGGTTCGATTTCTTAGATATAGATTTGGTTCACTTTGTTACTTTGAATGTGGATTAATGAATTGTGCAAATTCATTCAATTTCTTAATTGTTGATGATTGTTTGGAGTAGATAGCTTTAATTCAATTCTCTTCTCTCAATTACATCATGTTTTCTATAATTGCCTACCAATTATTTGTGATAATGACAACCTTAGCTATGGAGTAGGTTTCTCTCACTTGGCTTAGGGGTTGAGTTATTGGAGACACTTGAATAGTGGATATCAACTGTAGATTATGAATTGAGAATTGCTAATTGACTTTGAGTGCACTAAAGCTAGACTTCCTTAGGGTGAGACTAGGACTTGTGACTCAAGTTAGTTACTCTCACTTGACTTTCCTCCATTGTTAGGGGGTTAACTAAGTGAAGAAATAATAAATTCTTATCATAATTGAAGGAAACTATAATGATGGAACTTCCAATGCTTACTCTTAGCCAAGGCTTTTATCTCAATTAATTGTTGATTGCTTTGCCAACTTGAATTCTTGCACCAACTCTCAAAATCATAAAAGCCTTCCTAATCAATGATGCACATTCTAAGGAAATTCCTAGGGAAAATAACCCGGGATCAATACTCTCGGTCATAGATTTTAGAATTGTTTGATGCGGTATTTGCGTGTTGGTTAGACTATACTCACGATCGATTCACTACTAGTTTCTAACCGGCATAAGAATATTTCCGTTCATCACATGGCCGTGAGGCCAGCCTCCAAACGTAAAAGAGATGATCAAAGTTACATAAGATGATCAAAAGATCAAAAGTGATCCAAAGATATAAATTAAATCTCTAAAAGTAGTTTTTATACTAGACTAGTAACCTATGGTTACAGAAAATGAGTAACTAAGTGTAGATATCCACTTCTGGGGCCCACTTGGTGTGTGCTTGGGCTGAGCATTGAAGCTTTTTCGTGCATAGGCTGTTCTTGGAGTTAAACGCCAACTTGGGTGCCAGTTTGGGCGTTTTATGCCAGTTATGGTGCCTGTTCTGGTGTTTTACGCCAGGAAGTTTTAGGCTGGATTTGAACACCAGTTTGGGCCATCAAATCTTGGGCAAAGTATATATTGCTGGAAAGCCCAAGATGTATACTTTCCAACGCAATTGAGAGCTCACCAATTGGGCTTATGTAGCTCCAGAAAATCCACTTCGAGTCCAGGAGGGTCAGAATCCAACAGTATCTGCAGTCCTTTTTCAACCTCTGAATTAGATTTTTGCTCAGGTCCCTCAATTTCAGATAGAAAATACCTGAAATTACAAAAAAACACACAAACTCATAGTAAAGTCTAGAAATTTGATTTTTGAATAAAAACTAATAAAAATATAATAAAAAGTAACTAAAACATACTAAAAACTATGTAAAAACAATGCCAAAAGGGTATAAATTATCCGCTCATCACTTATACTTATGTTCTTTCTTGACTCATGCATCATGTGCTAGTGATGTGCCTCAATGTTTTAGTTAATTTCTCACTTACATGTTGTCACGACCATGTACGTGAGACATCTTATTCTTATTTGGCATTATTTCTCACTTGCACTTTATTAATTTCATATCTTTCTCTCTTAGCTTAATGTTTATCCCTTCTCCTCTTTTTCAGGAAGGTCACCAGGAGAGAATAGGAGCAATCACCTAGGAAGTGAGGCGACCGGCAATTCCAACATCATGAACATCACCACAAGAACCTCAGTTATCTACTCACCTTTGGAGGAGACCGACACCCCGGAGCCCACTTTGAATTGTGGCAAAGAATGCATGATGCATGGAAACTTGTCTCTCAAAAATTTTCCCTCGGCAAGTATACCGAATTATCGTCAAGTAAAAACTCACAATAGAGTGAGGTCGAATCCCACAGGGATTGATTGGTCAAGCAACTTTAATTAGAGGAATGTTCTAGTTGAGCTAAGCAGGAATTGAGTTGAGATTTGCAGAAAAGTAAATGGCGGGAAAGTAAATAACAGAAAATGTAATTGCTGGAAGTAAATGACGGAATATAAATGACAGAAAGTAAATTGCAGAATCTTAAATGGGGATTTGGGGAAATGAACATAAAGGTAAATGGCAGAAAGTAAAGAGAATGGGTAAGATCAGAAGTGAGGGATTCATTGGGCTCAGGAGATGTTGTATTCTCCGGATCAAATTCATTCTCATCTCTTCCTCAATCAATGCATTCATTGATCTCCTTGGCAATCTTAAGTGATTGGATTCCAATTCCCTGGCAACCCAATCTCTCAAATCTTGATCAATAGCCAATTCCTTGGTCTAATTGCTCATGAGAAGAGATGAAGTATGGTCACTGATAATACCATATGTATTCCCAAATCAAAGTGTTGGTAGGATTATATGTCACCATATCCATCTAAACCCCAATTTGGTCTAACATGAGAAAGCATTTCTAGCATGATCTCTTCAATCCTCTTCCAAGGTCCGAAGAGATCCAAGTATAAATAGCTTCTTTTCCAAGACAACTACCCAATTGGATGAAGATTGAAAGCTTTCTAGTAAAATCAAGAGAAAAGAAAGAAGAAGAATAATGAAAACTATTATTGATCCATCAAATTACAACAGATCTCCCTAACCCAATGAAAGGGGTTTAGTTGTTCATAGCTCTGGGAATGGAAAGCGTAAATGAAAAATACATTCTGAAAGCTCAAACTAGAAAGTGCAGGGAAAGTAAAATATACAGAGTGTAGTTGTCCACAAAATGCCAAAAGCTCCCTTACTAGTTCAAAACTACTCCTATATATACTACTCTTCTGATCTTCTAGTTGGCTTCTTCAAGTATTGGATATGGGCCTTTGGATCTTTAGTTGAAGCAGTTACACTCTTCAGTGGGCTCAGCTTTGCTTGCAGAGAAAGTGTGAGTTAAGCATGGACGTTAGTTAGGACGTTAGTGGTGTTAACGTTAAGTGAAAGTGTGGGTTCGAGAACGTTAGTGACGATCACCTTTTTCACTAACGATCACCTGATTCACGTTAACTTCAACGTTAGGGGCAGTAACGTGACCACAAACGTTGCCTCTTGGTCCTTCGCAAACGTTATTGGCATTCGCCTTTTCCAATAACGTTGCTTATTGCCCCTTTTCCCCACGTTAGAGTTCACGTTAGTATAGCTAACGTGACCTTTAACGTGGACTTGCCTATTCTTCGAGAGCATTAGTGACATTCACCTGTGTCACTAACGCTCCAAACGCCCGTCCTTCCCATGTTAGAGTTCACGTTAATTAGATTAATGTGACCACTAATGTGGTGGTGATTGCCATCTCCAACGTTAGTGACAAAGGTGAGTGTCACTAACGTTGGTCCATCAATTCCTCTTCCACGTTAGCTTCCACGTTAACGTAATTAACGTGGCAACTAACGTGGGCAATAGTGGCTTAATCCAACATTAGTGACAAAGGTGAGTGTCACTAACGTTGGC
>NC_029794.2:63646496-63647434 GCF_000816755.2 Arachis ipaensis
CCTTTTCCAATAACGTTGCTTATTGCCCCTTTTCCCCACGTTAGAGTTCACGTTAGTATAGCTAACGTGACCTTTAACGTGGACTTGCCTATTCTTCGAGAGCATTAGTGACATTCACCTGTGTCACTAACGCTCCAAACGCCCGTCCTTCCCATGTTAGAGTTCACGTTAATTAGATTAATGTGACCACTAATGTGGTGGTGATTGCCATCTCCAACGTTAGTGACAAAGGTGAGTGTCACTAACGTTGGTCCATCAATTCCTCTTCCACGTTAGCTTCCACGTTAACGTAATTAACGTGGCAACTAACGTGGGCAATAGTGGCTTAATCCAACATTAGTGACAAAGGTGAGTGTCACTAACGTTGGCAATTCCTTGTCCTTTCCACGTTAGAGTTCACGTTAATGTAATTAACGTGACTCTTAACGTGGCCAAGTGTGCCCTTTTTTCCAACGTTAGTGGTATTCACTTTTACCACTAACGTTGGAGCTTCACTTCTCTTCCACGTTAGCTTCCACGTTAACGTAATTAACGTGGCAACTAACATAGGCTATAATGGCTTTCGAAGGCGTTATTGGCGATCACTTTTCTCATTAACGTTGCAAGCTAGCTCCCATTCCACGTTAGTGGTCACGTTCACATTAGTGGTCACGTTAATTAGACTAACGTGGTTCTTCCTTTCTTCCTTTGCTTCCTTATCAAGCAATTAAAGTGCATCAAAGCTCTATGAGATCATGCATTATCCAATTTGTCATTAAATCCATGCATAATTCTCATAATTCTCATGAAAGTTCACAATGTTTGCTTGAATCAAGATGTAAGTGAATATCTACCCAAAACTTGCTTATTTGCTTAAGAAAATGCATGAAACTACCCTAAAACAGGAAAGAAAAGGTCAGGGAAACTGGCCAAAATGCCCTGGCATCACAATACCAAAC
>NC_029794.2:63647780-63656750 GCF_000816755.2 Arachis ipaensis
AACGCCCCTCCTTCCCACGTTAGAGTTCACGTTAATTAGATTAACATGACCACTAACGTGGTGGTGATTGCCATCTCCAACGTTAGTGACAAAGGTGAGTGTCACTAACGTTGGTCCATCAATTCCTCTTCCACGTTAGCTTCCACGTTAACGTAATTAACGTGGCAACTAACGTGGGCAATAGTGGCTTAATCCAACATTAGTGACAAAGGTGAGTGTCACTAACGTTGGCAATTTCTTCCTCCTCCCACGTTAGTGTTCACGTTAATTAGATTAATGTGGCTCTTAACGTGGCTTATGTATGGCCTTTTGGAACGTTAGTGGTGTTTACTTTTACCACTAATGTTGGAGCTCCTCTTTTCTTTCCACGTTAGCTCCCATGTTAATGTAATTAACGTGGCAACTAATATGGGCTATGATGGCTTTCGAAGGCATTATTGGCGATCACTTTTCTCATTAACGTTGCAAGCTAGCTCCCATTCCACGTTAGTGGTCACGTTAATTAGACTAACGTGGCTACTAACGTGGTTATTCCTTGCTTCCTTTGTCCTGAAATCAAGCAATTAAAGTGCATCAAAGCTCTATGAGATCATGCATTATCCAATTTGTCATTAAATCCATGCATAATTCTCATGAAATCATGTAAAGTTCACAATGTTTGCTTGAATCAAGATGTAAGTGAATATCTACCCAAAACTTGCTTATTTGCTTAAGAAAATGCATGAAACTACCCTAAAACAGTAAAGAAAAGGTCAGTGAAACTGGCCAAAATGCCCTGGCATCACAATACCAAACTTAAAGCTTGCTTATCCCTAAGCATGTACTGAAACATAAGAATGATGAATGAAAGAACAAGAGGAACAAGTTCTTATTATAGAAGTAAAGCTCTTGGTTTATGGGGTTTCATGCATAGCAACTGAGTTTCGTTCCTTTACTGGTTTCCAAGTCCTTATCATGCTTTTAAAAACTTGTTTGATTTCATCATATGAGATCCTTATTCTTTGATCCTCCCCCTTTTCAGGGTTTATTGCATCCTTAGGCTAAGTGCTCTGTGAGGGGGCGACTCCTAAGAACTTATTCATCCAAGCAGATCCTTGGTATAGGATCACCACAGACACATCCTTCACGATTTAAACCCTTAGTGCCTAGCCTTATTTCTTATTACTTTTCTTTCTTTTTCAAACTCTTATTGTTCTTTCTTTTTCTTATTAGGATCTTGTTGTTTGGTTAATCTCATAGAATGTGTTTCAAGCATGTAATTCAATGCATAAGTGTCCTTATACCTTACAGGTGAACCAACTTACCTAACCTATTACCACACCACAGACCTTGAGAACTTACTCCACAATGTGAAATCCACTCTGGTTTTTCTTTTCATAACATTCTTTTTCATTAAATTCAAAGGGCAAGCATACAAGTAAGTAGGATGAAAATGAAAACAGGTAACTTGGACAGCACACATATGACAAAAGCAACTGAAAATATTAGAGACAGAATTGAAAATTCCTAAGCTACTATGGAAGTATGTTCTGTTCCATACATGATTTTCCTTATTTAGACTTCAAAGAGATAAAACGAAGAGGGAACTCCACCACCTTTTACTCACGGGGCTGCCCATGCTCTTCCTCTTGTTTGTCCTCTTTGTGTCCATTTGTGTTTCCTCGTATCCGTGTCATTCTGGCTCTTTTCCAATCCTCAAGTGCTTTCCTTACTGATTCATGACTCCTTTCGACTTTTTCTCTTTCTTCTCGCGCTAAGTCATCCTTCACTTCTTTATATCTTGTGATTCCCGGATGCAATATAGGCAATTGTCCGACTAAGTATCCTAGCCTGGCTTGAGTGTTCACATGATGTCCAGTCACACTTATGTAAACTCCTTCTGAAAATGCCCTGTATTCGTCGAAGAGTTCTGCCTGTTCTATTTGTTTCCGATGCATCTCATGTATGTATGCACCTTGATGTGCTTGGATATTGATTAGATTTTGGATGGCTTCTTGTTGTTGGTCTTGCCTTTATTCCAACCTGTGGAAGGATTCACCCCACTGTTTTCCTTGTTCCAATTGCTGTTCCATCATTTGCTTTTGCCACTCTTCCTGTTGATTCATCCATCTAGAGAGTGATTCTTCTTGGCGGTTCATCATTTGTAGTTGAAGCTCTTTATGTGCCCCTTGATTCTCCACATATTGTCTAGATAAGCCATCAATGGCTTCCTGTAATCGGTGCATGTCCAAAGTGGCTGGGGCTTGCTCCCCTAGGTCTTGTCCTTCTACCACTTGATGGGCTGTCCTCTTTCTTAGCCTTCGCTGAGGTAGGGGAGATGCAACAGCATGCATCCGTCGAACATTAATAGGGATGCCAGCTTTTATCCATTCGGGATTCTCATCTTCGAACACCACCCCAGCTCTGTCACACAGACGGAAAATAGTACTGGGGTAGCCTAACTTTCCTCCAGAATTGCTTTTCTCAGCCATCTTCCTAATGCCTTGGGCTATGAGTTCATGAACCTTGATCTCTCCCCTTTTTAGTATACATTGCACCATTGTTTCTCTCTTAAGATTCACCTCTGAGTTATTCCCGGCAGGGAGGATGAATCTTCTTACAATTTCGAACCACCCCTTTGCTTTAAGGGTAAGGTCTCCTCTCTTGATGAACTTGGGCTTTCTTTGAGGATCTCGTACCCAATCAGCTTCTTGCACGCAAATATCTTGCACAATATGGTCATAATTGGGACTGCTATCTGTTTTGGAGTGATAGCTTTCCTTTGCAAATGGTATGATTCATAGTTTTAACGCCCTCATAATGCTCATGGGACTAAAATCCACTGTTGCTCCTCTTACAAAACTTATATAGGACTCATCTACCTTATCATACTGGACCGCATTTGCATAAAACTCTCTTACAAGGGTTGCATTTACTTTAGTGACCGGATCAGTAAGGAGCTCCCATCTTCTTTTTTCCACTTTCTCCGAAATTTCGGGGCACTCAGTTTTCTTGACTTGAAAGCCTAGCTCATATATGATCTCCTTATCAGCCATCCACCCAAATTGAAGTGCATGGTGAGAGGTTCTAAACTTCCTTTCATCAAAAGGGCGTTGCTCCATAGGCTCATTCCCCTTTCATCTTTTAGAGCTGGATGAGGCCATGAGTGACTTCCGAATTTGAATTTGTAAAAGTATGGATGATTGGTGAGAGTATCTTTGATGGGGTAAGAGGTGTTGGGTTTCGAAAGTGAGAAGTACAAAGAATGGAAATTAGAATGTGAAGGGGTATGGAATAAGAACCACTTATATAGAAAAGTGGTGAGTAAATGAAAGGTGTGGATTGATGGTGTGGGTGTATGATGAACGGAGAGGGTTTAGCATGGGATGAGCAGAAAGATCATCAACTTTTTGATGGGGTTGGTTCGATTTCCAAGTGTGTCATTCTTCCAATGCTGCATGGCAACATTTCCCAATGCATTCCCCTTGAAGACATGTGTATAGTCCCCTCTTTTTGAAGTGGTCAAACCCTCCTTTTTCAATTGTCCCATCAATTCCTTCCAAACTTCCCTTCATTTCCCCTAAAAAAAGAATGTTATTAATAACTTTTTGGATAATGGCAGCAAAATTAAAAAAAAAAAAGGAAAGAATTACTACTTTTTAAAATTTTTGTTTTTAAATGACTAAGTGCTATTCATGAATGCAAACCAACTAACTATTTAGTTATCCATGTATGCAACATTGGTGACACCAAACTTAGTTTGTAACCATGTGGTGTAAAAAAATTTGTTCAAGGTTCTAAGAGTGACATGATATGAATTAAATTCATGTCCTCTTAGTATGCCTTGAACACCAAACTTGTTCTTCACTATATGTTGCATAAAAGGATTCATTCAAGTATATGTCAAAGTTGATTTGGAATGCATGAACCTTGCATTATTAACTACTTTAAAAGCATATAAACATGGGTTGCCTCCCATGAAGCGCTTCTTTAGCTTCATTGGCTTGACGTTCTGCCTTTGTCAGGGTGATTGGTAATGCTTCAAATCTTCCCCCTTGCAGTGAATCTATCTCCATTGGCTTCGTTAAGGATCTCCACGTGTTCTAATGAGAGAATTTTGTTGATGGTCAAAACTTTAGGCATCTGAGATGGGATGGTAGAGAGATGAGGTGGGATAACTGGGAGATAAGCTGAGATCACTTTATCCCCTGGAGAGAAATCCTCTGTAGGGATCTTCTTGTTCCTCCATCTCCTTGGTGCCTTCTTCTTTGTTTCTTTTAATGTTGCCTTGCTCTTTGTGGCCTCTTTTTCCAAGGAAATTTTGTTGCTAGTCTCATATGAATCTGGTGGTTTTGGTTCCTCTTGGATTTCCTTTAACTGTGTACCTTCTGACTGTTTTGCTTACCAGCCAAAGGGATTCCCAGGTGTACAGCTTGTGTTTCAATGCTTGTTTCTTCCACCAGTGCCTTGTCGTGTTCTTCCCTTGGTTCCTTCTTTTCTTGATCTGCTTCTTGTGAGGGTTTGAAGACATTGAATGCGAGTTATTCATCATGTATCCTCAGGATTAGCTCTCCTCGCTCCACATCTATAAGCGCTCTGGCTGTAGCTAGAAATGGTCTTCCCAATATGATTGGATAGAGGGTACTTTCTTCCATTTCCAATATGAGAAAGTCTGTGGGAAGGAAGTAGTTCCCAACCTTCACCAACACGTTTTCAACCACTCCTACTGCTTGTTTTTGAGTTTTGTTAGCCAACCTGATAACTACATATGTGGGCATTAGCTCATTGATCTGCAGCTTCTTCATGAGGGATAGAGGCATTAAATTAATGCTTGCTCCCAGATCACAGAGTCCCTTATCAATTACTGTTTCTCCTATGGCACAGGGGATGTGAAAACTCCCTGGATCCTTCCTTTTTGTAGGCAACTCTGGTTGAATGAGAGCACTGCACTCCTTATTCATCACTATTTTTTGCCCTCTTGTGAGTCAGCTTTTCCTGGTCAGTAGCTCCTTCATACACTTAATGTATGAGGACATTTATTGGAGAGCCTTGATGAATGGTATGTTTACATGGAGAGATGCAAACATATCAAGGAACTTTGAGTAGATTCTCTTTTCTACACCACCCTTGAGTCTTTGGGGAAAATGTGTATAGAGTTTCAGAATCTCCTTCTGTGTAATTTTGGTTTCTTGGTGACCCTCTTCCTGCTTCTCTACTGAGGTGTCTCTAGGTTGTACGAATGGTTTGTTCAGCTCTTCCTCAGTCCCCTTATCACTTATAGTGACCATCTTGCATTCTTCCCATCTTACTTTCTTTGCTTCACCTCTCGGATTTTTCTCTGTGTCACTTGGAAAGCTGTCAGTAGGTTTGGGAATCTTCTCAGAGAGGTATCCCACTTGAAATTCTAGCCTCTTGATTGTGTCTCCCTGGTTTTTAATATTGGCTCGCACCTCCTCCTTGAACACCTTGTTATCTTGGATTTCCTTACATATGCCTTCAAGTAGAGTCTCAATCCTTAAGAGTCTATCTTCGAATGATGGTGAGTTGAGATTGGAGGGATAAGAAGGGCCATTTTGGTTTTGATATGGATGTTGAGAAGTGTTGTTAGGTGGGTGCAGATATGATCTCTGTGTGAAATGTTGGTGAGTTGCATTGTTGTTGAGGTTGTGACGTCTCTGATCTTGGCCTTGATCTTATTGATTTCCCCACCCAAAGTTTGGGTGGTTCCTCTAACCAGGATTATAAGTTTTGGAGTATGGATCATGGGTCTTCCTAGGTGAGTTCCCAATGTAGTTGGCTTGTTCCTGATCACCCTCTGCCTCTACATTCACTCCTTCTTGAGCTGCTGATGAGGTGGTGATTGCTGCTACTTGGTTCCTTTCCATCTTCTTGGTAAGGTCAGCCAGCTGCTTGGTGATCATCTTGTTTTGAGCCAACAGTGCATCCACATTGCTTAGCTCTATCACTCCTCTAGTGTTGCCTCTTTCAGAAGCATAGAAGTAATCATTCTCAACTACAGTCTCAATGACATCTATGGCTTCTTCAATGGTCTTCTTCTTGTTCGGAGATCCCCCAGATGAGTGGTCTACTGCCTTCTTTGATTCATAAGAAAGACCTTCAATGAAAATGTGTAACTGCACCCATTCATTGAACATATCTGGCGGGCACCTTCTTGTCAAGTCCTTAATCCTCTCCCATGCTTCATAGAGAGTTTCACCATCTTGTTGCCTGAAGGTTTGTACCTCAGCTCTCAACCTGTTGATTCTTTGAGGAGGATAGAATCTCGCCAAGAATTTATTCACCACATCTTTCCAGGTTGTTAAGCTCTCCTTCGGGTAAGACTCCAGCCATTTAGATGCTTTGTCCTTGAGTGAAAAAGGGAACAAAAGCAATCTATAGGTGTCAGGATGAACACCATTAGACTTCACAATATCACATATCCTCAGGAAGGTGGTTAGATGTTGATTGGGGTCTTCTTGGACACTTCCTCCGAATGAACAGTTGTTCTGAACAAGGGTGATGAGCTGTGGCTTTAATTCAAAGTTATTGGGATGCATGGTTGGCTTTTGGATGCTACTTCCACAGTTTCCTGGGTTTGGATTGATATAAGAGCTTAGAACTCTTCTCTCTTGTCTAGCATGATGCACTGGACCTTCTCTGCCATGGTTGTGAGCCTCTTCTTCATGATGGTTCTCCATATTCTCATCTATGTCTGGTTTAAAATGCTCCTCCTCTTCCTCAGCACTAACAACTCTCTTTCCTCTTGCTTCCCTCCTTAGTCTAAGGAAGGTCCTCTCAGGTTCAGAATCAAAGGAAGTTGAAGCCCCGCTTCTTCTACCTATCATACAACAAACAAGGCACAAGCAAGAAGGAGACAAATGTAGGAAGTATTCTCGTCAGAAATGATGTTAATGTGAGTGATGCAATACATCAAACAGTTAGTGGGTTACTAAACTGAATTGCAACAAATAAGAGAACACCACAAACGGGTAAGGGGTAAAGGAAAGAAAATAACTAAAACTGAAAGTAAATCACTCAAACAGAATTTAAACAAAAGAAAAGAAAATCGCTCAATCTAGTTATCCAACAATTTAATCATTGTTGATACAAAATCAATCCCCGGCAACAGCGCCATAAACTTGATGCATGGAAACTTGTCTCTCAACAATTTTCCTCAGCAAGTATACCGAATTGTCGTCAAGTAAAAACTCACAATAGAGTGAGGTCGAATCCCACAGGGATTGATTGGTCAAGCAACTTTAATCAGAGGAATGTTCTAGTTAAGCTAAGCAGGAATTGAGTTGAGATTTGTAGAAAAGTAAATGACAGAAAAGTAAATAACAGAAAATGTAATTGCTGGAAGTAAATGACGGAATGTAAATGACGGAAAGTAAATTGCAGAATCTTAAATAGGGATTTGGGGAAATGAACATAAAGGTAAATGGCAGAAAGTAAAGAGAATGGGTAAGATCATAAGTGAGGGATTCATTGGGCTTAGGAGATGTTGTATTCTCCGGGTCAAATTCATTCTCATCTCTTCCACAATCAATGCATTCATTGATCTCCTTGGCAATCTTAAGTGATTGGATTCCAATTCCTTGGCAACCCAATCTCTCAAATCTTGATCAGTAGCCAATTCCTTGGTCTAATTGCTCATAAAAAGAGATGAAGTATGGTCACTGATTTTACCACATGTATTCCCAAATCAAAGTGTTGGTAGGATTATATGTCACCATATCCATCCAAACCCCAATTTGATCCAACATGAGAAAGCATTTCTAGCATGATCTCTTCATTCCTCTTCCGAGGTCCGAAGAGATCCAAGTATGAATAGCTTCTTTTCCAAGACAACTACCCAATTGGATGAAGATTGAAAGCTTTCAAGTAAAATCAAGAGAAAAGAAAGAAGAAGAATAATGAAAACTATTATTGATCCATCAAATTACAACAGAGCTCACTAACCCAATAAAAGGGGTTTAGTTGTTCATAGCTCTGGGAATGGAAAGCGTAAATGAAAAATACATTCTGAAAGCTCAAACTAGAAAGTGCAGGGAAAGTAAAATATACAGAGTGTAGTTCTCCACAAAATGCCAAAAGCTGCCTTACTAGTTCAAAACTACTCCTATATATACTACTCTTCTAATCTTCTAGTTGGCTTCTTCAAGTCTTGGATATGGGCCTTTGGATCTTTAGTTGAAGTAATTACACTCTTCAGTGGGCTCAGCTTTGCTTGCAGGGAAAATGTGAGTTAGGCATAGACGTTAGTTAGGACGTTAGTGGTGTTAACATGAAGTGAAAGTGTGGGTTCGAGAACGTTAGTGACGATCACCTTTTTCACTAACGTTCCAAGCCAAAATTGATTCACGTTAACTTCAACGTTAGTGGCACTAACGTGACCACTAACGTTGCCTCTTGGTCCTTCGCAAACGTTATTGGCATTCGCCTTTTCTAATAACGTTGCTTATTGCCCCTTTTCCCCACGTTAGAGTTCACGTTAGTATAGCTAACGTGACCTTTAACGTGGACTTGCCTATTCTTCGAGAGCGTTAGTGACACTTACCTTTGTCACTAACGCTCCAAACGCCCCTCCTTCCCATGTTAGAGTTCACGTTAATTAGATTAACGTGACTACTAACGTGGTGGTGATTGCCATCTCCAACGTTAGTGACAAAGGTGAGTGTCACTAACGTTGGTCCATCAATTCCTCTTCCATGTTAGCTTCCACATTAACGTAATTAACGTGGCAACTAACGTGGGCAATAGTAGCTTAATCCAACGTTAGTGACAAAGGTGAGTTCAAACGTTAAGGTGAGTGTCACTAACGTTGGCAATTCCTTGTCCCTTCCACGTTAGAGTTCACGTTAATGTAATTAACGTGACTCTTAACTCTTAACTTGTGCCCCTTTTTCCAACGTTAGTGGTATTAACTTTTACCACTAACGTTGGAGCTTCACTTCTCTTCCACGTTAGCTTCCACGTTAACGTAATTAA
>NC_029794.2:63659129-63661400 GCF_000816755.2 Arachis ipaensis
ACTAACGTGGTGGTGATTGCCATCTCCAACGTTAGTGACAAAGGTGAGTGTCACTAACGTTGGTCCATCAATTCCTCTTCCACGTTAGCTTCCACGTTAACATAATTAACATGGCAACTAACGTGGGCAATAGTGGCTTAATAGTGGCTTAATCCAACGTTAGTAACAAAGGTGAGTGTCACTAACGTTGGCAATTCTTTGTCCCTTCCACGTTAGAGTTCACGTTAATGTAATTAACGTGACTCTTAACGTGGTCAAGTGTGCCTCTTTTTCCAACGTTAGTGGTATTCACTTTTACCACTAACGTTGGAGCTTCACTTCTCTTCCACGTTAGCTTCCATGTTAACATAATTAACGTGGCAACTAACGTGGGCTATAATGGCTTTCGAAGGCGTTATTGGCGATCACTTTTCTCATTAACGTTGCAAGCTAGATCCCATTCCACATTAGTGGTCACGTTAATTAGACTAACGTGGTTCTTCCTTTCTTCCTTTTACCTGAAATCAAGCAATTAAAGTGCATCAAAGCTCTATGAGATCATGCATTATCCAATTTGTCATTAAATCCATGCATAATTCTCATGAAATCATGTAAAGTTCACAATGTTTGCTTGAATCAAGATGTAAGTGAATATCTACCTAAAACTTGCTTATTTGCTTAAGAAAATGCATGAAACTACCTAAAAACAGTAAAGAAAAGGTCAGTGAAACTGGCCAAAATGCCCTGGCATCAATGCATTCGAGAGGTGGTTGATGAGCGAATATTTTATACGCTTTTTGGTGTTAGTTTCATATAGTTTTTACCATGTTTTATTTAGTTTTTATTAAGTTTTTATAGGTTTTAATGTTAAATTCATTTTTTTGGATTCCACTTTGAGTTTTTGTTTTTTTGTACCATTTCAGGTATTTTCTGGCTAAAATTGAGGAGTTGGAGCAAAAGTCTGATTCAGAGACAGAGAAAGCACTGCAGATACTGTCCAAATCTAACCTCCTTGCATTCGGAAGAGATTTTTTGAAGCTACAGAAGTCCAAATGGAGCATTCTCAATAGCTATCGAAAGCTGACTTCCAAAGCTTTCCAGAAATGTATAATACTCTAATCTTTGTTTTAGACTAGAAGTCCCAAAACTGGCGTCCAACGCTAGCTACCTGCCCCCTTCCAGGCGTCCAGCGCCCAAAGAACAGTGACCAATGTACAAACGCCTAGAGAGGACCCCCAGCTAGTGTTCCACGCCCAAGAGACTTCATAGCACATAGATCTCATCAAATCTTAACCCAAATACTCACCAAGTGGGCCCTAGAAGTGAATTTTAGCACTAAAAAGACTATTTTACCCTTACTAGTCACTGTTTAGTATTTAAGGGATTTTATTCATGTTATTCAGACACTTTTTAACAACTTTTCATCACTTTTACTGTCATACACGTTTTACCATCAGTATAAGTTTCTAAACCTCCTAGGTTGAGGGGAGGAGCCCTGCTGAGTCTTATGAATTAATAAAAGTATTATTGTTTCTTCTTCGATCCGTGTTTGATTTATCTCTAAGATGTAGAATCCGATCTTTATCGTGGTGAATAGGATGATCTGACAAATTAGCTCTGTTCATCACATTAAGATGAATGTGCCTGACAAACACTCGCGTCTACTTTGGTTCATGTGAATACGTGACTAGAAAGCATGAGCCAACAGCTATGTTTATACATCTCTCAGAGGGCTAATCCATGACTTCATTGGAGACTTCTCGAGACACCAGTTCAGCCAATTTCCAGGGAGACTAGCGTCTCCGTGGTACAGGCTAGAATCCTAAGAAGCAGTGGTGCACGAAATTGTGATGTCCAGGCTCGAACAATCCCTGGTAATGGCTCCAAAGCTTGGTGCTCTGATCTTAATTCATAATTGTCACAACTTCGATACAACTAACCAGCAAGTGCACTGGGTCGTCCAAGTAATACCTTACGTGAGTAAGGGTCGAATCCCACGGAGATTGTTGGTATGAAGCAAGCTATTCTTGGCCAAAGTATGGACTATTATATATTGCTAGAAAGCCCTGGATGTCTACTTTCCAACACAAGTGGAAGCGCGCCATTTCGAGTTCTGTAGCTCCAGAAAATCCACTTTGAGTGCAGGGAGGTCAGAATCCAACAGCATCAGCAGTCCTTCTTCAACCTCTGAATTTGATTTCTGCTCAAGTCCCTCAATTTCAGCCAGAAAATATCTGAAATCATAGAAAAACACACAAACTCATAGTAAAGTCCAGAAATGTGAATTTAACA
>NC_029794.2:63661560-63663925 GCF_000816755.2 Arachis ipaensis
CCAAGCAACTGAAAATCAAGTAGGATAAAAAGAAGAGAATATACTATAAATTCCAACTATCAATGAAACATAGCTTCAATTATATGAGCGGGACTTATAGCTTTTTGCCTTTTGAATAGTTTTGGCATCTCACTTTATCCATTGAGGTTTAGAATGATTGGCATCTATAGGAACTCAGAGTTCGAATAGTGTTATTGACTCTCCTAGTTCAGTATGATGATTCTTGAACACAGCTTCTTTATGAGTCTTGGCCGTGGCCCTAAGCACTTTGTTTTCCAGTATTACCACCGGATACATAAATGCCACAGACACATAATTGGGTGAACCTTTTCAGATTGTGACTCAGCTTTGCTAAAGTCCCCAATTAGAGGTGTCCAGGGTTCTTAAGCACACTCTTTGTTTTTGCTTTGGACCTTGACTTTAACCGCTCAGTCTCAAGTTTTCACTTGACACCTACACGCCACAAGCACATGGTTAGGGACAGCTTGGTTTAGCCGCTTAGACCAGGATTTTATTCCTTTAGGCCCTCATATCCACTGATACTCAAAGCCTTGGGATCCTTTTTATTTGCCCTTGCCTTTTGGTTTTAAGGGTTATTGGCTTTTTCTGATTGCTTTTTCTTTTTCTTTCTATTTTTTTCTATTTTTTTTTCGCCCCCTTTTTTTTTCTGCAAGCTTTGTTCTTTGCTGCTTTTTCTTGCTTCAAGAATCATTTTTATGATTTTTTAGATTATCAAATAACATGTCTCCTAGTCATCATTCTTTCAAGAGCCAACATATTTAACATTCTTAAACAACAACTTCAAAAGACATATGCACTGTTCAAGCATACATTCAGAAAACAAGAAGTATTGTCACCACATCAATATAATTAAGCTAAGTTCAAGGATAAATTCGAAACTCATGTACTTCTTGTTCTTTTGAATTAAAATATTTTTCATTTAAGAGAGGTGATGGATTCATAGGACATTTATAACTTTAAGACAAAGTTACTAACTACTAATGATCATGTAATGAAGACACAAACATAGATAAGCACATAACATAGAAAATGAAAAGCAGAAGAAATAAGAACAAAGAATGAATCCACCTTAGTGATGTCCTTGAGCTCTTCTATGTCTCTTCCTTGTCTTTGCTGCTCCTCCTTCATTGCTTTTAGATCTTCTTTGATTTCATGAAGGATGATGGAGTGCTCTTGATGTTCCACCCTTAGTTGCTTCCAATAATTGTGTGGAAGAAAATGTATCCCCTGAGGTATCTCAGGGATCTCTTCATTTGCAGTCAAATGTTCTACCACTGAGCTATAGACCCTTGATGGAAGCTTTTGTCTTCCCTTTCCTCTTTCTAGAGGTTTCTCTGGCCTTAGGTGCCATTAATGGTTATGGAAAAAACAAAAAAAGCTATGCTTTTACCACACCAAACTTAGAATGTTGCTCGCCCTCGAGCAAAAGAAGAAAGAATAGTAGAATAAGAAGAAGACATGGAGGAGATGGATGGGAATGTGTATTCGGCCATATGGGTGGGATTGGGTGGGAGAGAGATGTTGAATTTTGAAGGTAGTGGGTGTATGGATGTGAGTGGTAAATGGAAAGTAGAAGGGATGATCATGAATGGGAAGAGAGATGATGAGGTAGGTGGAGATACTGTGGGGTCCACAGATCCTGAGGTGTCAAGGCATTTACATCCCTGCACCAATTTAGGCATGTAAAATGCCCTTGCACACAACTCTAGGCGTTCAGCGCCAGGTTGGTGCCCTTTTTGGGCGTTCAACGCCCCTTTGCTGCCATTTCTGGCGTTGAACGCCAGAACCATGCTTGTTCTGGGCGTTCAGCGCCAGGATGCTCCCATTCTGGGCGTTCAGCGCCAGAACTATGTTCTGTTCTGGCATTTGAACGCCAGACAGATGCTCCTCTAGGGTGTGATTTTTCTTCTGCTATTTTTGATTCCTGTTTTTGATTTTTTTTTTTTTGTTTATTTTGTGACTCCACATGATCATGAACCTAAGAAAACATGAAAAACAATAAAAATAAGAATTAGATAAACATTGGGTTGCCTCCCAACAAGCGCTTCTTTAATGTCAATAGCTTGACAGTGTGCTCTCATGGAGCCTCACAGATGTGCAGAGCTTTGTTGAGACTCTCCAACACCAAACTTAAAGTTTGGATATGGGAGTTCAACACCAAACTTACAGTTTGGTTGTGGCCTCCCAACACCAAACTTAGAGTTTGACTGTGGGGGCTCTGGTTGACTCTGCTTTGAGAGAAGCTTTTTCTGCTTCCTCTTCATGGTTGCAGAGGGAGATCCTTGAGTTTTAAACACAAGGGAGTCCTCATTCCATTGAAGGACTAGTTCACCTCTGTCAACAT
>NC_029794.2:63663938-63694993 GCF_000816755.2 Arachis ipaensis
AGAGTCCTTTCAGGTTCTGGATCTGCTGCCACAAGAATGTTCTTGTCCTTGCTCCTGCTCATATGACAAAGAAGAAGGCACAGAAAAATAATAATAATAATAATAATAGAGATCCTTTATACCATAGTATAGGGATCCCTTTGTGAGTGGAAGAAAAAAGGGGGAGACAAAGAATGTGATGTAAAGGAAGAAACACAACTGTACGGATGGAAGAGATGTGAGATGAGATGTTAGGATATGAATGAATAAATAGAATGAGATGGGGGAGGGATAATTTTCGAAAATTATTTTGAAAAAGAGTTAGTGATTTTCGAAAATGGTTTTTTTGAAAAATGTTAGTAATTTTCGAAAATTTTTGAAATCAAAAATAAAAAATAAAAATAATTAGTTAATTAAAAAGAAATTTTTGAAAAAGAGGGAAGATATTTTCGAAAATTAGAGAGAGAGAGTTAGTTAGGTAGTTTTGAAAAAAAAACAAACAAAAAGTTAGTTAGTTAGTTGAAACAAATTTGAAAAGATAAGAAGTTAGGAAGTTAGAAAAGATATTTTGAAAAGATATTTTTGAAAAAGATAAGATAACAAAGTCAACTCAAATTTTCGAATTTGATGAGAGAAAAAGGGAAAGATATTTTTTTGATTTTTGAAATTTTTATGAAAAAAAAAACATGAAAAATATGCAATGCATGAAATTTTTAGATCAAAACAATGAATGCGTGCAAGAATGCTATGAATGTCAAGATGAACACCAAGAACACTTTGAATGTCATGATGAACATCAAGAAAATATTTTTGAAAAATTTTTAATGCAAAGAAAACATGCAAGACACCAAACTTAGAATTCTTTAATGCTTAGACACTAAGAATTCCAGAATGCATATGATAAACATGAAAAGACATAAAACAAAAAGTCATCAAGATCAAACAAGAAGACTTACCAAGAACAACTTGAAGATCATGGAGAACACTATGAATGCATGATATTTTCGAAAAAAATGCAAGATGCATATGCAAGTGACACCAAACTTATGATATGACTCAAGACTCAAACAAGAAACACAAAATATTTTTGATTTTTTATGATTTTCTAATTTTTTTGGATTTTTCTTTTATATTTTTTCGCATATTAAAAGGAAAAATAAGGATTCCAAAAATTTTTAATATGAATTCCAGGAATCTTGCCATGTTAGTCTAAAGCTTCAGTCCAGGAATTAGACATGGCTCACTAGCCAGCCAAGCTTTCAAAGAAAGCTCCAGTCCAAAACACTAGACATGGCCAATGGCCAGCCAAGCTTCAGCAGGTGATCATGGATCAGCAGCAGGTGGATGAGCAACAACTAATTTGCTCTTGATAACAAATTGCAAGCCTCAGTCCAAATGAATTTAGACATGGCTTTACAGGCAGCCAGGCTTCACATGCTTCATGAAACACTAGAATTCATTCTTAAAAATTTTGAATAAACTTTTGAAAACATTTTTATTATTTTTTTTTTGAAAACAAAAGAGAAATTTTTTTGAAAATATTTTTGAAAGATTTTTGAAAAGAAAACGAAAAGAAAGTTACCCAATCTGAGCAACAAGATGAACCGTCAGTTGTCCAAACTCGAACAATCCCCGGCAACGGCGCCAAAAACTTGGTGCACGAAATTGTGATGTCCAGGCTCGAACAATCCCTGGTAATGGCTCCAAAGCTTGGTGCTCTGATCTTAATTCATAATTGTCACAACTTCGATACAACTAACCAGCAAGTGCACTAGGTCGTCCAAGTAATACCTTACGTGAGTAAGGGTCGAATCCCACGGAGATTGTTGGTATGAAGAAAGCTATGGTCACCTTGTAAATCTCAGTCAGGCGGATATAAAGTGATAATGTTGTTTTCGAATATTATATACTAAAATAGGGATAGAGATACTTATGTAAATCATTGGTAGGAATTTCAGATAAGCGAATGGAGATGCTTTTCGTTCCTCTGAACCTCTGCTTTCCTGCTATCTTCATCCAATCTAAAAACAATGCCAAAAAGCGTATAAATTATCCGCTCATCAAGCAGCATCCTCTGATCCGGAAGATTCGACCTTGTCTTTGCTGATTTGAGTAGGATCGCCAAGAGAATGGACTGTTATGCACTCCACCCTTCATCAGATTGGATGACCACGGTCAATGGTGTTCAATCTGTAGCAGAGAAGATCAATGACCATGGACTATGGCGTTGATCACATACAGCCTGCCATAGAAGAAGATCATTCACAAGCAAGGAAGATAGTAGTACTAGAGTTAATTTAGAAAGACAAAGCAACACCAATTCTTCAACATATCCCTATTGCTGATTCTAAAAGTCCTAATACAATTCCATATCCAACAACCTTCTAATCTGCTTGACTAAGACCTGCAAGATAACCATAGCTTGCTTCCAACCATATTCCTCGTGGGATCGACTCTGACTCGCTCAAGTATTACTTGGACGACCCAATGCACTTGCTGGTACAACAGTACAAAAGTGTGGGGATTTGTGCTACCAGTGGAAATGGAGGTGCCCCTATCACCATCCTTTGGCCATTGGATGTGGCGATCCCGTACCCCCTTATTCATCTTTGAATGCACCGAGTCAATTTTCTTTTTGTAGTTAGTTGTTGCATGATAGATTGCATGATAACTAGAGTTTGTACATATTATACCCATCCTTGTGTTAGGACTACTTGGTTGAAGTGATGACTTCTTTCCCAAGAAAATTGTTTTAGGGCACCCCACCAATTTGAATAAAAAATTTTTATGGTTCTTGTTTGAAGGAATTAATTTTGGAACATGATTTTAGAGCTAGAACACACATGGCTAGTGAAGTTTTGAGCCTAATTGATTGGTTATATTTTATCAACCAATATTTTATTTTGGTGTGTGTTGTTCTCTTTAAGATTGTGATCTTTGTCTTGCTTGATTCTATATGTCTATTGTTCAATGTATGTATGTATGTATGTGATTGAGGCCTTTGTTTCATTAAAGCCCACATACTTAAATGGCCTTACCTTTTCATCATCCTTTGCAAACTAATGTTGAGCCTATTTGACCCCTTTTGTTCTCTATTTTAGCACATCACTAACTCTAAGCGAAAAACAATGAATGTCCTTAATTTAAATCCTTGGTTAGCTTAGACTAGTGAGATTGTGCACAATTTAAGTGTAGGAAAATTTGGTTTGGAAACATTTGGTTTGTGAATTGGGTATTTTATACTTTTTTGTTAAAATGTGAAAAATTGTGGGCACATATTCATGCATTTAATACTTTAATCATACACATTAATCTCTTGTATATATTCTCTACCATATATATACATGTATAAAAATAGAAAATAAAAATAAAAACAAAATAAAAGAAAAATAAAAACAAAAAAAAAGAGAGGAAAAGAAAAAGAGAAAAATAAAGCAATAAAAAAGGGACACAAATGGCCCAAGGTAAACGGTGATAGCGATGCATATGAATTGTGTAAAAATTAGGATGCATGAATATGTAGGAAAGATAGTTAATGGGTAGTTAGGCTTGCATTTTGATTACATTGATTGTTTTAGGTTAGGTGGGGAAATTTGGGCTAATCAAGGATCCAAATTCTAGTCCACTTGACCAAATAATAATCCCACCTTAACCCTAACCCCATTACAACCCATGAAAACACCTCTTGATATGTGTAGTCATGCATTGAATATATGTTGATTGGTAGAGGAAGAGAAATCCTTAGAAAGTAAGATTGGTAGAGAATGGAGAGAATCGACCCACAAACACTAGGGAGATTAGAGTGTAAACACTTCCGGTGAGGGTTCAACGCTTAATCCCTTGTTCTTTTCTTTCACGAGCTTTCTTCTTTCAAGATTGTTTATGCTTCATTTTGATATTTGAATTGGTGAAATTCATGAATCATCATACTCTCTTAGCCCTACATGTTCATATACGTTCTTGGAGATTGATTCATTTTTAACCAAATAGGTAGAAGCATTTTGAATATAGTTGCATTCATGAAGATACGTCGTATCTCATAAGTCTTTGATGGTGGCGAAATACCGTCGGTAAGGAATTTCACAAGATTTCCGCGTTGCAAGTATAGCCCTCAACCGACAAATAATCCGCGAATCAAATTTCGAAGGAATTGGTTGTCACAAGTTCAACCCCAATAAAAGTAACTAAAGTATTCAAACCTCGGGTCGTCTCACAAGAAATGGGCAAACATGTGCATCAACGTTGGTTAGAATTCCAGGGTTGCAAATCATGAGCAAGAAATTAAACTAAGAATCCTAACAAGTAAGTAATCTTGAAGTGCAAGAAACTAATTCAAATAACTAAAGAAAGATGTGAGAAATTCCAAACAAATAAGGTAACATCCAATAAAAGTCTACTCTAAAACTAAACAAATAACTATGACTAAGACAAAGCAATTAGGATTTTTGGGTTTTCAAATATGAATGATAAAGCAACTCTTGGCTAGTCATGGGAATTGAGGTCACTATCCTTGTCTAATAACCATATCTTGACAATTATGGGGAACCAAACTCATTAAGTCTACTTCTATACTTGAAGTATGTTAAATGGTTTAGTCAACATCAACCCATAAGGTCCAACCTAGCTACCAATTAACTTAGTAGTAGGCTAGTGTCAATGGCTATCAAGTTGACCACTAAGGGTTCCCAAAACATCAAATCCATTAGACCCAATGACTCAAGTTTACCCAATTCCCTTAGCCTAGGCCAAGAGTAAAGAGAACTACTCCATAATCAAAGGAAACATTTCATCAAACACATGGTAAGCATTACTAAAAGACATATTCAAAGTGCAATTAAATTGAAATTAAAAAGTACCCACTAATAATTATCAACATACAATTACTCAAACAATACAATTAATCATGAAAATCATCAATGTAACATTAGCATTTCAAGATTCACAAGATTCATGAAATGTGTATAAAATGACAATTGACAATAAAACATAAAACTAACACAAGATCTAAACAAAATTATGCTAAGGAATTCAAATTAAGCAATCAAAACTAGTAATTAACAAGATCCAATTCAGAATTCAACAAGGGAAGATAAAATCAAACTAGATCTAGAGAGGAACAATGGTTTCTCTCTCTAGAAGAACAAAAACCAAAAACTAGCTAAAAATTGTGTCTAAGTGTGAATGAATGATCCCCCCTTTCCCCCTAGCATCCTTGGGTCTTTTCCATGCAGAACCGGCTTGAATTTGGGCCTCTTGAGCCTCAGAAAGTGCCAGGCACGATTTCCTTTAATGAGGTCACGTGCAGCTTATCGCGCATACGCGCCATGCGTGCGTGCGCGCCGATTGATTTGTGATCCACGCGTGCGCGCCATGTATGCGTGTGCACTGGTGTGGATTTCCCTAATCTGCGTGGATGCGCCGATCTTTGCACACCGCTTCCAGCTGTCCCCATCCACGCGTGCAGGCGAGGTGCACGTGCGCGCCCATGCTGAAATTTCCAAAATCCAAATCTTCGTGTTCCTTCCTCTTGTCCATGCTTTTTTTCTCTCTTCTAGGCCATTCTTGCCCCATAAATTATGAAATCACTCAACAAACACGTCACGAAATGGAATGCTAATAAAAGAGGATCAATATATAGCAATTTTAAGGCAAAACAAGCATGTTTTCCATCATGAAGCAATATTAGGAAGAGAACACAAAACCATACAATTCTTGTGAATAAGTGTGAAAAATATTGAGAAAATCCCCCAAATTCTACACAATATAAACCACAAAATTGGAGTTTATCAAATCTCCCCACACTTAAACCAAGCATGTTCTCATTTTTAAAAATAAAAAGACTACAGATCATGGTAAGAAAGGGTTTATGAAGTGCAACTTTCCTAAATGAATGCATGCAACTAATGTAAAATCATCTATCTACTTGGTCAAGGGTAAATCTATCCTCCAAGAACACATATGAGCATACGGGGTGAAAATGATATGTAGTTCATAAATCCTACCAAATTGAACATTACTATGAAGTGCATATAACTTGCTAGATGAACGCTTGTGAAAGCCGGGAACAAGGAGTTGAGCATCGAACCCTCACCGAAAGTGAATGCGCTCTATTCGCTTGAGTGTATAGGGTTCGTCACTCAATCCTCTCCTAATCATGAATTTCAAGATTTGTTTTTCATCTAACAATCAACAATTACTTAATGCATGCTTACAAGTATCATGAGGTCTTATTCATGGGTTGTAACGGGGCTAGGGTGAAGGTAAGGATGTATATGGTCAAGTGAGCTTAAAATTTGAATCTTTGATTAACCTAAGATCCCACTAGACACATAGAACAACCTATACAACTATAGTACAATACCTAGCTACCCATGCGTTTCACTTTTTTCATACTCATGCATTCTTTTCAATTCACATCCCATATGCATTGTTATTATTACTTTGTCTTGGGGCATTTTTGTCCCCTTTCATTGCTTTCTCTTTTTTTTTTCCTATTTTTGTTTCTTCTATATTTTTTTTATTTCTTACATTCTCATATATACACATAAAAATCTTTTTTTTTTCTTTTTTGGTCCCCTTTTTCTTAGGGTTTCATGTACAAAAGTTTCAATGCATATAGTTCAATCATTCAATACACGAGTATGTTCCCAATTCCCAAAATTTTCAATTACAATTACAAATACACCTCTTTACATCTACCCAAGTTCCCAAGTACACCCTCCCATTTGAACGATACACACCTTCACTTACCTAAGCTAATTAAGGATCCAAATCTAGGGACATTCATTGTTTTTCACTTAGGGTTGTTGATGTGCTCTATTTAAGAACAAAGAGGGTTTATCATGGGCTCAAAATTGGTTAGCAATGGTAGATAAAAGGGTCAAGGCCGTTTGGGAGAAGTGACTATTGAAATAATGGCCTCAATCATGTAAATGCATTCATACACAAAGTAATGGATATATAGAATCAGACAAAGCAAGGATTACTGATGAGTCCAATTCATATCCCCATTCAAAAATTGGTGAATTAGTTCTTTTGGCAAGCGCACCAAAATTATCGTCAAGTAATAACCCACAGTGGAGTGGGATCGTATCCACAGAGATTTGCAAATTCAAGCAGTTTTAATCGATTGATGAATTGGTCAAGCAGAACAAGTAGATTGTGATTTGCAGAATTATAAATGACATAAATGTAAATAGCTAGAATATAAAAGAAAGAAATAAAGTGCAGAAATGAAAATGGTTGAATGTAAAGTGCAGAATCATAAATGACTTGAATGTAAATGGGAGTGGGGAATTGCTGAATGTAAAATTAAGCTATAAAGAAAGGGATAGATAACAATGGGGAAATTCATTGAGATCAGGAGATGTTGTCTCTTTGGATAAAGTTTAGCTTACATCCTCTTCAGTCATGCAACTTATTGACCTCTTGGCAATCATGATTGATTGAGCCCCAATCCCTTGGTGACTCAATCTCTCAAATCTTGATCAATAGCCAATTCCTTGGTCTAATTGCTCATGAAGAGAGATATGCTTGGTTCTTGATTATACCACACACCATCATAGGTCCAAGTAGAGGGAGGATTTTATGTCACATATCCAAACACCAAAACCCAAATTCTACTCAAGTGTGAGAAGAGATTTCAAGCATGGTTTCATGTTTCCTTTCCCAAGGTTCCCATGAAACTCATTTTGCATTCAATCTCTTTTCCAAGATAATTGAACACTAAGCATTAAGAACGAAATTCCTTCTACCAAATCAAAGAGAAGATGAAGAGAAGAAGGATTTCACTATCATCAATCCATCAAGTACAACAGAGCTCCCTCTCCCAATGAGAGGGAATTCAGCTACTCATAGCTCAAAGAAAAGTACTCAAAAGTGAAGTATAAAAGTGGATCTAAAACTAATCTCCCTAACTGCTTAACCCCTTCTTCAGTACTCCTTGGGGGTATTTATACTACTTCAAGCAAAAATAAAAGAATTACAAAGGTGAAAAAGGAAAATTACATTTTGGAGGGAAAAGAAACTCAATAAGTGTGACTTCCCAGCTAGCATGTGGTTGGCGCTCTAGGGGCGTGTCACGTGCTCCCTCAATTCTGACTTGGCATGGCACGCCCAGTCCCTCAAGTGGCACGCTCGTCTTCATAACAACCTTGGCGTGCCACGCCTTCGAGCTCAAGTGGCACGCCCTAGCCTTTTTCCACTTGTCTTGCTTCTGGAAACTTGAACTAGCGTGGCACGCCCAGGGTATGGCATGCCACGCCCTTGCTGCATGCTTGGCCAAGCTTCTCTGGAAAGTTGAACTAGCATGGCACGCCCAGGGTCTGGCGTGCCAAACCCCTTTGTGAATAAGTGATTCCTCTGTTTGGCCTGCCACGCCACGAACTCGAGTAGCACGCCCCAATGCTTCTTTGCTCTCTGAATGACACTGGCGTGCCACGCCTGGGATTCAAGTGGCACACCTAAGTGAGGAATAGTGAATGGCGTGCCATGCCTTCGATACCAAGTGGCACGCCCCATGTAATTGGCCTCCTTCACTCTCTCTGGAAACTTATACCAGCGTGCCACGCCTAGAGGCTGGCGTGCCATTCCCATGATCTTGCCTTAGTTCTAGTAGCTGGCGTGCCATGCCTTAGTCTTCAAGTGGCACGCCATAGTGAGATTCTTGGGTTGGCGTGCCATGCCTTCGACATCAAGTGGCACGCCCAGCCCTTTCTTTGGTTTCTTTGTGCATTGGTGAGCCACGCCTAGTCGCTCAAGTGGCACGACTAAGTGAGATTGGGAGGTTGGCGTGCCACGCCTTCGACCTCAGTGGCATGCCCAGTCTTCAATTGCCTTCAGCCCCTTCTCGGGATTATTGGACCAGCGTGCCACGCCATGCTGCTCAAGTGGCACGTCCATAAATTTGTGAACTCTTCATGCTTGGCGTGCCACGCTTGGATCCTCAAGTGGCACGCCCAAGTGACATTTTGGAGTTGGCGTGTCACGCCTTCGATACCAAGTGGCACGCCATAGTGAAAGTTGTTCCCGGAGTGGTGAGTTGGCGTGCCACGCCCTTTGGCTCAAGTGGCACGCCCATAGTAGCTGATGGGTTAGGCGTGCCACGCCCAACTTGGCGTGCCACGCCCCTTCAGTGTCCTCCATAGTTGCTCTCTGGTACTTTGTACTAGCGTGCCACGCCCAGTCCCTGGCGTGCCACGCCCCTTTAGTGTCCTCCATAGTTGCTCTCTGGTACTTTGTACTAGCGTGCCACGCCCAGTCCCTGGCGTGCCACGCCCACATGCATGGTTGAACTTCTCCTCTGGAATTTAGTACCGGCGTGCCACGCCTAGCTCCTGGCGTGCCACGCCTAGCTCCTGGCGTGCCACGCCAGTGCATTTTTGTGGCGTTTGCTCCCAAGTGGCACGCCAGTTTTACACGCCTAGCTTCTTGTTGCTTTCTTCCCATTTTTGATGCCTTTTTCACCTGAAATTCAGCACAAATCAACTCAAAGTAGTGTACCATAATATTCATCAAATAATGCATGAATTGTAGTGATCAAAGGAGATTTATACTCTTTTATGGTCCTCTTTATGCAAGAAAGAAGGGTAGATGATGCGAGTCATCAATTACAATCATAGAGAGAGAATAATGCACACAAGAATGGGAAATAGTGGTTAGAAGGTTGATGAGCGGATAATTTATACGCTTTTTGGCATTGTTTTTAGTAAGTTTTTAGTAGAATCTGGTTAATTTTAGGGATGTTTTCATTAGTTTTTATGTTAAATTCAAATTTCTGGACTTTACTATGAGTTTGTGTGTTTTTCTGTGATTTCAGGTATTTTCTGGCTGAAATTGAGGGACTTGAGCAAAAATCAGATTCAGAGGTTGAAGAAGGACTGCTGATGCTGTTGGATTCTGACCTCCCTGCACTCAAAGTGGATTTTCTGGAGCTACAGAACTCAAAATGGTGCGCTTCCAATTGCATTGGAAAGTAGACATCCAGGGCTTTCCAGAAATATATAATAGTCCATACTTTGCTCAGGTTTAGACGATGCAAACTGGCGTTCAACGCCAGCTCTTTGCCCAATTCTGGCATCCAGCGCCAGAAACAAGTTGCAAAGTGGAGTTCAACGCCCAAAATGGCATAAAAGCTAGCGTTCAACTCCAAGAATGACCTCTGCACGTGTAACATTCAAGCTCAGCCCAAGCACACACCAAGTGGGCCCCGGAAGTGGATTTATGCATCAATTACCTACTTCTGTAAACCCTAGTAGCTAGTTTATTATAAATAGGACTTTTTACTATTGTATTAGACATCTTTGGATTATCTTTTGATCATTTTAGATCTCTAGACCTCCATGGGAGGTTGGCCACTCGGCCATGCTTACCCTCTATTATCACTTATGTATTTTCATACGGTAGAGTTTCTGCACTCCATAGATTAAGGTGTGGAGCTCTGCTGTTCCTCAAAGATTAATGCAAAGTACTACTATTTTTCTATTCAATTCATCTTATTCCACTTCTAAGATATTCATTCGCACTTCAACCTGAATGTGATGAATGTGACAATCATCATCATTCCCTATGAACGCGTGCCTAACAACCACTTCCGTTCTACCTTAGACTGAATGAGTATCTCTTGGATCTCTTAATCAGAATCTTCGTGGTGTAAGCTAGATTGATGGCAGCATTCATGAGAATCCGGAAAGTCTAAACCTTGTCTGTGGTATTCCAAGTAGGATTCTGGGATTGAATGACTGTGACGAGCTTCAAACTCGCGATTGCTGGGCGTAGTGACAGACG
This sequence comes from Arachis ipaensis, assembly GCF_000816755.2. Taxonomy (NCBI): domain Eukaryota; kingdom Viridiplantae; phylum Streptophyta; class Magnoliopsida; order Fabales; family Fabaceae; genus Arachis; species Arachis ipaensis. The sequence continues at coordinate 63,674,703 of NC_029794.2, forward strand.
CAAAAGGAGGGTGAATCCTATTCCAGCATGATCGGGAACCTCAGATGATTAGCCGTGCTGTGACAGAGCATTTGGACCATTTTCACAAGAGGAGGGGATGTAACCATTGAAAACGGTGATGCCCTTGTATAAAGCCAGCCATGGAAAGGAGTAAGACTGATTGGATGAAGACAGCGGGAAAGCAGAAATTCAGAGGAACGAAAGCATCTCTATACGCTTATCTGAAATTCTCACCAATGAATTGTATAAGTGTTTCTATCCTTATTTTCTGTTTAATTAGTATTATTTTTGAAAACTCCATAATCAATTATTATCCGCCTGACTGAGATTTACAAGGTGACCATAGCTTGCTTCATACCAACAATCTCTGTGGGATCGACCCTTACTCACGTAAGGTTTATTACTTGGACGACCCAGTGCACTTGCTGGTTAGTTGTATCGAAGTTGTGTCAAATTATGAATTGAGATTAGAGCACCAAGTTTTTGGAGCCATTACCAGAGATCACAATTTCGTGCACCAAGTTTTTGGCGCCGTTGCCGGGGATTGTTCGAGTTTGGACAATTGACGGTTCATCTTGTTGCTCCGATTGGGTAACTTTCTTTTCGTTTTCTTTTCAAAAAGTTTTCAAAAAATTTTTTTTCAAAAGATCTTTCAAAAAAATTTTCTCCTTTGTTTTCGAAAAAAAAAATTTAAAATAAAAATGTTTTCAAAAATATATTTTTCTTCAGAATTTTTAAGAATGAATTCTAGTGTTTCATGAAGCATGTTAAAGCCTGGCTGGCTGTAAAGCCATGTCTAATTCCTCTGTAGGGCATGTTAGGCTTGTCATGTCTGAGTTACATGCTAAAGCTTGGCTGGCTATTAAGCCATGCCTGACCCTTTGATTGGAGCTTTAGACTAAAGAGCATAAGATTCCTGGAATTCATATTAAAAAATTTTGGAATCCTTATTTTTCTTTTTCAAAATGATTTTCAAAAAAAATTAAAAGAAAATACAAAAAAATCATAAAATCATAAAATTCAAAAAAAAAATTTATTTCATGTTTCTTGTTTGAGTCTTGAGTCATGCTATAAGTTTGGTGTCAATTGCATATTCATTTTGCATTTTTCGAAAACTCATGCATTCATGGTGTTCTTCATGATCTTCAAGTTGTACTTGGTAAATCTTCTTGTTTGATCTTGATGTTTTCTTGTTTTGCATCTTTTCTTGTTTTACATGTGCATTTTTGCATCCATAGAGTCTAAACATGAAAGATTTCTAAGTTTGGTGTCTTGCATGTTTTCTTTGCATTAAAAATTTTTCAAAAACATGTTCTTGATGTTCATCTTGACATTCAAAGTGTTCTTGGTGTTCATCTTGACATTCATAGTGTTCTTGCATTCATCACATACTTTGATCCAAAATTTTCATGCATTGAGTCTTTTTCATGTTTTTCTCTCTCATCATTAAAAATTCAAAAATCAAAAAAATATCTTTCTTTTTTTCTCTCTTAAAATTTCGAAAATTAGATTCGACTTTTCTTTAAAAAATTTTTAAAATCTGGTTGTTTTTATGAGTCAAATCAAATTTTCAATTTAAAAATCTTATCTTTTTCAAATTTTTTTTTTCAAAAATCAAATCTTTTTCATTTTTCTTAGTTATTTTCGAAAATTATAAAAATATTTTTCAAAAATCTTTTTCTTAATTTTATATCATAATTTTCGAAAATAACATCATCAATTAATGTTTTGATTCAAAAAATTTCAAGTTTGTTACTTACTTGTTAAGAAAGATTCAAACTTTAAGTTCTAGAATCATATCTTGTGATTTCTTATGAATCAAGTCATTAATTGTGATTTTAAAAATCAAATCTTTTTCAAAACTAATTTCAATCATATCTTTTCAAAAATATCTTCTTATCTTATCCTTTTCAAAAATTTGATTTTAAAATATCTTTTCTAACTTCTTATCTTCTTATCTTTTCAAAATTGATTTTCAAATTTGTTTCAACTAACTAACTAACTTTTTGTTTGTTTCTTATCTTTTTCAAAACTACCTAACCAACTTTCTCTCTCTAATTTTCGAAAATATCTCCCTTATTTTCAAAAATTCTTTTTAATTAACTAATTATTTTAATTTTTTATTTTAATTTTCGAAAAAAAAATTACTAACCATTTTCAAAAACTATTTTCGAAAATCACTAACTCTTTTTCAAAAATAATTTTCGAAAATCCTTCTCCCTCATCTCCTTCTAATTATTTATTCATCTACTAACATCTCCTCATCTCACATCTCTGCTCTCCTCACCCTTGTGTTTCTTTCCTTACATTACATTCTTTGTCCCCTTCCTTTCTTCCACTCACACAGGGACCTCTATACTGTGGTATAAAGGATTCCTATTATTATTATTATTATTATTTTTTCTGTGCCCTCTTCTTTGTCATATGAGTAGGAGCAAGGACAAGAATATTCTTGTTGAAACAGATCCAGAACCTGAAAGGACTCTGAAGAGGAAACTAAGAGAAGCTAAATTACAACAATCCAGAGATAACCTTTCAGAAATTTTTGAACAGGAAGAGGTGATGGCAGCCGAAAATAATAATAATGCAAGGAGGATGCTTGGTGACTTTACTGTATCAAATTCCAATTTACATGGAAGAAGCATATCCATCCCTGCCATTGGAGCAAACAACTTTGAGCTGAAACCTCAGCTAGTTTCTCTGATGCAGCAGAACTGTAAGTTTCATGGACTTCCATCTAAAGATGCTTTTCGGTTCTTAAATAATTCTTACAGATCTGTGATACTGTTAAGACTAATGGAGTAGATCCTGAAGTCTATAGGCTCATGCTTTTCCCTTTTACTATAAGAGACAGAGCTAGAGTGTGGTTGGACTCTCAACCCAAAGATAGCCTGAACTCTTGGGATAAGCTGGTCACGGCTTTCTTAGCCAAGTTCTTTCCTCCTCAAAACCTTCTGAAGAAGAAGCTTATGATCCTGAGAACCCTGCAATAGCAGAGGTGAATTACTTAGGTGAACCTTATGGAAACACCTATAATCTATCATGGAGAAATCATCCAAATCTCTCATGGAAGGATCAACAAAGGTCTCAACAAGGCTTTAATAATGGTGGAAGAAATAGGTTTAACAATAGTAAACCTTTTCCATCATCCACTCAGCAACAGACAGAGAACTCTGAACAAAATACCTCTAATTTAGCAAACTTAGTCTCTGATCTGTCCAAGGCCACTATAAGTTTCATGAATGAAACAAGGTCTTCCATTAGAAATTTGGAAGCACAAGTGGGCCAGCTGAGTAAAAGGATCACTGAAATCCCTCCTAGTACTCTCCCAAGCAATACAGAAGAAAATCCAAAAGGAGAGTGCAAGGCCATTGAATTAATCACCATGGCCGAACCTGTGAAGGAAGGAGAGGACGTGAATCCCAAGGAGGAAGACCTCCTGGGACGTCCAATGATCAATAAGGAGCTCCCCTTTGAGGAACCAAAGGAATCTGAGACTCATCTAGAGACCATAGAGATTCCATTAAACCTCCTTATGCCATTCATGAGCTCTGATGAGTATTTGTCTTCTGAAGAGAATGAGGATGTTACTGAAGAGAAAGCTGCCAAGTTTCTTGGTGCAATCATGAAGCTGAATGCCAAATTATTTGGTATTGAGACTTGGGAAGATGAACCTCCCTTGTTCACCAATGAACTAAGTGATCTGGATCAACTGAGATTGCCTCAGAAGAAACAGGATCCTAGAAAGTTCTTAATACCTTGTACCATAGGCACCATGACCTTTGAGAAGGCTCTGTGTGACCTTGGTTCAGGGATAAACCTCATGCCCCTCTCTATAATAGAAAAACTAGGAATCTATGGAGTGCAAGCTACTAAAATCTCATTAGAGATGGCAGACAATTCAAGAAAACAGGCTTATGGACAAGTAGAGGATGTGTTAGTAAAGGTTGAAGGCCTTTACATCCCTGCTGATTTCATAGTCCTAGATACTGGGAAGGATGAGGATGAATTCATCATCCTTGGAAGACCCTTCCTAGCCACAGCAAGAGCTGTCATTGATGTGGACAGAGGAGAATGGATCCTTCAAATAAATGAGGACAACATTGTGTTTACAACTCAAGGATCTCTCTCTGCATACATGGAGAGGAAGCATAAAGAGCTTCTCTCAAAGCAGAGTCAAACAAAGCCCCCACAGTCAAACTCTAAGTTTGGTGTTGGGAGGCCACAACCAAACTCTAAGTTTGGTGTCAAACCCCCATATCCAAACTCTAAGTTTGGTGTTGGGAGGTCTCAACAAAGCTCTGCACATCTGTGAGGCTCCATGAGAGCCCACTGTCAAGCTATTGACATTAAAGGAGCGCTTGTTGGGAGGCAACCCAATGTTTATTTATCTAATTTTCATTGTTTTTTTTTCATGTTTTATTAGGTTCATGATCATGTGGAGTCACAAAATAAATATAAAAAATTGAAAACGGAATCAAAAATAGCAGAAGAAAAATCACACCTTGGAGGAAGACCTTACTGGTGTTTAAACGCTAGTAAGAAGCCTGTTTTGGGCGTTCAACGCTAGAACAGAGCATGGTTCTGGCGCTGAACGCCAGAAAGGGGCAGCATCTGGGCGTTTGAACGCCAGAAATGCACCCTGGAGAAGAGCTGGCACTGAACGCCCAGAACAAGCATGGTTCTGGCGTTCAACGCCAGAAATGGGCTACAAATTGGTGTTCAACGCCCAGAACAAGCACCAATCTGGCGCTGAACGCCCAGAGTTGTGTGCAAGGGCATTTTGCATGCCCAATTTGGTGCAAGGTTGTAAATCCTTGAACACCTCAGGATCTGTGGACCCCACACGATCACCTCAGGATCTGTGGACCCCACAGGATCCCCACCTACCTCCACTCACTTCTTCTCACCCCTCTTTCACACAATCCCATAAACACTCTTCCCCAAAACTCTTCACCAATCACATCAATCTCTCTTCCCTATCACCACTTCACCACTCACATCCATCCACTCTTCCCCATAAACCTACCTCATAAACTCCACCTACCTTCAAAATTCAAAATCAATTTCCCACCCAACCTCACCCTAAATGGCCGAAACTTACCCCCTCCCTTCCCTATATATAGCCCTCCATTCTTCCTCATTTTTACACAACACAACCCTCTTTTCTCTTCTTGGCCGAAAAACACCTCCCCCCTCCTCTCCATATTTTCTTCTTCTTCTTCATCTATTCTTTCTTCTCTTGCTCGAGGGCGAGCAAAAGTCTAAGTTTCGTGTGGTAAAAGCATAAGCTTTTTGTTTTTCTATTACCATTGATGGCACCTAAGACCGGAGAATCCTCTAGAAAAGGGAAAGGGAAGACAAAAGCTTCCACCTCCGAGTCATGGGAGATGGAAACATTCATCTCCAAAGCCCATCAAGACCACTTCTATGATGCTGTGGCCAAGAAGAAGGTGATCCCCGAGGTCCCTTTCAAGCTCAAAAGAAATGAGTATCCGGAGATCCGACATGAAATCCAAAGAAGAGGTTGGGAAGTCCTAACAAACCCCATCCAACAAGTCGGCATCCTAATGGTTCAAGAGTTCTATGCCAATGCATGGATCACTAGGAACCATGATCAAAGTAAGAACCCGAATCCAAAGAATTATGTTACAATGGTTCGGGGGAAATACTTAGATTTTAGCCCGGAGAATGTGAGGTTGGCGTTTAACTTGCCTATGATGCAACGAGATGAACGCCCCTACACTAGAAGGGTCAACTTTAATCAAAGGTTGGACCAAGTCCTCATAGACATATGTGTGGAAGGAGCTCAATGGAAGATTGACTCCAAAGGCAAGCCGGTTCAATTAAGAAGACTGGACCTCAAGCCTGTGGCTAGAGGATGGTTGGAGTTCATCCAACGCTCCATAATTCCCACTAGCAACCGATCTGAAGTTACTGTGGATCGGGCCATCATGATTCATAGCATCATGATTGGAGATGAAGTAGAAGTTCATGAAGTCATCTCCCTTGAACTCTACAAAATAGCCGAAAAGTCCTCCCCCATGGCAAGGCTAGCTTTTCCTCATCTTATTTGCCATCTATGTTACTCAACTGGAGCTTTCATAGAAGGAGACATTCCCATTGAGGAAGAGAAGCCCATCACTAAGAAAAAGATGGAGCAAGCAAGAGAGCCTATTCATGGAGCTCAAGAGGCGTATGAAGCTCATCACCATGAGATCCCGGAGATGCCTCAAATGCATTTTCCTCCACAAACCTATTGGGAGCAAATCAACACCTCCCTAGGAGAATTAAGTTCCAACATGGGACAATTAAGGGTGGAACATCAAGAGCACTCCATCATCCTTCATGAAATAAGAGAAGATCAAAAAGCAATGAGGGAGGTGCAACAAAGACAAGGAAGAGACATAGAAGAGCTCAAGGACATCATTGGTTCCTCAAGAAGGAAACGCCACCATCACTAAGGTGGATTCATTCCTTGCTCTTATTTCCTCTGTTTTTCGTTTTCTATGTTAAGTGCTTATCCATGTTTGTGTCTTCATTACATGATCATTAGTAGTTAGTAACTTTGTCTTAAAGTTATGAATGTCCTATGAATCCATCACCTCTCTTAAAATGAAAAATGTTCTAATTCAAAAGAACAAGAAGTACATGAGTTTCGAATTTATCCTTGAACTTAGTTTAATTATATTAATGTGGTGACAATGCTTCTTGTTTTCTGAATGAATGCTTGAACAGTGCATATGTCTTTTGAAGTTGTTGTTTAAGAATGTTAAATATGTTGGCTCTTGAAAGAATGATGACAAGGAGACATGTTATTTGATAATCTGAAAAATCATAAAAATAATTCTTGAAGCAAGAAAAAGCAGCAAAGAACAAAGCTTGCAGAAAAAAAATAGAAAGAAAAAGAAAAAGCAAGCAGAAAAAGCCAAAGCTCTTAAAACCAAGAGGCAAGAGCAAAAAGCTAATAACCCTTAAAACCAAAAGGCAAGGGCAAATAAAAAGGATCCCAAGGCTTTGAGCATCAGTGGATAGGAGGGCCTAAAGGAATAAAATCCTGGTCTAAGCGGCTAAACCAAGCTGTCCCTAACCATGTGCTTGTGGCGTGAAGGTGTCAAGTGAAAACTTGAGACTGAGCGGTTAAAGTCAAGGTCCAAAGCAAAAGAAGAGTGTGCTTAAAATGGCTTGCTTCCAATTGCGTTGGAAAGTAGACATCCAGGGCTTTCCAGAAATATATAATAGTCCATACTTTGCCCAAGTTTAGATGACGCAAACTGGCGTTCAACTCCAGCTCTCTGCCCAATTCTGGCATCCAGCGCCAGAAACAAGTTGCAAAGTGGAGTTCAACGCCCAAAATGGCATAAAAGCTGGCGTTCAACTCCATGAATGACCTCTGCACGTGTAACATTCAAGCTCAGCCCAAGCACACACCAAGTGGGCCCCGGAAGTGGATTTATGCATCAATTACTTACTTCTGTAAACCCTAGTAGCTAGTTTATTATAAATAGGACTTTTTACTATTGTATTAAACATCTTTGGATTATCTTTTGATCATTTTAGATCTCTAGACCTCCATGGGAGGCTGGCCACTCGGCCATGCTTACCCTCTATTATCACTTATGTATTTTCATACGGTAGAGTTTCTGCACTCCATAGATTAAGGTGTGGAGCTCTGCTGTTCCTCAAAGATTAATGCAAAGTACTACTGTTTTTCTATTCAATTCATCTTATTCTGCTTCTAAGATATTCATTCGCACTTCAACCTGAATGTGATGAACGTGACAATCATCATCATTCCCTATGAACGCGTGCCTGACAACCACTTCCACTCTACCTTAGACTGAATGAGTATCTCTTGGATCTCTTAATCAGAATCTTCGTGGTGTAAGCTAGATTGATGGCGGCATTCATGAGAATCTGGAAAGTCTAAACCTTGTCTGTGGTATTCCGAGTAGGATTCTGGGATTGAATGACTGTGACGAGCTTCAAACTCGCGATTGCTAGGCGTAGTGACAGACGCAAAAGGAGGGTGAATCCTATTCCAGCATGATCGGGAACCTCAGATGATTAACTGTGCTGTGACAGAGCATTTGGACCATTTTCACAAGAGGAGGGGATGTAACCATTGACAACGGTGCTGCCTTTGCATAAAGCCAGCCATGGAAAGGAGTAAGACTGATTGGATGAAGACAGCGGGAAAGCAGAAATTTAGAGGAACGAAAGCATCTCTATACGCTTATCTGAAATTCTCACCAATGAATTACATAAGTGTTTCTATCCTTATTTTCTGTTTAATTAGTATTATTTTCGAAAACTCCATAATCAATTATTATCCGCCTGACTGAGATTTACAAGGTGACCATAGCTTGCTTCATACCAACAATCTCTGTGGGATCGACCCTTACTCACGTAAGGTTTATTACTTGCACGACCCAGTGCACTTGCTGGTTAGTTGTATCGAAGTTGTGACAAATTATGAATTGAGATTAGAGCACCAAGTTTTTGGAGCCATTACCAGAGATCACAATTTCGTGCACCAAAGGTATAACCACACAATAGGCTCAAAACTCACATGCTTGTGTTCTTAGCTCAATCACTATGTTCCAAAATACATTCTTGAAGCAAGTTTATCAGAAAAAATTTTTCAAAACTGGTAGGGTACCCCGAAATTACAGTTTCTTGGGGAAGAAGTCATTATTTGACCAAGTAACTTTATAGAGACTAACTATCATGCAAAGGGTATTTATAAGCAAGACTAACTACAAGTGCGATGTACTAACAACTAAGCAAAAGATAAATCCATGGGTGTTGAAGGGAAGAGATTGTTACCCATGGAGGTCGGTCGAACGACCTCCCCACACTTAGAATTTAGCACAGTCCTCCATGCTACTTACAATGCGCAAAGGGTTGTCGGGACCGGAACCTTCACTATCCCCTTCATCAGAGCTCCCGTCACTTGGGTTTGAGGTGGATGTGAATATTTTGGGTTCCTCCATGCTAGAGGTAACACAATGCAGAAGCTTCTTGATGTAAGTGTATCGGCGTTGGTTGCGCCGCTCATATCTATCAATCTTCCGGTGTAGATCTTCTATCCTTTGATGGGTGGATCGTTGTGGTGGTGACGATGAGGTGAAAGAAATAGTAGATGGGAGGGCTATATCAAGGCTTGGGTTGTTCATAGGAAGCTGTAAGTATTTCCTGCTTGGGACCACATCGCCCTTAGCCGGAATTATAGCCTTCATGTCCATGGCTTCCCAAGGAACACCCACAGCAGCAACTAAATCAGATACCAATGCTGGAAATGACAAATTACCCCGGGCATGGACTTCACCCATCGCTTGCTTGATAAAAAGCGGAATGTTCACCGGTCTCTCCGTGAGAACACACCAAACAAGCAAGGCGAGATTCACCGTGAAGGACGACTTGTGGGTGCTAGGTAGCACATAGTGGGATAGGATCTGGGCCCAAGCTCTAGCTTCTACAGTGAGGAAACACGCGTCATTGCACTTGGGCCTCATCCGGAGTCGACCATGGGTCCAAAATGTCTCTGGTTCAGCAATGACTCGGAGGATCGAGTCCTAATCAAATCCAAACTTTTCTCGCTGACATAAGACCTCTTGGTAGCCATCCATGTCACTTGGTACTGGTAAGACATTAAGCACTTGCTGAATAGCCTCCTCTGAAACTAAGACTTGCTTCCAGCGCACGTACACCGATTGAAGAGAGGGAAGATGGTAGTTAGTGTAGTACTCTACCACCGACGAGAGGTTGACCTCTTGTGGTTTTCTTAGAAGAAACTCGCATCCTCACCGTTCAATGCGGGGTAGAATACAAGGAGCCACCTTGTCCGGCCAGGCAAGTAGATGGTCGGCATGATATTTCCTTTTAACCATGGCGGGGAACACAATTTCACAGAAGCGGTTGGGGAACCTTGAAGAATCCTTTGCCGGTTTGCTCTTCTCTGTTTCATCAATAGGAGCGGGCGCCCTCGCTTTCTTAGATAGGGGTTTGGCTCCTAATGAAGAGTGCGCCTTGGAGGTTAACTTTTGCGGTGCCCTCTTTGTGGCTGGTTTCCTTGAAGCTTTCTCCTTGCCTTTCTTAGTGGCCATCCTGAAAAAGAAAGGGAAAGAGGGAAAAAGATGCAAGTGAAAGATAGTGCCCAAAAGAAATAGTGAAATAAAGTAATCATAGAGGCATGTGTCATAACACTTGGCAAGGGATGCAAGAGAGAGTAAAGCATGCAATATGGCATGAGAAGAATAATCTCAAGCATCCATAACAAAGAGAAAGTCACGTTCAATGAGTATCTAATTAGCAAGTATAAAGCAAAGTGGATTCAATGTACTTAGAAGAGAACAAGTGAATGAGGAGGAAGCACCAAATTGAAGGTACGTGATTAAAATAAACCAAAATGGTATTCGTGCATTTCCTCGAACACTTGGTGTGCAGTTATCAAGCAATGAGCAATTATGAGGTACTTAACCAATTAGAAGCCCAAAATGAAATGTCAATCATCACACAACATCACCTACTAACAAAGATAATAAAAGACAATCAAGAAGATCTATTAAAGCAAATGAAAACTCAAATTCAACATCCATGGAAAACCAAGAAAAAGAAAAGGTAAACAAACAAGAATAAGTAGTATAATCATGCAACTAAAAGAGAAAATAAGTAAATCAAAAAGAAATATCTAACTAGAAAAGAGACTATGCAAAGAGAGTAAGAGATGAGATATAGAAGAAGTAGAACCTTGAAAAGTGTAAAAGAATCAAGGTAGAATTTTCTTTTTGTGAAAATGAGAAAGAGATAGAAGAGATGTAATGCCACTGGTGAGTGGTCACTGGTGGTAGCCTCGGCAACATCATTTATCAATTTCCAAGCTTCTCCTTCCGTCTTGTTTTTTGAGAGGGAACCACCACTAGAAGCGGTGAGCAATCTTCTATCTTCCATACAAAGACCTCCGGTGAAGTAACTAATGAGCAAGTGAGTGTTCAATCCATGGTGTGGACAAGATTCCAATAGCCTCTTGAACCGAGTCCAATACTAATACAAACTCTCTTGATCCCTTTGCATTACACTCGAGATATCCTTCCGGACGTAATCGGTCTTCTCCAGTGGGAAGAACTTATCTAGAAACTCTCTTCTCAAGAAATCCCAATTGGTCACAATCTCATCCGGTAGCGAATAAAACCATCTCTTTGCTTGTCCTTCAAGAGAGAAGGGAAAGGCAAAAGCCATAATAGCCAACTCATCGGCGCGATGCCTTCGAGCCGTAGAACAAGCAACTTGAAAGTCTCTTAGATGTCGGATGGGGACTTGACCCGGCAACCCATGATACTTAGGGAGGAGATGTATCAAGCTACTTTTTAACTCAAAATTTGGATCAAGGTTGGGATACCTTGCTTGCAACGGTTGAAGTATGAGATCCAGAGCTCCTTGCTCATGCAATGTGATCTGTCGTGGCTCCGCCATGTATGGTTCACCTGTAGGATGCAAAGATGTATTAGTAGTGTCAACAGAAGAATAGGAAGTAGTGGACTCCAAGTCACTCTCGGTACCGTCTAGTGATTCGGTATGTTCCTCAAGAGAGGCCGAAGTACTAGGCATATAGTCCAACCGCCGTCTAGCTTGCCGAGTGTATAACAAAGTTCTTTCAATCTTAGGGTCAAACTCAGCTAAGCTAGAATTTGGTTGAGACCGAGTCATCAAACTTGGGAGTCATACCACACATAAAAAAGAAATCTAAACTATAGCTAAGTATTGAAAGAAAGTAAACTATCTACAATATTTACATATTCACATAACCAATATCAAGGCACATGTTGCAAACATTCCCTGGCAATGTAACGTCCCGTCCAGCAAAATACCTTGCTTAAGTCAGGGTATTTCCACTAGAAAGAACATTACGTAACCTTCTCTAGTATTAACTACTTAATTATCGAGCCTTTGTATCGAGTTCGCGTTTCAGTTTTAAGAAAATTCCAGAAAATTTTGTTTTTTATTCATTAAAGTCATAATTCAAACATTCACAATTAATAATAATAACATAAATATGATTCATAATAATTCTTATACAAAAGAGACCAAATAAAACTCAAATACAATATACTAAACCTACCCCTCTATGTAAAATAAAATCTCAAAAGGATAATAGCGAGGGGACTCTATGAAAGCAATTAAAACCATAAAGAAAGCCTACTGATAGCTCGCAGCTTCAAATTGCTTCTTCAAACCTGTCCCTGAAAGGGTGGAAAATTTGGGGGTGAGAACCAAACCACATGTTCTCAGTAGAGGTCGAGAATGCCGTGAAAGTAAAGAATAAAGCGCAAATAGTTAATTTCATTTAGAGACATTGAAAAGAAAACTACTTTCATTCGTAGTATTCATCGCTCGCCTTATATAAACTTCTTTTGAAAACAAATGGCTCAACTTTCAAAAATCAAAAACCTTCTTTAGAAGCATCAATTAATTATCCAAAGTCCTAAACCCATATTTTACTTTATATACGTCTTAAAAGTTTTCCTAGACTGTATGAATGACTAATTTATTCCAAGCATAGGTTCATTAAGTCTATGCTGAACCAGCTTAATCTTTCATACTTTACTAAAATTCAAACACAAACCAATCACGGCCTTAGGCCCAAGCAATTCAATCAACACCCAATTCACTACAACCCAGCCAATCAGATACAAACCCAAGTAAAGAGATTCAAACACAATCAAGAGCAATTACATCAAGTATAGCAATTAGTAGTTAAACAGAATTATTCACATAGGCAAACCAATTACAATATACACACCCAAACAATGTCACATAGATGCATATGATGAATGTCTAGTCCTAGTACAGGCCATGAGCTCATGTGTCGGTTGGCTGCCTGCAATGCCGACATTTATCCGGTCACGAGTAATCCCGATTTCCCGAATACGATTTTCCGTTCGTAAATAAATGCGCATATGATAATAGCTGCTCATTTGAGACAGCCTCTGCTTACTTCAGGAAAATATATATACTCTGCTCTGCTCTGGGGAAGCGGAAAATGGCTGTAGGTAACTTAGTTTCCCTACCGAAGCTCTGGGTTGCATTAAGCAACTAATATATATTAAATATAGCTCTGGGTTGCATCAAGCAACTAATATATATAAATATAGCTCTGGGTTGCATCAAGCAACTAATATATATATATACAAATATCTCTTTACTCTGCTCTAGTTTCTCTTTTCTCTGCATCTCTTTACTCTACTCTAGTTGCTCTGTTCTCTGTATCTCTTTACTTTTCTCTGAATACTCTTTCATCTGTATCTATATTACTCTTTTTCTCTTTATCTCTTTACTCTTTTGTAATTGTAAATATGCAAGCGGGACAAAACCCACGTCCTTGCTAGCAACTTTATAAACCAAATATATTTTCTCAAAAGAATCAGTAAAGTTATTATCGTTAAACAAGTCTCAAGTATTCATTTTGATTAAGTCCTTTTACTTTTATAAAAATTTGGACATAATCTCCTTTAAAAATAGGACTTAGCCACCCTTCGGGTTCCTTCTTTCTCAACATTTCATCAGCCTCTTTCAGCAGTTGCCACAGCAATATATATTCTCAAAAACATTTGATAATAGTATAGAAAATCTATTTCTTAAATTCCATATCCAAAATAATTGCCAACACAACTTGGCAGCCTGATTTCCATTTTGTTTTTAAAATATTAAATGAATTCGGAATCACGTAAAATTTATATCCATGCGACCTTTTTGGATTAAGATTTCTATTAAACTAAACATCATAATTTTTTGCAGACTCTAGCTTCGGAAATATAAGCAAAATCGTGACTGCTCTGCAGTGTTTGAAAACCAGAAGACAGCAGCAGCATATAACATTCGAAATTTCATATAAAATCTAAATTAAATCCAACTACCTTCAAAACTAATATGGTTAAACATAACTTATCTAAATTTCTTTTTCAATTGGTTCCAGGGTCATTCCATTTTTAATGAAGGAGTTACGTAACTAGGAAGTTAGATAATTCTCTGCAGAATTCTGTTTTACAAATCATTGAACACAACCTTTTCGTAGTTGCATAAATCACTTATTAAAACATAGAAAACCCTGAAATTTAAATCACATATGCTAAACATACTTAATTTTCACCTCCAATTGGTTGCATCTCAATATCTATCCAGGATCAAAAGTTATAAACTCCCAAAGTTACTAATTTAAGAAAACAGAATCTGGCTTTTTCTGCGTAATGCATCATCCTTCAAAAATTCATATCTTTAAAACTACAAGTCCAATTGTTCTGAAATTTTACGGGATTAAAATAATAAAAATAGAGAAATCAAGTTGCTGCTGTGTTAAACGTTCTGCAGAAAAACCAGATTTGACATCCATAATTCAAAAATTTACCATAAATCATAAACTTAATGAAAAAGTCTCAAATTCACCAGTCCAACTCCCTATATTCCCAAGCTTAATCCAGACTTAGTCCCACGCAAATCCGATCATCATAGAATTAGTTATAGATTTTCAAAGTTTCTAATTTCATTTAAAGTAGTGCAGAAAATCAGATTCACGACTTAACTTTGAAAAATCATAACTAATGTTCCAGTTAAATGAAACCTTCAAAATTAAATCTCAACAATCACACTTAATATAATTTACTTAACATTTAAATTCTCATCATTTCAGTCACTATAGAGCCACTGATTCACTTTCAAAGTTGCTGTTTAATTTCAAGAGAATCTGATTTTCAGTAAACCATTTTGTATTCAAATTCCAACCCTTCAATGCCCCTCAAAACAAATTCCAAATCAACCACCACCCAAGTTCATTAACATTACAATATACCAAATAACAGCTCAGCGACAACAAACCCAACAATTAGTCATCAAACAATTCCCAATCCACATAATCAATCAATATCACTAATCAACAATTCCAAATCACAATCTCAACCATTCCAATCACAAATTTCAGCCATAATTCAATATTCACATAATCAATCAATTACTCACAGCTATTAAATCTATTTGCAGTTATTCAATAAACCTTGTAGGCATTCTTAAATTGAAATCGCTTTAAACCCCCTACCTCGATTAGCTAAATCGGAAGGAATTAACCACGATAAACCTGCTCTTTTTGAATTCATAGCAGCAGCAAAAATTCCAACATTATTGGGATGCGGCAGCAGCATCAACCATGATCACACTCCAACAACAACAATTTTGACAGCTCCAGCAGAACACAGCAACACTAAAACAAAGGTATCGGCTATCGTAATTAAAATAAGAATATAGCAGAGAAACAAAATTCTAAATAGAACAAGATGGAAGCATTACAGGATTATGAATGGAGGATCAGAGTCAAAATGAAGAAGATAGTGCAACAGTTTGTCTTCTCTAGCGATGAGGCGCAATGATAGCGGCGACCAGGAATTCCAAAGACAAACCCTAGTAGCAACGGCAGCGGTGCTGCCTCCTCCTAGTCGTCGTGTTCTACTTCGCTCATCACCTCGCTTCACGCGGTGGCGTTCTCCTCCTGTAGTGACTTGAACGGCGGCGGCTATCCCAAACAGAGACAGCGACAGCGACATCGTCTCCCCTTCTCTCCACGCGCAGCAGCTCTGATCGATGATGGTAGCAGCGACGGATGCACGAGGATGACGAAGTCGAAGCCTTCTTGATCATCCCAGCGTCTTCCTCCTATTCCCTTACTCCCCGACTCCCGACTTCTCCATCTCCCCTTCTCGATCTCTCTTCTTCCCCCTTCGAGCTCCGTTTTTTCTCTTCACTGTTTCTTTCCTTTTCTCTGAACGTATGTAGTGTGCGTTTTGTGAAATTAGGGTATCAATTAGGAAATTTGTGATCTTAAATTAAATTAGATTTTGATTTGATAAATTAGGGAAAAATATATACAAGTAATATAACAATTTTACAAAATATTCATGATAGGATAACAATTTAGAATTCAAATATAATGCTATAAAGATTACTTTTAAAACGCATGAGATTTTATCTATCAATCTATTAACGAGCTCAAATAATTATTTTTAATTTAAATCATAAAGTAAATATATTAATCACATTTTTACAAAATGTAGTTTAAACTCAATATTCAATTATTCAAATTAAATGATATAATTTTTTATTATTTTTCTATCACCGAAACTTTAATTTCAATTTACAAAATATCTAATTATAATAAAATTACTAAAACTTTAAGTATTTATAAAAATCCATTTAATCATTCCTAATAAATTAATCTCAAAGAGCTCAAACTAATAAAATAAACCATAATTTATCCATAATAGAAATCATTTAAATTATATAATTTTCAAAATACATAAAATAACCAATTATAAAAATTTACACAAGAATATTAATTGAATTAACTCAAAATATTAGTAAACTAATTTAATTACTCTCAATTGATTAATTTATAAAATAAGATATCAAATTAATAAAATAAATCGTAACTTTTTCAGAATAAAAGTTACTTAATTTAAATTGTACAATTCTTTCTTATTTTTCAATTACTAAAATTATACAAAATATTTCATTATAATTAGATTACTTAAAAATATTAATTGATTTAAAATAAAACTATCTCCGAATCTATTTAGTTGTTTCTAACAAAATAATTTATAAAATTACAAAATTTAAACTTAACAAGATAAAATCTAAAATTTATTTATATTTAGATTTTCAAAAATGCGGGATGTTACAGGCAACAGCGCCAAAAATTTGATGGTGGCGGAATACCATCGGTAAGGAATTTCACAAGATTTCTGCGTTGCAAGTATAGCCCTCAACCGACAAATAATCCGCGAATCAAATTTCGAAGGAATTGGTTGTCACAATTTCAACCCCAATAAAAGTAACCGAAGTATTCAAACCTCGGGTCGTCTCACAGGGAATGGGCAAACATGTGCATCAACATTGGTTAGAATTCCGGGGTTGCAAATCATGAGCAAGAAATTAAACTAAGAATCCTAACAAGCAAGTAATCTTGAAGTTTAAGAAACTAATTCAAATAACTAAAGCAAGATGTGAGCAATTCCAAACTAATAAGGTAACATCCAATATAAGTCTACTCTAAAAATAAACAAATAACTATGACTAAGACAAAGGAATTAGGATTTTTGGGTTTTCAAATATGAATGATAAAGCAACTCTTGGCTAGTCATGGGAATTGGGGTCACTATCCTTGTCTAATAACCATATCTTGACAATTATGGGGAACCAAACTCATTAAGTCTACTTCTATACTTGAAGTATGTTAAATAGTTTAGTTAACATCAACCCACAAGGTCCAACCTAGCTACCAATTAACTTAGTAGTAGGCTAGTGTCAATGGCTATCAAATTGATCACTAAAGGTTCCCAAATCATCAAATCCATTAGACCCAATGACTCAAGTTTACCCAATTCCCTTAGCCTAGGCCAAGAGTAAAGAGAACTACTCCATAATCAAAGGAAAAATTTCATCAAACACATGGTAAGCATCACTAAAAGAAATATTCAAAGTGCAATTAAATTGAAATTAACAAGTACCCACTAACAATTATCAACATACAATCACTCAAACAACACAATTAATCATGAAAATCATCAATGTAACATTAGCAATTCAAGATTCACAACTTTATGAAATGGGTATAAAATGACAATTGACAAGAAAACATAAAACTAACACAGGATCTAAACAAAATTATGCTAAGGAATTCAAATTAAGCAATCAAAACTAGTAATTAACAAGATCTATTACAAAATTCAACAAGAGAAGATCAAATCAAACAAGATCTGAAGAGGAACAAGGGTTTCTCTCTCTAGAAGAACAAAAACCAAAAACTAGCTAAAAATTGTGTCTAAGTGTGAATGAATAATCCCCCCTTTCCCCCTAGCATCCTTGGGTCTTTTTCATGCAGACCAGCTTAAATTTGGGCCTCTTGAGCCTCAGAAATTGCCAGGCACAATTTCCTTTAATGAGGTCACGTGCAGCTTATCACGCGTACGTGCCATGCGTGCGTGCGCGCCGATTAATTTTGTGATCCACGCGTGCCCGCCATGTATGCGTGCGCGACGGTGTGGATTTCCCTAATCTGTGCAGATGCGCTGATCTTTGCGCCCCGCTTCCAGCTGCCCCATCCACGCGTGCGCGCGAGGTGCGCGTGCGCGCGAGGTGCGCGTGTGCGCCCATGCTGAAATTTTCAAAAGCCAAATCTTCTTGTTCCTTCCTCTTGTGCATGCTTTCTTTCTCTCTTTTAGGCCATTCTTGCCCCATAAATTCTGAAATCACTCAACAAACATGTCATGGCATCGAATGGTAATAAAAGAGGATCAAAATATAGCAATTTTAAGGCAAAAGAAGCATGTTTTCCATCATAAAACAATATTAGAAAGAGAACACAAAACCATGCAATTCTTGTGAATAAGTGTGAAAAATATTGACAAAACTCCCCAAATTCTACACAATATAAACCACAAAATTGGGGTTTATCAGTCTTACCATTCCCCTTCACCCCTTTGTGGTTTTCGTGAGCATAGCATGATGACATGCTAATGTGTAAGTGTGGGGAGATTGATAAACCACAATTTTATGAATTATTTTGGATTAAATTGAGTGGATTTTGTCAACCCTTTTCACACTTATTCATGTAAATTGCACGCTTTGATGATTTTCTCCTAATTATGCTTTATGGCTTAAAACATGTTTCTAGGGACCTAAAAATGTTAATTCTTAATCCTCTCTTATTGTCATTTGATGTCGTGATGCATTTGTTAGGTGATTTCACGGTTTATAGGGCAAGAATAGCCTAGAGGATGGAAAAGAAGCATGCGAAAGTAGAAGAAACACAAGAAATTGAAGAATTGAGAAGCTGGTACTGATGCGCACGCATGGCAGACGCGTACACGTGACCAGGTGCGGCAGTCAAACGACGCGTACGCGTGGCTAGTACTTTAAATGAGTCTGCATTCTCTAAAGCTTTTAAGATCACTCTGTCTACTTTTCTCTGACTTATAGTAATATTAATAACATCTTTACTAGATAATATTCTTAATAAAATAATAATAAAAATAATATAAATAAGATATTTTAAATAATAAATAAATAATATATTTATATCTTTTCTTAAAACTCAGTTTATAAAACTTTACTTTTAAACTTTTATCAATTACTTTCTAAATCACGAATCTTTTAATATTCCATTTTTTAACCTCAATATTTTATAAAATTATATTTAAATCTTCAATTATTTTGATATTTCTAAAAATAGCTTGAACTTTTATAAGATACCCATTTTATCCCTAAACTTTACTTATTATCCAAAATTTTTATAAAATTATATTTAAATCCTCAATTATTTTCATATTTATAAAAATAGCCTGATCTTTTATAAAATACCCATTTTATCCCTAAACTTTACTAATTACCCAAAATACCCAAAAAATAAATATAGTTATAAAACTAACTTCAATTTTTATTAAATTACTATTTAATTCTCAAATATAAATCTTAGTTCCCTGATTATAACTTTATCAAAGAACTGAATCTCATTTCCAAAATTCTGTAAGTTTTCAGCTTGAGTTTTAAGTCTATTTTTTTAAGCTTTACTATTACCGATTTTTCTCAGTTTTTTATTTAATCTTTCAACTACCAAATCTCATCAATTTCCTCAAAAATATTATATCACAAAAAGTCCCAAAATCATTAAAACAACCACCGCTGAGCTATTTTTCAAAGCCAAACTAACAAATCACAAGCAACAACAATAATTTAACATAAACTCATTTAAACTCAAACAATTATCAACCAAATCAACATTCACTTATCAAATTCAAGTTCAATTATTCTAAAATATACAAAACCCTACCTCCGTATGAAATCAAAATAACAAAATCTTTGGAGAAGCTTTCTGACCGAGCTGCTGGAGAGGAAAATGTCATAAATCATCTGTGTCTCCTAGAACTCTAATTGGCCGAACTCAAGGGGAAGAGGAGCTACGTCACCGTCAACTTCTACCAAACAATAGTGATGCCAACGCGTAGAAGAGGAAGACATGAACACTTTTACTGGATAAGATTTTCGATTGGAGTTACAGATCACAAGAAATCGAAGCCAGAAGTTTTTGGAAAGTTCACAATTTCTTTCTTCTCTCTCTCGGTTCTATCTCTCTTGTACCACCCAAGAATGAAGCATGCAATGCTAATTAGGTGTTAATGATCATGTTATGGGAAATTTTACACATCGGGGTTTAGGTGTCATCAATATATAAATATGTATGTATAATTACA
>NC_029794.2:63695390-63696781 GCF_000816755.2 Arachis ipaensis
CGGTCACGAATTTCGAGAGAAAAATTATATTAATATAATATTTATATATTATTATTTTATTCAGAATATTATATTATTATCTTCTCTACTGTGATTAATGTTGATCTATGTTTAGTAATATAATAACTGAGTTTGAAATCTACCGGTAACGGATAATACCGGCATTCTTAGATGAACTTAGCACTGCTAATGCTTCATCATATATCTTTTATTCTTATGATTATCCAGTTACTCATGTCATTTACACTAAGTAACTTAATCTTTATCCATTAGTAGTGTAATTACTTAAGTTCTAATACATCTAGCTTTAGTAATTATCCTTTTCTGAGATATTTTGACAAGTAACTTTTGGATAATCATCATCCAAAAGCCACAGCCTCCCTAGGACAGCTTGGCTATCATTTTTGTTCTTGGAAAAGCTTAGAACACCATGAAAGAAAACCATGAAGCTTCCATGAACACCTGAGCTACTTTCTCCGTTCTTTCTCAAACCGAAACCCCTATCAAAAATCTAATCTTACCAAAGTGTTCACCTCTTCCTCATCTTCATTTCTATGTCACTTTTCATGGAGTAAATCAAGGTATGAAGGCTGCTCCTCCTCCTTGAAGATTCGGCCATGGTGGTTCCTTAAGTTAATGATGTTTTCTTCATGTTCTTTCTTAGGATCTCTTATTCAATCACCAAAAGCTCCAAGAAAACGTGATTTCTAGTTACCTTAAGGTGAGAAAAACCTTCTTTTCATCATCATGAAGCTTCAGCCTTCATGGTTTATAAGATTCTAAAGTTGTTTTTGATGTTAAAATAGGTGTAAAAGTGCTTCTGGAAGCTTGTTTTTGGTGCAACCTCGGACAGCAGCAAAGGAGGTAAGGTTTGGTAAATTAATCAATGATTGGCTGTGTTCTTGAAGTGTTAAACCAGATCTTATTGCTTGAGATTTGATTTTGGGTGTATGTGTGAGGGTTTGATCATGGAAACTTGTTGTTTAATGCTTGAAAATCATGTTTATGATGGTTTTGAAGTGGCTGTTGGTGCTGCTGGAAAACGTGACATTTCAGCCATGAAAATCATGATTTTTGATGCTTATTTGATGTGTATTTGATGGCTGAAAAGTTTCTCTTTGGTTTGATAAAAATCGGGTTCAAATCGGTTTTCGAAAAGATTGAAAAACTAGCTGAAAATCAAGCAGAAATCTGATGAACTTTTGAAAAAAAATATTTTTGGTTTTTGGAAGAACATGAAAACGTGTATTCAAGGAGTTTTGGGGTCAAAATGCAATTATTAAAAAGTTTGGGGTTGAAAATTAATTAATCAAAAGTTGAGGGGCTAAAGTGCAAATATTAAAAGTTATAGGGGTCAAAGGTCAAATTCCAAGAAGTCCGGGGGTCAAAAT
>NC_029794.2:63702224-63707124 GCF_000816755.2 Arachis ipaensis
TTTCCCTGAAAGCCTCAGGAGGGCAGATTTGAGTCCAGAATTCTCTAATTTCCTTTACTAAACACCTAAGAAGAGGTATAAGAGAAGATATCGAGGTATATGAGGTAAAAAAATAAGATTTTGAAACCTGTGTTTAAGTTAAAAAGAAAAGGAGTTAAAAGTGATATAGTTGTGTACCTGACCTTACAGAGTAATTAGAGAATCGTAAAATGAGCATTCTGTGATGTTGTAATGCTTGATTTATGATGATTGCTAAGTGATGGAGAGTATGGTTATATGTGAATTATGAGCCTTCGGGCAATGCTTGTGAATGTTGTGCGGGGACGCCCGTATTGTGATGTTGCTTCCCAGATAGGCTGCGGTAGAGTAGTACCAGCCCTGCAAGCTGAATGCTTGGTAGAGGCCTGACTCGCATACCTGCGGTATATTGAGACCTGAGCAAATACCAGCCCTGCAAGTCGAGAGCACTTGGTAGAGGGTATGCGGTACTTAATCTGGGATTAAGTTCTGGGAAGGCCTTATCTGACTTGGAGGGTCGGATTGCGTCGGGTGCGGGTCGAAACCGACAAATAAGCTCATTACCTGCATTTGTGCATTATTTATTGCTAATCTTCTTGTGTTCTTGTTCTATTCCTTGTTTGTTTGAGCATAACTGTGTGATTGCATACTAATGTGTGAATGTGCATTTACTTCCTATTTTCTCTCTTGTTCATGTGTTAGTTTATGTTGCTGTTATGTACATATTACTCTACATTTATTTATACTCCTATGACCACGGACATTACAAATGAACCTAACTGTAAACCCCGAGATTGATCCACCGTAAATCCACGAGGACCCAGTGCGTGGCGAGTATTACATCTACTGTGCGGTACCTTGTATCCGTAATTATGTAGTTCGTGGTAGACCTTTCCAGTACCCTATTAGGACAACATACTTTAATCCTGATGCACCCTATGACTTTCCTTTATCTTGGTTACACCCCGGTGGACCTGGGATACCTCATCCTGAGGAGCAGATGCCACCTCCAGCTGAACATCCTCCTCCACCTGAACCTCCTCTACCTGACGAGCCTATACCTGCCCAGCATATCCATGAGGCACCTCCTGCACCTTTTGTCCTTGATGAGTGGGGTGTTCCTGTGTTACCACCCGAGCTTGATCCTTTACCTGAGCCGATCGAGCCTCCTGTCTTTGATGAGCAGCAGGGACATGAGTATGATCAGATCATGGAGGCGCCACCTCCTTCTCCATACTGTATTTTGTTTGGTAGTTATCCTTTTATGGTTCCTGTGGCCAGCAGTGGTTCCTCTGCTATCACTCCGGTAGAAGAAGAGGACGAGGAAGAAGAAGATCCAGAGGAAGATCCTAACTTCATAGTTATCTCCTCTGACAGCGATGACGATGAGCCAGGCGAGGCGCCAGCAGGCGAGCATCACCATTCGCCCGGTGATTTTCCGTGAGGTACTCTAGGCCAGGATTGAGGAGACTTTTTGAGACGCCTGGTCTAACTTCAGTACATTAGAGTGTCTCCTTCACTTTTGTTAGCATGATTAGAGGGAATAGGCATATCATAGAGTTAGGCTAGCCTGGGTGCCAGCTTAGGGGCTTTTGGTCAGGCCAAGCCCTGGAGCGTCTTATGTACATATATGTATATACTATATGAATCACTGACTTAGGGGTGCTGTACTATAGCTCTATGCTTATATAACTGAGCCACTTTTGTAACATGATGTATATTATAGTGTGTTGTTCCATATTCTGTTATCTTTTGTCCTATGTATGTGAACGTTTAATTATCCCTTGATATATGGAAGGTATGCGACTTTAAATTATTCTTGTTAAAAAAAAATTTACTTGTAAAATTCGCGAGGGTTTTAACGACGTACAGGCTTATATTTATTAATTAATAATATAAAAAGGAAAAACAAGTTGGTGACATTCGATTTCTAGTATGATCTAGACATGCTAGAAGTTGGGTCGTTACAATTTGGTATCAGAGCAGTTCTTCCTGTTAGAGCATGGGGAATGGACTGAATCATGCTTTGTTGCATACTCTGTTGTGTGTCTCATGCTTATAGGGTATCTATGTCATATGTGTTGCATGAATGTCTTTGTGCTTTCATTCTGATAATGTTCATGCCCAACTTGAGGTATTAAGACTGATCACCTTGGTATTGATTGTTTGGTATGAACAGAATCAGGATACCTCCAAGGAGACGTAGCGATCGGGAAGGGTCTACTGTTAACAATCCGCCACGAAACTATGATAATCTGTTTACTGCGATTCACGCTATGGCTGAGGCTGTGCGTGAAACGGCGACTGCTACTACCCGAGCAGTTAACCGTCTGGGGGAACGTAATAGAGAGCGTAACAATGACCGTAATGGTGAGAATGGTGGGAACGATGATGGAGATAACATGAATCATGATAGGCCTATGACATTAGCTGCTTTCTTGAAAGTTAATCCACCGAAGTTCAAGGGTACGACTGTAGCAACTGAAGCTGATAATTGGTTCCGAGGCATAGAAAGGTCCTTGAGGGCACAGCATGTCCTGGAAGAACAGTATGTAGAATTTGCTACTTATATGTTGGAAGGGGATGCTCAGCACTGGTGGCAGGGCATTCAACGTTTACTGCAGCAAGATGAGGGTAATATTTTGTGGGATATTTTCAAAGAAGAGTTCTATAAGAAGTACTTTCCTAGAGCTACTCGTGAGGCAAAGGAGATGGAGTTGATGCAGTTGAAACAGGGAAGTATGTCTGTTGCTGAGTATACAAGGAATAGATAGGCCGCGACAGCAAGGACGTGTATTTGCTATGACTGCTGATGACGCAATGAAATCAGACTCCCTAATTCAAGGTTAGTGTTATGTCAAATCTCGACTCTTAACTGTACTGTATGACTCTGGTGCATCACATTCATTTATTTCTGAGACTGTTGCGCATGAGTTGGGATTAGATTTCACCATGTTAGATTATAATCTAATTGTTTGTACACCCACATCTCAAAATGCCTTAACTAGTCAAGTATGTCAACAGGTGCCTTTTGTTATTGAGGCTAGGACATTTATACATGACCTGTTTTGTTTGCCTTTGTGTGGTTTAGATATTATCTTAGGTCTAGATTGGTTGTCCAAGCATCATGTTTTCCTTGATTGTTTTAAATGGATTGCTACATTTCCATCATCTGAAATGCACACTGAACCAGTTGAGTCTTGTACTTTCTATTTGAATTCCCTAAGAGTTATTTCTAGTAATAGTGGGTTAGAGGGTTACGTTCTACTATCGGCTAGCTCAGAAACTAATGAACAAGACTTGGAGCAAATCCGAATGGTGAAGGAGTTTCCTGATATTTTTCTGGATGATATACCTGAGTTTCCACTTCAGAGAGAGATAGAGTTTAGTATTGATCTGGTTCCTGGAGCTGGACCAATTTCTATAGCACCGTATCGGATGTCACCGTTGGAATTAGCAGATTTAAAGAAGCAGTTGAATGAATTGCTGGGGAAGAAGTTTATTCGTCCGAGTGTATCACCATGGGGAGTTCCAGTGTTACTAGTAAAGAAGAAGGATGGTGGAATGAGGTTATGTGTGGATTATCGGCAATTGAATAAGATCACAATCAAGAACAAGTATCCACTCCCAAGGATAGATGATCTGATGGACCAGCTGAGAGGTGCGACAATATTCTCGAAGATTGATTTGCGGTCAGGTTACCATCAAATCCGGGAGAAGGAATCAGATATACCTAAGACTGCCTTTCGAACTAGGTACGGTCACTATGAGTAAACGGTTATGTCCTTTGGACTGACTAATTCTCCTGCTGTATTCATGGATTATATGAATCGCATTTTTTGTCCGTATCTAGATCAGTTTGTGGTAGTCTTTATAGATGATATCCTCATCTATTCCAAGACAGAAGAAGAACATGGAGAGCATTTGAGGATTGTGTTGCAAATATTAAGAGCACGAAAGCTATATGCGAAGTTGTCGAAATGTGAGTTTTGGGCGACAGAAGTGGCATTCTTGGGACATGTGATCACACGAGATGGAATAACTGTAGATCCTTTAAAGATCGAGGCCGTAGTACAATGGAAGCAACCCAAGACAGTTACAGAAGTTCGTAGTTTTTTGGGGTTAGCAGGATACTATCGGCAGTTTATCAAGGGTTTTTCACAGATAGCTTTACCTTTGACTCGCCTTACTAGGAAGGAAGTTCCATTTGAGTGGACAGAGAAGTGTGAAGAAAGCTTTGAAACTTTAAAGAAAAAGTTGACGACGGCGCCAGTTTTGGTGTTACCAGACCCACAGGAACCTTTTGAGGTGTATTGTGATGCTTCTTCTAAGGGACTTGGATGTGTATTGATGCAGCATAGGAATGTGGTAGCTTATGCTTCGAGACAACTAAGACCTCACGAAAGGAACTATCCGACACATGATTTGGAATTAGCAGCAGTGGTCTTTGCACTTAAGATTTGGAGGCACTATTTGTACGGAGCCCAATTTGAAGTCTTCTCTGATCAAAAGAGTTTGAAGTATATCTTTGATTAGAAAGACCTTAATATGAGGCAGAGGCGATGGATGGAATTCTTAAAAGATTATGATTTTAAGTTGAGCTATCATCCTGGGAAGGCAAATGTAGTCGCAGATGCTTTGAGTCGGAAGAGTTTGGGCATATCCTGGATGATGATCAAGGAAGAAGAAATGATCTCAGCCTTTGAAAACTTAAAATTAGGAATGAGAGAGACATCAAGAGGAGTTGTTATGGCGCGACTACAATTAACATCTGACTTTAAGATAGCTATTCAGCAAGCTCAAGCCCAGAATTCAGGAATGCTGACATTGTTAACACGGATGAAGGCAGATCAGCCGGAAGAGGTACGCCAAGATAAAGAGG
>NC_029794.2:63710582-63716397 GCF_000816755.2 Arachis ipaensis
GTGAAGAAAGCTTTGAAACTTTAAAGGAAAAGTTGACGACGGTGCCAGTTTTGGTGTTACCAGACCCACAGGAACCTTTTGAGGTGTATTGTGATGCTTTTTCTAAGGGACTTGGATGTGTATTGATGCAGCATAGGAATGTGGTAGCTTATGCTTCGAGACAACTAAGACCTCACGAAAGGAACTATCCGACACATGATTTGGAATTAGCAGCAGTGGTCTTTGCACTTAAGATTTGGAGGCACTATTTGTACGGAGCCCAATTTGAAGTCTTCTCTGATCATAAGAGTTTGAAGTATATCTTTGATCAGAAAGACCTTAATATGAGGCAGAGGCGATGGATGGAATTCTTAAAAGATTATGATTTTAAGTTGAGCTATCATCCTGGGAAGGCAAATGTAGTCGTAGATGCTTTGAGTCGGAAGAGTTTGGGCATATCCTGGATGATGATTAAGGAAGAAGAAATGATCTCAGCCTTTGAAAACTTAAAATTAGGAATGAGAGAGACATCAAGAGGAGTTGTTATGGCGCGACTACAATTAACATCTGACTTTAAGATAGCTATTCAGCAAGCTCAAGCCCAGAATTCAGGAATGCTGACATTGTTAATACGGATGAAGGCAGACCAGCCGGAAGAGGTATGCCAAGATAAATAGGGAATATGGAGATATAGGAACAGAATTTGTGTACCTGCTCAGGAGGACTTGAGAAAGAACATTCTGACCGAAGCTCATGAAAGCAGATTTTCTATCCATCCCGGAACGACTAAAATGTACCAAGATCTGAAGAAGATGTTCTGGTGGCCAGGAATGAAGAAAGATATAGCAACGTATGTTTCAAAGTGTCTCACTTGCCAGAAGATTAAGGTGGAACATAAAAACCACCTGGAACCCTGCAACCATTGGAGATACCGCAATGGAAATGGGAAGAGATTACGATGGATTTTGTTACTGGGTTACAAAGAACCTCTGCCGGGCATGATGCAATTTGGGTAATTGTAGATCGATTGACAAAATCATCGCATTTTCTACCAATTCAAATTGGTCACAGCTTGGAGAAACTCGCCCGGTTATACATTCAGGAGATAATACGATTGCATGGAATACCTTCATCAATTGTGTCAGACAGAGATCCAAGGTTTACTTCTAGATTTTGGGGAGCTCTACAGAAAGCTTTTGGGACGAAGTTGCACTTAAGTATAGCATATCACCCACAGACTGATGGACAGACAAAACGAACAATTCATACCTTGGAAGATATGTTGAGATCTTGCGTAATGGACCAACAGGGTAACTAGGACAAATACTTGCCATTGATTGAGTTTGCTTACAATAACAGTTATCAATAGAGTATCGAAATGGCACCATATGAGGCCCTCTACAGAAGAAAGTGTCAATCACCATTATGCTGGTATGACAAGGAGGAAGGCAGGATTTTGGGGCCAGACTTGGTACAAGAAACTACCGAACGGATTAAGCACATTCGAGAGAAGATTCAAACTGCCCAAAGTCGACAAAAGAGCTATGCAGATAATAGGCTTAGGCCCTTAGAATTTAACGAAGGTGACCATATCTTCTTAAGAGTGACACCTACGACTGGAGTAGGTAGAGCTCTTAGGACTAAGAAATTGAATCCACGATATTTAGGTCCTTTTCAAATTCTTAAAAGAGTCGGTCCAGTAGCATACCAAGTAGCTCTCCCTCCTTATTTGTCAAACCTTCATGATGTTTTTCATGTTTCACAACTCAAAAAGTATAATCCCGACGAAAGCCACGTTTTACAACCAGAGACAGTACAGCTGCGAGCCGACTTGACATATCAAACTCTACCAGTCAGGATTGTGGAACGAAGTGACAAACAGCTTAGAGACAAGACAGTATCATTGGTTAAGGTAGCATGGGGACAAACTAGAACTGAAGAGTACACATGGGAGCTGGAAGACAAGATGAGAACAGACTACCCGTTTCTCTTTTCAGGTAATTGAAATTTTGAGGACAAAATTTTCTTTTAAGAGGGTAGAATGTAACGGCCTAGCCCCGAAAAAATGGCGCTTTTTCGGGATCAAACAGAATTTTTACAGAATTTTTAGGAATTTCTATGCATATAAGCACCTCCACTGCACAGGTGATGCGTCATCAAGCTGCTGAGTCAGCAGCTTGATTGCACAGGACACCTCTCCTAATCTAAGTAGGCACGTCGCGAAGAGTTGCGTTTTTGAGCCACTTCGGGCCAGAATTTCAAAATTCTAATTTCCGTGGTTAGTCTCTATGTGACGAGCCGGTCACGAATTTCGAGAAAAAAATTATATTAATATAAAATTAATATATTATTATTTTATTCAGAATATTATATTATTATCTTCTCTACCGTGATTAATGTTGATCTATGTTTAGTAATATAATAACTGAGCTTGAAATATACTGGTAACGGATAATACCGGCATTCTTAGATGAACTTAGCACTGCTAATGCTTCATCATATATCTTTTATTCTTATGATTATCCAGTTACTAGTGTCATTTACACTAAGTAACTTAATGTTTATCCATTAGTAGTGTAATTACTTAAGTTCTAATACGTCTAGCTTTAGTAATTATCCTTTTCTGAGATATTTTGACAAGTAACTTTTGGATAATCATCATCCAAAAGCCACGGCCTCCCTAGGACAGCTTGGCTATCATTTTTGTTCTTGAAAAAGCTTAGAACACCATGAAAGAAAACCATGAAGCTTCCATGAACACCTGAGCTACTTTCTCCATTCTTTCTCAAACCGAAACCCCTATCAAAAATCTAATCCTACCAAAGTGTTCACCTCTTCCTCCTCTTCATTTCTATGTCACTTTTCATGGAGTAAATCAAGCTATGAAGGCTGCTCCTCCTCCTTGAAGATTCGGCCATGGTGGTTCCTTAAGTTAATGATGTTTTCTTCATGTTCTTTCTTAGGATCTCTTATTCAATCACCAAAAGCTCTAAGAAAACGTGATTTCTAGTTACCTTAAGGTGAGGAAAACCTTCTTTTCATCATCATGAAGCTTCAGCCTTCATGGTTCATAAGATTCTAAAGTTGTTTTTGATGTTAAAATAGGCGTAAAAGTGCTTCTGGAAGCTTGTTTTTGGTGCAACCTCGGACAGCAGCAAAGGAGGTAAGGTTTGGTAAATTGATCAATGATTGGCTGTGTTCTTGAAGTGTTAAATCAGATCTTGTTGCTTGAGATTTGATTTTGGGTGTATGTGTGAGGGTTTGATCATGGAAACTTGTTGTTTAATGCTTGAAAATCATGTTTATGATGGTTTTGAAGTGGCTGTTGGTGCTGCTGGAAAACGTGACATTTCAGCCATGAAAATCATGATTTTTGATGCTTATTTGATGTGTATTTGATGGCTGAAAAGTTTCTCTTTGGTTTGATAAAAATCGGGTTCAAATCGGTTTCCGAAAAGATTGAAAAACTAGCTGAAAATCAAGCAGAAATCTGATGAACTTTTGAAAAAAAATGTTTTTGGTTTTTCGAAGAACATGAAAACGTGTATTCAAGGAGTTTTGGGGTCAAAATACAATTATTAAAAAGTTTGGGGTTGAAAATTAATTAATCAAAAGTTGAGGGGCTAAAGTGCAAATATTAAAAATTATGGGGTTCAAAGTGCAATTTCTGGTATATTGAGACCTGAGCAAATACCAGCCCTGCAAGTCGAGAGCACTTGGTAGAGGGTATGCGGTACTTAATCTGGGATTAAGTTCTGGGAAGGCCTTATCGGACTTGGAGGGTCGGATTGCGTCGGGTGCGGATCGAAACCGACAAATGGGCTCATTACCTATAGTAGGGACAGACATGCATCATACTTGTTTGTGCATTATTTATTGCTAATCTTCTTGTGTTCTTGTTCTATTCCTTGTTTATTTGAGCATAACTGTGTGATTGCATACTAATGTGAGAATGTGCATTTACTTCCTATTTTCTCTCTTGTTCATGTGTTAGTTTATGTTGCTGTTATGTACATATTACTCTACATTTATTTATACTCCTATGACCACGGACATTACAATTGAACCTAACTGTAAACCTCGACCTTACTAAGAACTCCCCAGTTCTTATCCCTTACACCTCTACAGATGGACACGGGAGTCCTATTCTACGAGATTAATCCACCGTACATCCACGAGGACCCGGTGCGTGGCGAGTATTACATCTACTGTGCGGTACCTCGTATCCGTAATTATGTAGTTCGTGGTAGACCTTTCCAGTACCCTATTAGGACAGCATACTTTAATCCTGATGCACCCTATGACTTTCCTTTATCTTGGTTACACCCCAGCGGACCTGGGATACCTCATCCTGAGGAGCAGATGCCACCTCCACCTGACCATCCTCCTCCACCTGAACCTCCTCTACCTGACGAGCCTATACCTGCCCAGCTTATCCATGAGGCACCTCCTGCACCTTTTGTCCTTAATGAGTAGGGTGTTCTTGTGTTACCACCCGATCCTTTACCTGAGCCGATCGAGCCTCCTGTCTTTGATGAGCAGCAGGGACATGAGTATGATCAGATCATGGAGGCGCCACCTCCTTCTCCAGACTGTATTTTGTTTGGTAGCTATCCTTTTATGGTTCCTGTGGCCAGCAGTGGTTCCTCTGCTATCACTCTAGCAGAAGAAGAGGACGAGGAAGAAGAAGATCCAGAGGAAGATCCTAACTTCATAGTTATCTCCTCTGACAGCGATAACGATGAGCCAGGCGAGGCGCCAGCAGGCGAGCATCACCATTCGCCCGGTGATTTTTCGTGAGGTACTCTAGGCCAGGATTGAGGAGACTTTTTGAGACGCCTAGTCTAACTTCAGTACATTAGAGTGTTTCCCTCACTTTTTTTAGCATGATTAAAGGGAATAGGCATATCATAGAGTTAGGCTAGCCTGGGTGCCAGCTTAGGGGCTTTTGGTCAGGCCAGGCCCTGGGGCGTCTTATGTACATATATGTATATACTATATTAGTCACTGACTTAGGGGTGCTGTACTATAGCTCTATGCTTATATAACTGAGCCACTTCTGTAACATGATGTATATTATAGTGTGTTGTTCCATATTCTGTTATCTTTTGTCCTATGTATGTGAACGTTTAATTATCCCTTGATATATGGAAGGTATGCGACTTTAAATTATTCTTGTTAAAAAAAAATTTACTTGTAAAATTCGCGGGGTTTTAACAACGTACAGGCTTATATTTATTAATTAATAATACAAAAAGGAAAAACAAGTTGGTAACATTCGATTTCTAGTATGATCTAGACATGCTAGAAGTTGGGTCGTTACATCGAGCATCTTCAAACCTCACTCCGGTGAATGGGTACCTAGGCTTCTCTTGCCTATAATGCAGAAAACTACATTTCCTTATGTTTAAGAACCTCTTGCCTGGCGCTTACGCCCCGCCTTATTTCAAAGAGGGGGCCTTATGGAGAAGGGATCTTAGGTATGATTTTCTTTTGTAATAACAATATATCTGCCACCAAGGGTCAAAGCGGAAAAGAGATAAGGTATAGCAGAAGGAAAGACGTCAATAAGAGCCAAACACAGCAAAAGAAAGCAGAGTCGACGACATTACGTCATCTTTAGGGGCGTCACCTGACAGGTTTAGTCATTTCGGTAAGTCTGAAAGTAGAAAGCTAGTAAAGTCTTGAAAACAAAAGTCTGTAATTGACTTTCCGATACATATGTATATAAGTAAAGTTCTTTTCCTTGTTCCCAAATGGCTTCGGCCACTTCCTTTCTTTTTTTTCTTATTTTTTTACTTTAATAATAATTTTCATATTTTTTTGAAATATCTCA
>NC_029794.2:63716866-63774527 GCF_000816755.2 Arachis ipaensis
AAAAATCCTAACAGATTTTAAACTCAAGGTATCATAAAATTTAATTTAATTACTTTTAGGAGAATAATTTTCTTCAAATAGAATAATAAATTATTATTTAATTTTTAAAAAATCGGGGTGTTATACTGAGGATGCATGAGAACTACTTGGTATTCAAGGTTTTTAGACCTTCACCACTCTCTGGAGAAGGAGGTACTGACAGAGGATTAATGTTAGTAAAGAATTTCTCAATGAAATCGCGTTGCAAGTATAGTTTTAAACTGACATACAATCCTCAGTCAACGTCTCTCAAGGAATTCCAAGGAAGTGTACTTATTATTGGTTGTGGGAAAGTATTTTTGGGGTTTTTGAATGGTGAGCAAGGAATGTAAATAACAAGAAAATGAATTAACAACTAAGAAAAGTCCTAGCAAGGGTTGAGAATTGGAATTCCTATCCTGATTATCACCGTCAATTGTGATGGTAATTGCTTTTTGCTCTCACTTAGTTAACCTCTATCAATTGAAGGAAAGTCAAGTGAGCAAAATAGACTAAAGTTCACAAGTCCTAATCAAAGACTAGATTTAGTGAAGCTCAAACTAACTA
Organism: Arachis ipaensis; assembly: GCF_000816755.2. NCBI lineage: Eukaryota > Viridiplantae > Streptophyta > Magnoliopsida > Fabales > Fabaceae > Arachis > Arachis ipaensis. The sequence goes on from NC_029794.2 coordinate 63,717,452, forward strand.
GCAACTTTCAATCACTAACCAACAAGAGACTTTGACAATTCAAGAGTCTCCAAATTATGCAATCTAAGCCAAGAACAAAAAAATCTATTTTAAAATCCAACCAAATATTTTATCAAACACTTGGAAGACGGAAAATAAAAATATAGAAAATTAACAAGAAATAGTAAAATCTAATACTAACAATTGAAAGAAGACAATAACAACAAATTAAAGAAAGCAAAAATAAACATAAAATACCTCAAATAAATTAAAAGGAAATTAGAATCAACAAGGAGTCATGAACAATAAAATAACAAGGTAAAGGAAACAACATATAAAACTAAGAAAGCAAAGGCGCAATAACAAGGAATTAAAAGAGGAACTTGAATTAAAATGAGAAGTAGAACCTAAACCTAGATGGAATTGAAAATAAAAGAAGAAACCCTAAAACCTAGAGAGAGGAGAAAGCCTCTGATGGGTGAAAATGCGGATTCCACACCAAAACTCACCGGCAAGTGTACCGGGTCGCATCAAGTAACAATAACTCACTTAGAGTGAGGTCAATCCCACAGGGATTGATGGATCAAGCAACTGTAGCGAGTGATTAGTCTAATCAAGCTAACATTGAAGTGAAATTGAAGCAACAGAATATAATAGTAGTAAATTTAAAGTTACAGAAAGTAAATGAGCAGAAGCTTAAAGAGCAAGAAAAGTAAATTGGAAAAATCTTAAATGACAAGAAAGGTAAATTGCATAAAAAGTAAATGGGGCTGGGTGCTGAAATTAAAGAAAGTAATAGATCAGAACTCAGAAAGATTAAATTGCAGGAAAGTAAATTCAGATTTGCAGCAAGCTCAATTGTAAAGTTGCATAATGTAAGTGTGAAGAAGAGTAAATCAAGCTCAAGAAGACTTAGATCTGAAATCTCAAAGGGAAATTAACAATTCCAATGAAATAGCAAAAAGAAAAGAAAGCCAATAGCTCAATTGCTCTCTCGATCAAAACAGAAAGGAAATTGCAGAGGAAGAAATTATAGCAAAAGGTTGCAAAACCTGAAATTTCATAAATCCAAATTGACAATTGCAGAAAAAGTAAAAGTGTTTCAAAGAGAATTCTCTATTCTAATCCTACTCATATTACTCTCTAGCAGAGCCAGCCTCCCTCAATGAAGTAGAATTGATGCCTTTATATAGGCTTTAAATGATGAAAATGAAATTGAAATTGAAAATAAATTACAATTAAATGAAATTCCTAATCTAGCTATTTCTTGTGCCTTTGAGTAATGTCAATGAGTCTTTCTTGCTTTGACGCTTCAGTGGGCTTGAATTAATTGAGTCAGATTGCACTTATGGTGGCCTCTTTTGGTTTGTGAAGAAATGGATCCAAAATGGCACTTGATTTGAAAATGAACAAAGGGGCTAGCTCCCTGGGAAGCGCTCAGTTGAATGAGCAAATGTAGCACTCAATCCTTGGCCCAGGTTCTTCCCTTTGTCTCGTGCATGGCTCAATTCTACTTGTAGCAGTGGCGCTCAGTTAAGTAAATTAACTTAGCGCTTCAAGCTTGTACACGGTCCCCTCTTCGAGCCTTGCTTCTCCCAATTTGGCCAATTCCCTTTGTGAACATTGTAGCGCTCAGTTAAGGGAATTAACGCAGCGCCCCTTTGTGTGGAGAGAGCTCCTACCTTCGATCCCTCCTGGTTGCATTTTTTTACAATTACTCCATGAAGTAATGGCACTCAGTGAAGTAAAGTAACTGCGCGCCCAATGCCTTTGCTCCCTTGCTTGGTGTAGCACTTTTCTTGGTTCATCATGTGCCTAGTTCAAACCTTAGGTGCCCCAATTTGAGTGCTTTGCCTTACTTTTCTTGGTGACCCCCTCTTCGAGCCTTGGTGAGAGCATATTTGGTTGGTTTTTAGGCCTTAAAGATGCCTATCACTTGTACTTCAATTGTATGCCAAATATGGATCATAATATATCGTTGGAAAGCTCTGAATGTTAGCTTTCCACCACAACTAAAATCGCATCAATTTAAAATCCGTAGCTCATGTTATGGACCTTTGAAGGAGGCATGGTCATGCTATCACAAAGCTTTTAGAAAAGCCCAAAAAAGTTAAGTTAACTCTTTTAACTTAACGCTCTCTTCAAATTGAGTGCTGGTGCCTTGTTTGAGTGCTAATTGGTCATTGGCCATGCTTTTAAAAGCATGGCCTAAGGCATTAAAGTGTGTTCTAACTTCAAAGTGTGCCCCAAAACTCTTTTTTTCTCCTTTTTAGCTTAATTTGTTCTTTTTGCTTCTTTTTCTTCTTATTTCCTACAAAGTTTATCAAATCAAAAGATCAAAGAAATATAATATTTAAGCACAAAAGCATGCAATATTTAAGTACAAATCATCAATTTCTTGTATGAAAAATCATAGAAAAACATGACATGATGACATGTCATCAGCCTCTCTCTCTAGAATTCTACATCTATCTAAAACTAATGTGTGTAAATGAATGAAAAGTGTCTGTCCCAGCTCCATCCTCAGCCTCTTGTCTTTATTTTCGGGCTTGAAACTGGGCCAAAAGCAGCCCAGAATTTGCCGCCAGTGTTCTTGCTTTAGTGCAGCATGTGACACTAATCACGCGTACGCGTCAACCACGCATACGCATCGTTGAACTATGCTCAACGTCACGTGTACGCATTAGTCACGCGTACGCGTCGCTTGCGTTTTGCGCTAGGCACGCGTCCGCGTTGTCTATCCGAAGGTTACGACAGTTCTAAAGCTCATACATATACTATATAGAAAGAATTAATATAATCTAGAAGCCCAATGAAGGATATAGCTCAAAAATATGATTTGAAAAGCGCAAAACGTACTAACGGGGTTTAATATCATAAGAATCTAGCCACGGCTCATGGAGTTTATGCTGGCTAGCTATATATACAAACAAAATAGAATCTGAATTCAAAATAGCTAATAGAAGATTTTCTGTTTCAATACAAGCCTCTAGGCAAAAGCAAGATACAAAAGTAAGAGATATGTAAACAAAATAATCAAAAAGACCCCAAAAAGTATCTTGATCCTCTGCTTCTGTCACCATCCAAACAACTCACCGAGGTGGGTTGCGACCTGTATCTTAAAAAGAACAAAAAAATATGGTATGAGAACCGAAGGTTCTCAGTATGGTAATAGTGCCCAGTGATGTAAGATATAAGACCCCGGGACACCAAAGCATATATAAAACCTTAACATAACTTAAAAGCTTAACATAACTTAAGGGGAAATCTAACTTAAGGGATTTTCTAGTCTAACAGTCCTCCGCTGTCCCACAGCCTTCACCAACCTATCCTCCAAGCAATCCCATCGCCATCACCTTCCGAACCTCCTCAATCCAAGTAGAAAGAACAAGTAATATCAATGCAAGTAAAACACAAGTAGAAACATATAAGGCAAGTAATTCAAGTAAGCAAGTAGACATGTTATTCAATTTAGGCATACAATTACAAGTCGGCAAAGCAAACAAGCAATTAGAATATGCACATGATGAATTCCTACCCTATTGGCTGTGATATCACATTGTCGGTTCAACTGCCAACCTGACACATCTCTATGGAGATGTCGCCCTTCGGAGTCATCATTGGGAACCCCCGAGATATGGTGCTCGGATCACCGTCAGGATTTTGTGCCTGCACAGTCTATTGACCCGAAGGGATGCGAGTGGGGTACTCTTCCCACAGACCTCACATATCAACGTAAGCGGGATTAACCACCATTCTTACACCGCCGCCGCTACCTCGACAGGCGGGATTAACTGTCGTCCCTGCCGGGTGCATAACGTCTCAATAATCTCAGTATAAAATGATACATCAGTGGTTTTTCAGAAACATTTTTAGTATATAATGGATCCATCATCTCTTTTCGAGTCCTCGACTCATCTCGACCACCGTCAAATTCAACATTTCCATTCCGAACTCATTAGTTCGTCACTTTCTTAATTCATACATCTTTCGCCTTTCTCAGTCCCCCGAATCCATCCTCAGTACACCAGAAACCTAGCCTCCGTTCTCTAACTTTTCAAAGAAATACCAAATAAATTCTCCTAAGACCTTTCCCATGTTTTAATGCCCAAAAATAATCCCGAAAATCTTTAAATGGTGTCACAGAAGCTTACAAGCTTGTTGGGAAGGTGAAATAGTTGAAAACAAAGTTTAAGTTTGAAAAACAGGGCATGTGCGTACGCACCGGGGTGTGTGATGAGTTATTTTGTTGGAGAAACGAATCTCTCCCAAAACAACACAAATCTAACCGGCAAGTGCACCGGGTCGCATCAAGTAATAATAACTCACGGGAGTGAGGTCGATCCCACAGAGATTGAAGGATTGAGCAATTTTAGCTTAGTGGTTAATTTAGTCAAGCGAATCAAGATTTGGTTGAGTGATTTGTGATTTGCAGAATTTAAATTGCATTGAAAGTAAAGAGAATTGGTAATTGACATGAAATTACTTGGTTGATTGCTCTTGGAGTTTGAAGAGGATCCAAAATGAACCAATTGAACCGGGTTTGAGTTTTGCAAAAGTTGGACCAAAAGTTTGAGCAAAAGTTAGGGGCTAACTTTTGCCCAAACTTTTCATATCAGCACCCATATCCAGTTGATACCAACGTTGGTGCCAAAGTTAGGGGTCTAACTTTGGCCCCAACGTTGGCCTTACCTTGTGCACTTGTGGCGCCAACGTTAGCCACCAAGTTAGGGGCTAACGTTGGCGCAAACTTTTGGTACCCAGGGAGTGATTTTCAAGTTCCAACGTTAGCCCAAAAGTTAGGGACTAACGTTGGGGCTAACTTTTCACTCAAAAGTTTGTGCAAAAGTTTGAGGCTAACTTTAGGTCCAGCTTTTTGCTTCCTGGTTCAATTTCACTTATTCCATTGTCTTCTCTTTACTCCTAGCTATTCCTTCTTGCTTCAACCTTTCTCCAAGATTTCTTCACCTATCATTAATCAACCAAACACATCAAAGCTATGCTTAAAATCATGAGATATTCATTCTTTCATAATATGTGACTGTTATAGTATAAAACCTCATGAAATAGCATGAATTCATACATGGTTGATTCAATCAAGGGAAACATGAAAATCTACCTAATTGGCTTGCTTGTAGCTCAAGAAAGTGCATAATTCTAATGAAAACAAAAGAAAAAGACTAGTTAAAATAGGCTAGGATGACTTGTCATCAGTGTGCGCACGCCGAGAGAAAATTTCAAAACGTGTGCGTACGCATAGAGGTGTGCGATGCACAGGCACCAAAGTTTACAATTCTATTCACTCACACAAGGTGTGCTAGCGCCCTCAACAGACTGCCCTTCCCAACGTGTGCATGCACACAGGTTGTAAAACTCCATTGGTTATGTGCGCGCACAAGCTGTGCTAGCGCTCTAAACAGGAAGCCTTCCACTTCATGTGCGTACGCACAAGGCTGTGTGTTGATTGCTCGATGGTCTAGAATTTCTTCCTAAAGAAAGGAATTACTTCGTTGTAAGTATAGCTCCAAACCAATAAACAACTCTCACATCAAATTAAAATATTGTGGTTTTGTCACGAATAACGAAACCCAATGAAAATTAACCGAAGTATTTGGACTCCGGGTCGTCTCTCTAGGATACAATGGAGTGCTCAATTATTGGCTATAAAGGGGTAAGGGGTTTTTTTTTGGTTCATAAGAGGGCAAGAAAAGTAAATTAAGCAAGTAAGTTAAGAAAGCAAGATAAAGAACTCTTGGCTAAGACTTAGGTAATTGAGATCGCCATCCTTGTCAACAAACCAATTATTGATAATCATGAGAGGCTAACCTATTAAGTCTACTTCCCAAAAGCTTTAAGTACGTAACATCTACTCCTAAGCTTGAAGTACGTCAAATAGGTTTGATCACATCAACCCTTAAGTCCCAACCTACCTTCTAATTAACTTAGTAGTGGGTTAGCGTCAATGGGTGTCAAATTGATCACCAAGGGTTCTCAAATCACCAAATTCATTATACCCAATATTTCTTCATCCGCGCAGACGCGTCATGTACGCGTGCGCGTCTCTATGTAAAACCACTTTTGCGCGTGTGCGCCTTGGACGCATGCGCGCCCTGTGATGCATTCCCAATCTTTGTTTCTTCATGCATTCTCCCCTTTGTATGCTTTTCTACTCATTTCTTCCATCCAATACTTGCCTTATGAACTTGAAATCACTCAACACACACATCAAGACATCGAATGGAATTAAAGTGAATCAAAATCACCAATTTAGGGCCTAAAAAGCATATTTTTACACTTAAGCACAATTCAAGGGAGAATTACAAAACCATGCTGTTTCATTGAATAAATGTGGGAAAAGGTGGTAAAATCCCCTAAAATAAGCACAAGATAAATCATGAAATCGGGGTTTATCAAATCTCCCCACACTTAAGCTAAGCATGTCCTCATGCTAAAATCAAGAAAGAAGCAAAGGGTATTAACATTTATTCAATGCAAACTAACTAAATGCAATCTATCTACATGATGCAATAGTTTAGTCAAAATAAATCATTCTTCAAGAATACACATACAAGCATAAGGGCTAAGACATTAGCAATCAAAGAAAACCACAATTGGATTGAATCGTTGAAAGAATTTAATAACTTGCAAGAAAAGCTGATCATGGGTGGAAACATGTAATTGAGCGATCGAACCCTCGCGGGATGTGTATCTGCTCTATGCACTCAAGTGTATGGGGTTGATTCACTCAATTCTCCCCTAATCATGCTTTCCAAGATTTGTTCTTCATCTAACAATCAACAATTACTTTATGCATGCATACAAATATCATGAGGACTTTCCCATTGGTTGTAATGTGGCTAGGGTCAAGGTAGGATACATATGGTCAAGTGAGCTAGAGATGTGAATCTTTGATTAACTTAAACTTTCCACCTAACCTATGACAACCTATACAATTCTAAACAAGCCTAGCTATCCATTCTTTACTTTTTCACACACTCATGTATTTCCTTTTGATTACCACACATATGCATTGATTATTATTAAACTTCAAACCTAGGGACATTTTGTTCCCTTTTTGTTGCAAAAAAATTTTTTTTTTCATAAGATAAAATATATACAAGCATCAATGCATATGGTTTACACATGATTAATACACGAGTATGTACCCAATTCTTGAAAATTTTTCAACAAAAACATAAACACACTTTTATCTCTACCCAATGTATCCAACTTTCCCAAAACCAAGTAATGAACACTCTCACTAGCCTAAGCTAATCAAAGATCCAAACAAGGGACATTTATTGTTTTTCACTTAAGCTTGTAATGTGCTACAATTATGAACAAATGGGTTAAGCATAGGCTCAAGATTGGTTAACAATGGAAGATAAAAGGTTAGCTATTTGGGTAAGTGAGCTAATTGAACAATGGCCTCAATCATATAAATGCATGTATACACAAATTAATGGAGATAAAGAATCAAACAAATCAAAGATTACAATCATAGAAAAAGAATAATGCACACAAGAATGAAAATAAGTGGTCATAGGATGTAATCACACAATTAGGCTCAAATCTCACATGCTTGTGTTCTTTTACTCAAAACATGATCCACAAGTGTATAATTCAAGCAAGTTCTAAAAAAAAAATTTCAACCAATTGGGTGGTACCCTAAAAATGAATTTCTTGAAAATTTTCATCATATTGACTAAGCTTATTCTAATGCAATGTTGTGATTTAGAATTTTTTTTTAAAATTTTAAAATTTTCCCTAGTTTACCCCTTTTTCAATCAATCAAAACACAATTCTTATATAAAAAAGGTTAACTAGATTTTTAACAATCCCAAAACATTTTTCTAATCACAATCAAAAACTAAGATGCAAAATATATATATATACTAAAAGTATGCAACAACCAAAACATGAGTATCCACAATAGCAAATATGTATAGTAATCCCAAAATAATCTAAAAAAATAAAGTGCAAAATAAAATAAAGTAGCATAAACTAGAAATAGATGTCCGAAAGTTCACCACATAAATGTAAACACCGGTCACGAATGATGACCTCCCCACACTTTAGAATTAAGCATCGCCCTCGGTGCTACTGCTGAAGCTCGGGATAGGGGTCAACAATCGCGCTGGGCTGTGGCTCAGGTACTAGCTATAGGACTGGGATCGGCTGTGGCTCTGGCTATGGCTGTGGAGTGTCCTGTGGCTATGGAATGTCCTGCTAAACCTCAGCATGAAGCGAAGTAGGTGCTGCACCAATAGGTAAGTGGGCTCAGGTGCTGGTGGTGGTGGTAAGGATGCTGCAGCTGCTGAAGTAGAGGGGGAAAGAAATGGAACGTTGGGGATGAGAGGGGGGAGGTTACCACGTGAATGCGCTAGGGCTTCGCATCCCTGGTTAAATGGGATTTTTGAATACACGCATGCGCGCACCGTGCGCATCCGCGTAGGAAAGAAAATTAGGGATTGGCACAGAAGCGCCATATGCGCTTGCGCGTAGATAGGAAAATTGGCGATGGGCGCGGATGCGTACAATGCGCGTCCGCGCGGGTGTGATGGGCCAGAGGTACAAAGGGGGCCCAAAGTTGGCACAACTCTCGGGTCCTTTGGCCTGGGTGATGCTAAAACTCATCGACGCGTGGGCGCACTATGCGCGTTCGCGTGGATGGCTTGAGCTTATAAAATGGGCGCGGAGGCGCCAGGTGCGCCAACGCGTGGGTAAGGAAACACGAAGGGGCGCGGACGCGTACAACGTGCGTCCGCATGGGTTGAGGCACAGAGTTGGCCCAAAAGTGGCACAACTCTCTGGTCGTTGGCCCAGAGTTCCTAAACACCCAGCCAACGTGCGCGCACACCGTGCGCTTGCGCGTGGCTGTTCAAAAATTTTTTTTTTTCATGAGCATCAAAAAGAGCTCATAACCTTCCCATCCTTCTCTAAGATTCTAAAACTAGCTAAGATGCAAAATTAAACACACTTTTGAAATATTGGAGATTTTTCAAACAAATTAAGGAAACTTGCAATCCAAGCAAAAACTCAAATTCAAAGAATCATCCCTAATTAAAGCATAGAATGTTTAAACATCTTAGCAAGCAAAGCAAAATATACTAAGAAGTAAAGAAATTATATACAATGGAACCGAATTCATTCATTCATTATATCTACAAGAGAATGGAAAGAGTTTACCATGGTGGGGTGTCTCCCACCAAGCACTTTTAGTTTAAGTCCTTAAGTTGGACAATTGGGAGGCTTCTTGTCAAGGTGGCTTATGCTTGTATCCATCCTTGAACCTCCAAGAGTGCTTGTCCTTCAATCGGTTATCAGAAGTTCCAACCATCTTCACCAAACTTTGGTGAGGTTCTCTCCAAAATATGAGCTCCCAAAATTGATTGCTATGATGTGATCCAGGATCCCATATTTAGTCCACGCACCCATCTTCTAGTTGATCGCCTTGATTTCATCTGGGTGACGAGAAAGTAGAATTCTCTTGAAAGCACCAAACTATCCTCCTAGACCCATTTAATTAAGCATTGCACCAACCCATGCTCTTCAATTTTGAGCTTCCAACCATAATGAGTCTAGATTTAGAATGCCAACCACTAAACATCCTCCTCTTTCGCTTAATTCCACAAAACGCCCTAAGTTGGCCATTCGTCTTAAGCAAACCATACTCAAGTGGGATAATAAAGCTGAGAGTTAGAAGTTTTACCCACTCAAGTGAAGGATTGGATGGTGAACTAGGTGAAGGAATTCCCAAAGATCTTGATAAAGCATGCTCTACTCCCGTCCATCCTTTTCTAGAGGCTTCCACCACTTGGCAAGGTTTTTCAAGTTTCTTCTCTTGCCAAGCTTCCTCAAGTTCACATTCTTCTTCACTAATTTCTTCTATCTCTTTCCCATCACTTTCATCATAGATAGGAGGTCTCGTGAAGTCTACCTCATCATCAACTTTAAGCATTGTGGGGAAGGACTCTTCAAACTCGAAAGGATCATATGTTTGTGCAGGATCATCATAGATAGGGGGCTTGTTGCTTGGAACACTTCTTCCAGTTCTTCACTTACAATGGGTCTTGGAGGTTACATATCCTCCTCAACCTTGCTTTCTAGTCCACTGGGAGAAGGCTCAACAAGATCGTAAAGGGAATTGGTCAATGTGGGCAAAAAATCACTAGTGATGGAATCCAATTCCTGATCAATTTTCTTCAACTCTCCGTTTGCTTTCGCAACTTTACTCTCCTCTTTAACATCTTTTATGTGCTCAACATATCCTAAACATCCACCCACTACTTCCTTTTGTTTACTAATCTCTACCTTTTCCTCTTGTTGTACTTCTTGCTTCAACTCTTCTTCCTCATCATGGAGCTTCAAGTTCGCTCCCTCACTAGGCTCCTTGATTGTTTCCCCACATTCAACAATGGAGGTACTTAGGGTGCATGAGCTTAGGTGGGATGTTAACTGACTCACGGCTTCTACCATGCTAGCTATCCTTACTCTTAGCTCCTTAAACTTAGTTTCATCCTCCTCTTGTCGCCTTAAGATACGAGATTCAAGGTCTCTCAATTCTAATATGAAGGCTTCATCGGGAGGTGGTGGAAGAAGATAGGGTTCAATGTTTGAGGAAAGATTGTTGATGTTGGAAGGTGGTTCATATTGGTGGAATTCTTGAGGCCATGTATGTGGAATTTGTTGTTCTTGGAAGTATTGGTATTGGGATGGTGGTTATTCTAGATGTGGTTGATATGGTGGTTAATATGGTGGGTATGGGTTATGGTCATATGGGGGTGAATAGTGGTGTGAGGCTTGTGAGTATGGTGTATGGCTACATTGAGGAATGGGGTCATATGCATATGATGATTGTCGTTGACAACCACAATGAGGATCATCACACACATTGGATTGATACACATTAGGATCAGGATTATACCCATAAGAGTCCGAAAGAGGTTGTTGCCATGAAGGTTGTTCATAAGCTTGGGGTTCCTCCCATCCTTGATTTCCAAATCCTTGATGTATATCCTCATTGGAGCTTCCATTTCCTACAATATAGTTTGAACTACACTCATAGCCAAAAGGATGAGAATTCATAGTGAAAGAGAAAATAAAATCAAAGATTAATAGGAAATAAAGAAAATAAAATCCTAAACTAGCAAAAACTAGCAAACAAACCAAAATTTAAACTATTCACAATATATACAATAGCCAATAACATAGCACTATTGTGTTCCCCGGCAACGGCGCCATTAATTTGATTGAATCAGATTTGCTCGATGGTCTAGAATTTCTTCCTAAAGAAAGGAATTACTTCGTTGTAAGTATAGCTCCAAACTAACAAACAACTCTCACATCAAATTAAAATATTATGGTTTTGTCATGAATAACGAACCCCAATGAAAATTAACCGAAGTATTTAGACTCTGGGTCGTCTCCCTAGGATAAAATGGAGTGCTCAATTATTGGCTATAAAGGGGTAAGGGGGTTTTTTTTTTAGTTTATAAGAGGGCAAGAAAAGTAAATTAAGCAAGTAAGTGAAGAAAGAAAGATAAAGAACTCTTGGCTAAGACTTAGGTAATTGAGATCGCCATCCTTGTCAACAAACCAATTATTGATAATCATGAGAGGCCAACCTATTAAGTCTACTTCCCAAAAGCTTTAAGTACGTAACATCTACTCCTAAGCTTGAAGTACGTCAAATAGGTTTGATCACATCAACCCTTAAGTCCCAAACTCCCTACTAATTAACTTAGTAGTGGGTTAGCGTCAATGGGTGTCAAATTGATCACCAAGGATTCTCGGATCACCAAATTCATTATACCCAATAATTCAAATTTACCCAATTCCCTTAGCTTAGACCAAGAGTTAACAAAACTACTCAAAAACTAAGGAGAACATTTCATCAAACACATAGAGTAAAATAGAAATAAACATCATAAATTGCAAGAATAATAAAATCTACTAACTACTAATTGCAAGGAAAGTAGATTCACAACTCAATTCATCAATTAAAGAAACATCAACATCAAAATTTGCATTAAATGTAAACCAAATCCAACATGAGTTCATCATCATAAAAGAGAGTAAAATGAGAAATTAACATCACAAATAAGAGAATCAAAATGTGGAATTGAGAAATTATAAAAGAAACAAGATGACATCAAGGAATTAAACATGGATCTAAGACAATCTAACCATTAACCTAATTCTAGAGAGAAGAGGGAGCTTCTCTCTCTAGAAAACTAACTAAAGGCTCATGTTGGCTAAACTAATTGCTCTCCCTTTTCTTGGACTTCAATTCTGCATGAAATACACTCAGAAACAAGTTGGATTTGGGCCTGGGCAGCTCAGAAATTGCCCCCAGCATTTTGCATTTAAGTGGGCCATGTGAGAGTATCGGTGCGTGCGCGCCATGTGCGCGTGCGCGTCGATTTAGCTATTTCTTCATCCGCGCAGACGCGTCATGTACGCGTGCGCGTCTCTATGTAAAACCACTTTTGCGTGTGCGCACCCATTGATTCATTACCAATCTTTGATTCTTGATGCATTCTCCCCTTTGTATGCTTTTCTACTCATTTCTTCAATCCAATACTTGCCTTCTGAACCTGAAATCACTCAACACACACATCAAGGCATCGAATAGAATTAAATTGAATCAAAATCACCAATTTAGGGCCTAAAAAGCATGTTTTTACACTTAAGCACAATTCAAGGGAGAATTACAAAACCATGCTATTTCTTAGAATAAATGTGGGAAAAGGTGGTAAAATCCCCTAAAATAAGCACAAGATAAATCACGAAATCGGGGTTTATCATGCATGCGCACAGGTTTAAATTTTTACAGGGATGTCCGTGCGCATAAGGCCGTGCTTGCGCACATACCAAAAATTACAAAATTCTGTAACTTTGCACAATTTCAGATTTTGACGCCAAACTTCCCACAATCATATCTTCCTCTACCAAAATTGGATTTCCACAAAACTTAAACCATTTTAAAGCTTGTTCAATCATCTTTCATTTGGTATAAAAATCATTGAATTTCAAGTAAGGTAGCTCAAGATATGATTCATAGAAGTTCACTAAAATTTTCATTTTACCAAAAGTTCACAAGCTACCAATTTCCCAATTTTCACAATTCAAAGCAACCAAAACCACTTTATCTCCATCCTACATCAAACCTTACCATTTTCCATTCCTCAATTCACCCCTCCACCTTACGAGATCATCAATTCTCATTATCAAATACATGGTAATACACTCATATTTCCACCAATACATCAATCAAATATTAATTCACCCTTACCAACCATCATTATAATCAATTTCAAGCTAAATCTCCAATATCATGCTACCAACATCAACATTGCAATTTATCAACGTTCCAAATCATCAAATCATCATACATTATCATACAGCACTTCCATCAACATTGCTAAAGCTCATTAATTCATCATTCATCATTCATCATATCTTAACCAACTAAACAATCTATACAATCCAATCCTATCCTATGGATCCCTAGCTTAAGTGTCCACTGATGACAAGTCATCTTATACTAGTTTTACAAGAATTTTTCATTAAATTCGTTAGGTTTTATGCACTTTCTTGCACCATAAGTAAGTAATTAGAGTGAATTTTCATGGTTATCTTGAATCAATCAAACATCATATATTTTGGACAAAATCATAGGTTTTATGCTAGAATTCATTGATTTTATACATAATGGAAAGATCTAGTGATTTTGGTGGAGCTTTGATTAGTTGTTTAGTTGCTTGTAGGTGAAGAAATGGTGAAAAGAGGAATTTTTGGCACACTTTTGAAGTTTGGGCACGCTTTGAACCTTAGGCCACACTTTGAAAAGCGTGGCCCTTGAAAATTTAGAGTGGCGCAGCCAAGCTCTCAAGGCCAGCGCTCAATAGCCACAACGTAGAACCCAAGGGGAAGCACCAAATGGCGCAGAACATGCCAAGGCATAGCGCTAAAAAATTGAAGCACTATGCTCTCTTTTGTTCACTTTTGCGTGGAGTACCAAGCCCAGGGAGGAAAGCTCGCACAAAGTAAAGCAAGGCCAAGATTGGCACTCAAAAATGAGAGCGTAGCGCTCTCCTTTTCTTACTTTCTCGTGCCAATCCAAGGAACCAAGGCACACAATCACCTAACCAAGAGTATAGCGCTCAAAGAGTGAGCATAGCGCTCAACGAATGAGCGCTATGGCTAGGGAGCTTGGCAATTGACAAGGCAAGTGAGTGCTATGCTCACTATACCAAGCAGAGTGCTTTCCTGGGAGGATCTCTCACACCAAACCAACTTGAACCAAAGCCAAACTGGACCCATCCTTCTTCAAATCCATTTCTCATTCAAGGCCAACTTGGAAAAAGCCCACTCCAAGCTTTGAAGACCAAAATAGAAAGTGTATATATAGGAGTTAATTTGATTTGTAGAGGACTTTTACCTTTTTGCTGATTTTTTTTGTTTTACCTTTAAGCTAAATTTTAGTTTTCACTCTTGCTCTGAATTTGGGATTTGGGATTTGGATCTAGTTTTCTTTCTGCATTTTCTTTTCTTCTGCAATCTTTAATTTCTATTCTTGGAACTTGAATTGAGATTGAAGAGCTTCATTGATTCTAATTTTAAGAATCATCTTCCACCTCTCTTCTCAATTGTTCTAAGGATTGGATCTGAGTATAGTTTTCTATTTTCAAGTTCTTTCATCTACAATTCTACTTTTCTACTTTGGGTTTTTGGATTGAGGTTGAAGAATTCTATTGAATTTGAATCTGAGTTTCTTCTGCTGTTTTAACTTTCATTTTCCTTTGCAATTTATTTTCTACTTGATCAAGAGAGTAATCGAGAGTAAGATCTGCTTTCTAATCTCATTGCTCTTCTTCGATCTTCAATTTCTCTTTTAGAATTTCACAATTGATTTAAGTTTCTTGCTGTTTTGGTTCCTGGAAGCAATTTTCCATTTCTGTTCATGCTACTGAGATCTAGATCTGGATTCTTGCATCTCAAAGCTTTCTGATTTACTTTAGTTTGCAATTTCTTGTTCAATTACAAATCCCAGCACCCAAATCCTTTTCCTCTTCCAGCAAGTTACATTTCTCAGCAATTTAGATTCAGCAAATTTACATTTCTTGCACTTTAAGTTTCAGCTATTTAGTTTTCTTGCAATTTAAGTTTCAATTCATTTACTTTCTTGCACTCTAAGTTTCATGCAATTTAATCTTTTTGCACCTTTATTTACTTGCAATTTAGCTTCTGTCAATCAAAATCACTCAATTAATCAAATATTCACTTAACTAAATTCATCACCTAACTAAAATTGCTCAATCCATCAATTCCTGTGGGATCGACCTCACTCTTGTGAGTAATTACTACTTGATGCGACCCGGTTCACTTGCCGGTGAGTTTTGGTGTGGAATTCTGATTTTCACCCATCATGTTTTTGGCGCCGTTGCCGGGGATTGATTTAGATTGACAATGATTAAGTAAGGTGATAGTCTTGATTAAGCACTTTCTTTTTCTTTTTACAAAGCATACTAAATGTTTGAATTTTTGCTTAAGCTAACAACTAACTCACTCTAGCAGTAGAGTGTTTCCATTTTAGTTTTTGGTTTTGTGTTTATGTCAGGAGAAAGAAGAGGTGAATCTACATCTCTGAACTTGGACGAGAGAACCCTTCGAAGATTGAAAAGAGAAGCCAGAGGGAAATAAGTTATTGGTGAAAAAGAATTGAAGGAGGAAGAGCAAACAATAGATGATAACACTCCAGATCACACTGAGGGTATGGCCAACAACCATGGTCAACCTCAGAGAAGAGTTCTAGCCTCATATACTATTCCCAACCCAAAGTATTGTGGGAGCAGCATCCTAACTCCCAATATTAATACCAATAACTTTGAACTCAAGCCTCAATTAATCACCCTGGTTCAAAACAACTGTCAATATGGAGGAAGTGTTGCTGAGGATCCAAACCAGCATCTATCTATATTCTTGAGAATTTGTGACACTGTCAAAACAAATGGAGTCAATCCTGATATCTATAAGCTTATCCTATTCCCATTTTCGCTGAGAGATAAAGCCAATCATTGGTTAGAGACCTTCCCCAAGGAGAGCATTACTAGCTGGGATGATTTGGTTAGCAAGTTTCTAGCCAAATTCTATCTACCTCAAAGAGTCATCAAATTGAAAACTGATGTACAAACTTTCAGACAGCAAGAAGAAAAGTCATTATATGAGTTCTAGGAGAGGTACAAGGCTCTGATTAGAAGATGTCCAGAGGGAATGTTCAGTGAATGGGTTGAGCTGCAGAATTTCTATGAAGGCTTGTCCTTACCTTCAAGGAAAGCTTTGGATTATTCCTCAGGAAGATCTTTATAAATGATGAAAATTGTTCAAGAGGCACATGATCTCATAGACATGGTGGCCAACAATGATTATTTCTATTATTCTGAGAGGCAAGCAGCTCCAAAAAAAGGAGTATTTGAGCTTGAAGGAGTTGACACCATACTGGCTCAGAACAAGCTCATGCACCAGCAACTCCAACAACAGATTGAAACAATATCAAAGAAAATAGATGGATTACAACTTGCAGCAGTGAGCACAACCAACCAGCCATCAGTGGTTTGGGGACAGCAAGAGGAAAATTATGAGGAGCAGCCACCTGAACAAGTACAATACATGCATAATCAGAGTTCTAGATCAAATGACTTCCATGTAGACACTTATAATTCATTCTGGAGAAACCATCCCAATTTGAAATGGGGAGAGAACCAAAACTAGCAACCTTGGCAAAGAAATTCAAACCAAAATAATGTAAGAAACACAGACCATCAAAACACTAACCAAAATCCATACAGAAAACCACAAAACAACCAACCCCAATCTAACTACTATCCACCCAACCACTCATCCACTAACCAAAACAACCATCATTTATCTTCAACACCCCACAATCAACCACAGCCACCTCAGAAATTTCAGAGGATCTCCAACTTGGAGATATTGATGGAGAAGATGATGAAGCACCAAGAATTGACCAGCAAGAACCATGAAGCCTCATTGAGGAATTTAGAAAGGCAGATTGGCCAATTGTCTAAACACACAGTGGCTGAGAGACCAACCAATACATTGCCAAGTGACACCATTCCCAACCCCATGGAAGAATATAAAGCCATTCAACTAAAGAGTGGAAGAACTTTGGTAAATGAAAAGATGCCAGTTGAAAAAGAAGCCACAAAGAAGCCAATAGAGGATGACAAGGCCAGCAGCAGCAAAGAACAAGTGACAATTGAAGAAAAGAACCAAGAAAGGCTCAAGGAGAAGGATGAACCTCAAGCTTCAAAGAAAGGGAAGGAGGTCATGGAGGAACAGTCACAAGGACAGAAGACAATAGTGAAGACATACACTTCTTCCATTCCATATCCTCAAAAATTCGACAAAGAGCTGAGAGACCAACAGTTCCCTAAGTTCCTGGAAGTGTTCAAGAAGCTAGAGATCAACATCCCACTTGCTGAAACTCTAGAACAAATGCCTTTATATGCAAAATTTCTCAAAGAGCTCATCAACAAAAAAGGAGCTGGAATGAGAAGGAGACGGTCATTCTAACACAAGAATGCAGCACTGTCATCCAAAGAGGTCATCCTCCTAAGCTCAAAGATCCAGGAAGTTTCATCCTATCCTGCACTATAGGCAACAGAACATTGGACAAAGCTCTCTGTGACTTAGGAGCTAGTATCAATTTGATGCCCTTCTCACTAATGAAGAAGCTTGCAATAGAGGAAGTCAAGCCTACCAGAATATCACTCCAAATGGCTGACAGGTCACTCAAGATACCAAATAGGGTTGTGGAAAATCTATTAGTGAAGATTAGAGAGTTTATTTTCCTTGCTGACTTTGTTATCTTGGACATGGAAGAAGAGGGACACAGTTCAATTATATTGGGACGGCCCTTCTTAGCAACAGAATTATATTAGGACAGCCTTTCTTAGCAACATCAAGAGCCATCATTGATGTGGAGAAAGGGGAAATGACACTCAGGGTGCATGATGAGAAGATGATCATTAATGTCTTCAAGGCCATGCAATATCCTATGGAAAAGGAAAAGCACATGAGAGTAGAAATGATAGAAGAAGTGGAAGAAGAGCTACTGGAAGATGACAACCAGGAGGAACTAGAAGAGGAAATAGAGTTGGAACAAGAGTTCACAGAAGAGAAAGTGGTGGATATCTCCTTTGAAAGCAAGCCAGAGGAGAAGCCAAAACAAGAGTTAAAACCTCTCCCACCTCATCTCAAGTATGCATTTCTTGGAGAAGCAGAGGCCCTGATAGTAATCATAAACTCTTCCCTGAACAGAGAAGAAGAAACAAAGCTGATTGAAGTGTTGAAAGCTCATAAGACTGCCTTGGGGTAGACCATTGATGATATCAAAGGCATAAGCCCTGCCATTTGTATGCACAAAATTTTATTGGATGAAGATTCAAAGCCTGTAATTCAACCCCAAAGAAGACTCAACCCAACTATGAAGGAGGTGGTTTAAAAAGAAGTCATAAAGCTTTGGAATGCTGGGATAATCTTTCCGATCTCTGACAGCTCATGGGTGAGCCCGGTTCAAGTTGAACTAAAAAAGGGAGGAATGATAGTCATCACCAATGAGAAGAATGAGTTGATTCCCACCAGGACAGTGACTGGGTGGAGGATGTGCATAGATTATAGAAGACTGAATGATGCCACAAGGAAAGATCACTTTCCTCTCCCATTCATTGACCAGATGTTGGAAAGATTGGCTGGCCATGCCTATTATTACTTCCTGGATGGGTACTCTGGGTACAATCAAATAGTGGTGGATCCCAAGGATCAAGAAAAGACTTCCTTCACCTGTCCATTTGGTGTTTTTACTTACAGAAGAATGCCCTTTGGTCTGTGTAATGCCCTTGCAACTTTTCAAAGGTGTATGCTTTCTATATTCTCTGACATGGTGGAATAATTTTTAGAAGTCTTCATGGATGATTTTTCTGTCTTTGGCAATTCATTTAACACTTGCTTGCATCATTTGACTCTTGTTTTGAAAAGATTCCAAGAAACTAACCTGGTATTGAATTGGGAGAAATGTCATTTCATGGTTCCTGAGGGAATAGTTCTTGGGCATAAGGTTTCAAGAAAAGGTATAGAAGTTGACAAAGCTAAAATAGAAATAATTGAAAAGCTTCCTATTCCTGTTAATGTGAAATCAGTAAGGAGTTTTCCTGGACATGCTGGCTTTTACAGGAGGTTCATTAAAGATTTTTCAAAAATAGCAAAACCATTGAGCAATTTGCTAATGATTGATAGTCCTTTCATTTTTTATGACAATTGCAAGCATGCCTTCGAAACTCTAAAGAGAAAACTCATTACAGCACCAATCATCACACCTCTTGATTGGGAGCTACCTTTTGAACTTATGTGTGATGCAAGTGACTTTGCAATTGGTGCTGTATTGGGCAAAAGAAAGACAAGTTGCACCACGTTATATATTATGCTAGCAAGGTGTTGAATGACGCACAGAAAAATTACAACACCACTGAGAAAGAACTCTTGGCAATTGGATATGCATTTGATAAATTTAGCCAATACTTGATTGGTTCAAAGGTTATAGTGTATACTGATCATGCTGCTCTAAAGTATCTCATGTCTAAACAAGATTCAAAGCCAAGGCTTATTAGGTGGGTGCTACTGCTACAAGAGTTTGATATTGAAGTGAGAGATAGGAAAGGGAATGAAAACCAAGTAGCAGACCATTTGTCAAGAATATCACAAGAAGCTAATTAAGCTCCATACTTAGTGAATGAAAGCTTTCCAAATGAACACCTCCTACAAATCCAACAAGCTCCATGGTTTGCAGACATTGCAAACTACAAGGTTGGAAGGAAGAACCCTCAAGAATTCACCAAGCAATAAGTGAATAAGCTGCTCAATAAAGCCAAGAAATTCTTTTGAGATGAACTATTCTTATTCAAGAGGTGTCCAGATGGAATGATTAGGAAATGTGTTCCTGAGAGTGAGATGAGAGACATACTATGGCATTGTCATAGCTCAGCTTATGGTGGACATTTTCGACCAGAAAGAACAGCAGCCAAGGTACTTCAAATTGGATTTTATTGGCCAACCATTTTCAAGGATGCTAGAGAGTTTGTTCACCAATGCAATGAGTGCCAAAGAGCTGGAGGATTAACAAGAAGGAATGAAATGCCTCAGAACTACATCCTAGAAGTAGAACTCTTTGATCTTTGGGGAATAGATTTTATGGGCCCCTTTTCACCTTCATACTCTTTCAAATACATACTTGTGGCAGTAGAGTATGTCTCAAAGTGGGTGGAAGCTATAACAACAACTACATGCGATGCACAGATTGTTCTCCAATTCCTTAAGAAGCACATTTTTACTAGATATGGAGTGCCTAACGGTATTATCAGCGATGGTGGTAGTCATTTTTGCAACAAACAGATGGAGAAATTACTTCACAAATATGGGGTGATGCATAAAGTAGCCACATCATACCATCCACAAACCAATTGCCAAGCAGAGCTTGTAAATAGGGAATTGAAGAGGATTCTGGAGAAAACAGTGGGGAGTACAAGAAAAGATTGGGCCACAAAATTAGAAGATGCTCTCTGGGCATATAGGACAGCCTTCAAAACTCCCATTGAAAAGTCACCTTTTTAGTTGCTATATGGCATGTCTTGCCACCTTCCTATAGAGCTTGAACACAGAGCTTTCTGGACCACTAAACTCCTTAACCTTGATTTTCAAGCAGCAGGAGAGAAGAGGTTATTGCAATTAAATGAGTTGGATGAGTTTATACTGGAAGCCTACGAAAATGCTAAGATATACAAGGAAAAAGCTAAAAGATGGCATGACAAAAAGATCTCAAAGAAGGAATTCAAACCAGGACAGCAAGTACTCTTGTACAACTCCAGACTCAAAGTCTTCCCTGGCAAACTCAAGTCCAAATGGACTGGTCCCTACTTGGTGACAAAGGTTCTTCCCTATGGAAGCCTTGAACTGTTAGATGAAGCAACAAAGAGCAAATTCACAGCAAATGGTCACAGAGCAAAGCACTACTTGGGAGGCCATTTGGACAAAGAGAGGGAGAATCAGAAATTAAGCTGAGCAAGAATGAAGGATGTCAAGCTAGTGACATTAAAAGAGCGCTTGTTGGGAGGCAACCCAACCAAAGGTAGTTTTCTTCTCTTAACTATTTCAATAAGAAGGTTAAGTAGTTTTATCTGTATTGCAAGGAGCTAAGTTTGGTGTTGCACACCAATGCAATCTAAGAGAAAATGAAGGATGCTAAGTTTGGTGTTCTACCAAATATCTCATTTCAAATCACATTTCACCCTCTGCAATAACTGGTTACTAGCTCCAAGCAATCAGAGAAACCACTAAACCACTGTCTGTTTTCTATTTTTTAACTTCATTGCTTTAGCAAGGGCACAAGGTTTCGTATATGGTTGGTTTGTTTCATAGGAAACATTGGAAAGAAACTAAGTTTGGTGTTCACACACCAAACTAAGTTCAAAAGCCTACACACAATTTCTGCATACTAATCAATTGCCTAAAGGATTGGGAAACAAGCAACTTCTAAGGATTATGCAGGAAAACATTCACCCTTTGGAAGGATCTGCATCATCATCCAAAAGAGATACAACAGCGAGAAATGATAAGGACAGAAGAAGAGTAGAGAGACATTCCAACAGGTTGTATTGACACTTAATCCTTTTGCTGAAAAGAATGTTAACTTGGACATTCCTACATGTCTTGCTGAAGTGTTCAATTAGGTTTAAATATAGATGTCTGCTAAGCATTCTAGTATCTTTTTATGCTTGTTATCACTCATTTGCTTTAAATTCATGATTTGTCTCCTTTTATGCATCAATAAGAGAAAATGTTTGAAAAAGAAAGTGATTGTCCAATGTTGTAGAAATTAGAATTGAAATTTGTGGTGGTAAATGCTTGATTAAGATGATAAGCTCAATAATAAATGCTGCATAATAGGGTCTCCTTTGTAGTGTGAACTTGTTTGCTGTCATAAAACCTTTCATTAAGGAAATTTCCTAAAAAAAAATAAAGCAATGTAAGAAAGAAAAAGAAAAGAAAAGCCAAGAATTGGCAAAGAAACATATAATAAGGCTAGACACTAATAGCTTGGACCTTAGGACATATGTCTGTGGTGTTTTTGTACTAGGATATGCTTGGACAATTAGGTTCTGAGGAGTCTATTAAAACTTGGTAACTTGGATTAACTAATCTGGGATTACCAACCAAAATTCCACTATCAAGAGCAACCTAGTTACAAAGCATTTAGTTATCCAAAGAGATGCTGGGCATCAATGTTCCTAAGAGAATTTGTGAGCCAAGTGTCTGTAGTGAAGAAGTGTTGAGCAAAACTAAGCCAAAAGGCTGCTGCAACACTTGGCACTGAGTATCATTGAGAATAAGCTTTCCAAACAAAAAACAGAAGGAAAAATGAAAAAGGATCAATCAAAAAGCAAGGCATTGTGACAACAACTCTAGTGAACCCTCAAAAAAGCATTTCTTGTTCATCAGCAAAGAATAAATGAGCTGCATGTTTATCTGCATAAAACTCGCATAGTTCAAATTCTATTATCTGCTAAATAAGGACATGTATGCTTCTCTGTTTCATTTCATTTCTTCTCAATGTTCAATGCTTGCTTGGGGACAAGCAAGGTTTAAGTTTGGTGTTGTGATGACAAGTCATCTTATACTAGTTTTACAAGCATTTTTCATTAATTTCATTAGGTTTTATGCAGTTTCTTGCACCATAAGTAAGTAATTAGAGTGAATTTTCATGGTTATCTTGAATCAAACATCATATATTTTGCACAAAATCATAGGTTTTATGCTAGAATTCATTGATTTTATACATAATGCAAAGATCTAGGGATTTTGGTGGAGCTTTGATTAGTTGTTTGATTGCTTGTAGGTGAAGAAATGGTGAAAAGAGGAATTTTTGGCACACTTTTGAAGTTTAGGCACGCTTTTGTCCTTAGGCCACGCTTTTCGAAAGCATGTCCCTTGAAAATTTAGCGTGGTGCATCCAAGCTCTCAAGGCTAGCGCTCAATAGGCACAACATAGCGCCCAAGGGGAAGCACCAAATGGTGCAGCACATGCCAAGGCATAGCGCTCAAAAATTGAACCGCTATGCTCTCTTTTTTTTTTTTTGCATGGAGTACCAAGCCCAGGGAGGAAAGCTCGCACAAAGCAAAGCAAGGCCAAGAGTGGCCCTAAAAAATGAGGGCATAGCGCTCTCCTTTTCTCACTTTCTCGTGCCAATCCAAGGAACCAAGGCACACAATCACCCAACCAAGAGTATAGCGCTCAAAGAGTGAGCGTAGCGCTAAAAAAGTGAGCGCTATGGCTAGGGAGCTTGGTAATTGACAAGGCAAGTGAGTGCTATTCTCACTATACCAAGCGGAGCGCTTCCCTGGGAGGATCCCTCACACGAAACCAACTTGAACCAAAGCCAAACCGGATCCATCCTTCTTCAAATCCATTTCTCATTCAAGGCCAACTTGGAAAAAGCCCACTCCAAGCTTTGAAGACCAAAATAGAATGAGTATATATAGAAATTAATTTGATTTGTAGAGGACTTTTACCTTTTTGCTGATTTTGTTGTTTTACATTTAAGCTAAATTTTAGTTTTCACTCTTGCTCTGAATTTGGGATTTGGGATTTGGATCTAGTTTTCTTTCTGCATTTTCTTTTCTTCTGCAATATTTAATTTTTGTTCTTGGAGCTTGAATTGAGATTGAAGAGCTTCATTGATTCTAAGTTTGAGAATCATCTTCCACCTCTCTTCTCAATTGTTCTAAGGATTGGATCTGAGTTTAGTTTTCTGTTTTCAAGTTCTTTCATCTGCAATTCTAATTTTCTGCTTTGGGATTTTGGATTGAGGTTGAGTGATGTGTTGAAAACGAATTCCAACACCTAAAATCACCGGCAAGTGTACCGGGTCGCATCAAGTGGTAATTACTCACAAGAGTGAGGTCGATCCCACAGGGATTGATGGATTGAGCAATTTTAGTTAGGTGGTTAATTTAGTCAAGCAAACAAGTGATGATTTGAGTGAATTATAATTAACAGAAGCTAAATTGCATGAAAGTAAAGGGAGAGGGGAAATTGACAGAAAACTTAAATTGCAGAAGAGTAAATTGCATGAAACTTAAAGTGAAAGAAAGTGAAAAAGCTGAAACGTAAAGTGCAAGTAATGTAAATGAATGAAACTTAGATGGCAAGTGGTGCACGAAATTGTGATCATCAATGGTGCCATCAACATGGTACGCTCAATTGTAATCTCAACTTTTTATCACAACTTCGCACAACTAACCAGCAAGTGCACTAGGTTGTCCAAGTAATAAACCTTACGCGAGTAAGGGTCGATCCCATGGAGATTGTTGGTATGAAGCAAGCTATGGTCATCTTGTAAATCTCAGTCAGGCAGATATAGAATGGTTATGGAGTTTTCGAATATTAATAATAAAACAGGGATAGAAATACTTATGTAAATCCTTGGTGAGAATTTCAGATAAATGCATGGAGATGCTTTCGTCCCTCTAAACCTCTGCTTTCCTGCTGTCTTCATCCAATCAATCTTACACCTTTCTATGGCTGGCTTTATGTAAGGACATCACCGTTGTCAATGGCTACTTTTGATCCTCTCTGGAAAATGGTCCGATGCGCTGTCACTGCATGGCTAATCATCTGGAGGCGTCACCCTTGCCAATGGCTGCATCCTATCCTCTTGTGAATATGATCCAAATGCTCTGTCACAGCACGGCTAATCATCTGAGGTTCTCGATCATACTGGAATAGGATTCACCCTCCTTTTGCGTCTGTCACTACGCCCAGCACTCGCGAGTTTGAAGTTTGTCACAGTCATTCAATCCCAGAGTCCTACTTGGAATACCACAAACAAGGTTTAGACTTTCTGGACTCTCATGAATGCCACCATCAATCTAGCTTATACCACAAAGATTCTGATTAGGAGATCTAAGAGATACTCATTCAATCTAAGGTAGAACGGAAGTGGTTGTCAGGCACGTGTTCATAGGGAATGATGATGATTGTCACGTTCATCACATTCAGGTTGAAGTGCGAATGAATATCTTAGAAGCGGAATAAGTTGATTTGAATAGAAAAACAGTAGTACTTTGCATTAATCTTTGAGGAACAGCAGAGCTCCACACCTTAATCTATGGAGTGTAGAAACTCTACCATTAAAAATACATAAGTGAAAGGTCCAGGCATGGCCGAATGGCCAGCCCCCATAATCTAAGAACTAGGCGTCCAAAGATGTCTAATACAATAGAAAAAAGTCCTATTTATAATAAACTAGCTACTAGGGTTTACAGAAGTAAGTAATTGATGCATAAATCCACTTCCGGGGCCCACTTGGTGTGTGCTTGGGCTGAGCTTGAATGTTACACGTGCAGAGGCTCTTTCTGGAGTTGAACGCCAGGTTGTAACGAATTTCTGGCGTTCAACTCTGGTTTGTGACTTGTTTCTGGCGTTTAACTCCAGACAGCACCGTAGAACTGGCATTCAACGCCCTTTTACGTTGTCTAAACTCGTTCAAAGTATGGACTATTATACATTGCTGGAAAGCCCTGGATGTCTACTTTCAAACGCGATTAAAAGCGCGCCATTTTGAGTTCTGTAGCTCCAGAAAATCCATTTTGAGTGCAGAGAGGTCAGAATCCAACAGCATCAGCAGTCCTTCTTCAACCTCTGAATCTGATTTTTGCTCAAGTCCCTCAATTTCAGCCAGAAAATACCTGAAATCACAAAAAAACACACAAACTCATAGTAAGGTCCAAAAATGTGAATTTAACATAAAAACTAATGAAAACATCCCTAAAAGTAACTAGATTCTACTAAAAACATACTAAAAACAATGCCAAAAAGCGTATAAATTATCCGCTCATCAGCAAGAAATGTAAATAGCTGAAGCTTAAAGTGCAAGAAATGTAAATTTCTTGAAGAGTAAAGGGATGTGGGAGCTGGGATTCAGAATTCAACAAGATAATATAAAGAGAAACTAATTAGAGAAGTAGAGGATGAAATAAGTTGGAGAAGATCTAAACAGAAAAGTAAAATTGCTTGAACAACAAAATAGAAAGTAAACTTAACTCAATTGTGAAATTTAAAAGAGAAATTAAAGATCTCGGGAAATCAAAGAGACTAGAAAGCAGATCTAGATCTCAATTCCTTCCTTGATTCAATCAGAAAGCAATTTGAAGAAGAAAATGAACATCAGAAACAGCAGAGAAGAATTATGCAAAAGTTGTAGAAGACGAAAAGCAAAAGTTGTAGAAGCAAAAGTTGTAGAAGACGAAAAGTGAAAACAGCAAATGAAATTAGAATTATGCAGAAGAAAAGACAAAGATTAATTTCAGATCAACAATTGAAACAGAATTCCTTCAATCTCAATCAAAAATTCAAAACAGAAAATAGAAATTGCCAAAGCAAGAACAATGAGGAAGAGAGCTCAGCTCTCAATCCCAATTCCCAAATTCAAAATGAAAACTAAAATTGAGCTAAAGTGAAAACTAAAAAATGAGCAAAAGGTAAAACTAAAAAATATGAAAGAAGGTCCCCTCTAAATGAAACTAAGTCCTATTTATACACTTTCTAATTTTTGATCTTAGAATTTGGAGTGGGCTTTTCATTTGGTGAAGAATTGGATCCAATTTGATTTTTAATTAAAATTATGCCATAGTGCAGCTCCCAGGGAAGCGATCAGTTAACTTCACCAACAGAGCGCTCAAATTCTTGGCCCAGGTTCCTTAATTTTGTTGCGTGCCAAGCTTTTGGGTGCAGCCTCCATAGCGCTCAGTTAACAAACTTCACTAAGCACCCTTTGTTGTGGAATGAGGCTTCAACTTCGAGCCTTGGTGGAACCAATTCGGTGCCCATTTTCCTTGTACTAGCGCTCAGTGAAAACTCTTAACACAGCGCCCCTTCCTTGCTTTGGAGTGAGGCTCCAATTCGAGCCCTGATGGATGCATTTTGTGGCCAATTTCCTTGGCCCAAGTGGAGTGGTACTAGCGCATAAATGAGGTAAAGAGAACTGAGCCCTCCTTTATGTGCAAGGTTCGAACCTTGGCTCCTTCACTGCTTGGTGTAGCACCTTTCTTTTTGGATTGAAGCTCCTGTTTCAAACCTGGATGCTCCCATTTTTTAGTGTCGCGCTTTGCTTTTTCTTGTGCCAAGCCCACGAAAAAGTTAACTAAGTTAACTGAGCGCTATGATTTTTGCCTTGTGAATATTGGTTCCTTTGAGTGCTCAGTTACTTGTTTCAACGCACCACCCTTGCCTTTGTGCACTTGGCTTTGGTTGCTTGGTCTCTAGCGCTCAAATAGAGAGCATTATGCTCAATTAGTGAGCGCTATGCCTTGGCCTCTTGATGCGTGACGCTTTTGTGCCTTGGGTCACGCTTTCCAAAGCGTGGCCTAAGGTCCAAAGCGTGATCTAACTTCAAAAGCGTGCCAAAAATTCCTTTTTCCACCATTTTTTCACCTACAAGTAATCAAAACAAAAAATCAAAGAATCACCACATTCACAAGGTTTACAAATCATTTAAAAACCAACTAATTCTAGCTTAAACCTCATGATTTAGTGTTAAATAATTAATGGTTGATTGAATTGACATAACCATGCAATGTCACTCCAAATTACTTACTTATAATGTAAGAAAGTGCATAAAACCTAATGAAACAAGTGAAAAATGATTGAAAAGCTAGCATAAGATGATTTGTCATTACAACACCAAACTTAAATCTTGCTTGTCCCCAAGCAAGCACTCAACATAAGAGAAAATGAAATGAAACAGAGAAGTATACATGTCCTTATTTAGCAGATAATTGAACCTGGTTCATGGGATTTTATGCAGACAAATGTAGCTCACTTATTACTTGCTGATAGATAAAAAATGTTTCCTCAAAGGTTCACTAGAGTTGCTGCTATAATGCCTTGCTTTTGATTGATCCTTCTTAGCTTTTTCTTTCATTCCTTTGCTTAGAAAGCTTATTCTTTAATAAAGGCTTGGTGGCAAATGTTGCAGCAGCCTTTTGGCTCAATTTTGCTCAACATTTCTTCACCACAGACACATGGCTCACAAT
Source organism: Arachis ipaensis (assembly GCF_000816755.2). NCBI lineage: Eukaryota > Viridiplantae > Streptophyta > Magnoliopsida > Fabales > Fabaceae > Arachis > Arachis ipaensis. Next base: position 63,745,604 of record NC_029794.2, read on the forward strand.
TTCTTCCTAGGAACATTGATGCCCATCATCTCTTTGGATTACTAAATGCTTTGCAACTAGGTTGCTCTTGATAGTGGACTTTCGGTTGGCAATCCCAGATCAATTGATCTAAGTGGCCAAGTTTCAAAATACTCCTCAAAACCTACTTGTCCAAGCATATCCTAGTTCAAAAACACCACAGGCATATGTCTTAGGGTCCAAGCTATTGGTGTCTAACCTTATTGTTTGTTTCTTTGCCCACTTTTGGCTTTTCTCCTTCTTTTTCTTTTTTATTTGGCTTCAGTGTTACTCACCAAGGTTTTTCCACTCCTCAGTTGGATGGCTTTGCATTCTTCTTTAGGATTTGAAATGGTATCACTTGGGAGTGAGCTTGTTGGCCTTTCAATCATTGCTTGCTTGGACAGTTGTTCAATTTGCCTTTCTAAGTTCCTCATTGAGGCTTCATGATTCTTGCTTGTTAATTCCTGATGTTTCATCATCTTTTCCATTAGTATCTCCAGGTTTGAGATTCTTTGAGTGTCTTGTGGTATTTGTGGCTGGTTATGAGGTGTTGAAGGTGAATGATAGGTGTTTTGGTTAGTGGTTGGGTTATTGGGTGGATAATAGCTAGAATTGGGGTAGTTGTTTTGAGGTTTTCTATATGGATTGGGGTTAGTGTTTTGCTGGTTGTTGTTGTTTGTGTTTCTTGAGTTGTTGTGGTTTGAATTTCTTTGCCATGGCTACTGGTTTTGATTATGGTTATCTCCCCATCTTAGATTTGGATGGTTCTTCCAGGATGGATTATAAGTGTCACCATAAACTTCATTTTGGCCTGAGCCTTGGTTGTGCACATATTGAATTTGTTCCTGCTGCTAATCTTCTTGGTTTTCTTCATTTTACCCCCATGTTAGTGATGGTTGGCTTGTATTCACTGCTGCAACTTGGAGGCTATCAATTCTCTTAGCCATCTTCTCAAATTGTTGCTGGATTTACTGCTGCATCACCTTGTGTTGAGCTAGGATAGTGTCCACTCCTTCTAACTCCAGCACTCCCTTTTTTTGAGCTGGTTGGCGTTGCCTTTGATGAGCAAAGAAGTATTGATTGTTTGCCACCATATCAATGAGGTTTTAGGCTTCCTCTACTGTCTTCATTAATTGTAGTGAGCCTCCTACTGAATGATCTAGTGCTTCCTGAGCCTTCAGGGTCAATCCTTCATAGAAATTTTGAAGGACGTCCCATTCATTGAACATTTCAGGGGAACATTTTCTAATCAGGGCCTTGTATCTCTCTCATGCCTCATAGAGAGATTCTGCATCCATTTGTGTAAAGGTTTGGACTTCTGTCTTGAGCCTGATGATCCTTTGAGGTGTGTAGAACTTGGCTAGGAACTTATTAACTAGATCCTCCCAGCTAGTGATGCTTCCTTGAGGGAAGGCTTCAAGCCATTGAGCAGCCTTGTCCCTCAATGAGAATGGAAACAGCAACAGTTTGTATATGTCTGGATGCACACCATTGGACTTCACTGTGTCACAAATCCTCAAAAAGGTGGATAAGTTTTGGCTTGGATCTTCCAGAGGGCTTCCTCTATATGAGCAATCGTTTTGTACTAAGGTGATGATTGGGGCTTCAATTCAAAGTTGTTTGTATTGACATTTGGGGTAAGGATGCTACTCCCACAATGCTTTGGATTAGCAAATGTATATGAAGCCAAAACTCTCCTCTGGGGCCGACCATTGTTGTTGGCCACTCCCACTGTTGGATTTGTTGGATTTGTTGAATGTTCCTCCATTTCTTGAAATTCTTCTTCAAAAGGCTCTTCTTCTCCAGCAATTCCTTTCCCTCTTGCTTCTCTTCTTAGTCTTCTAAGAGTCCTTTCGTCGTGGTCACAAAAGGTAGGGATCTCTCTCCTTGCCTCTAACATACAATAGCATGAAAAACAAACACAGAACCAGAAAACAAAAGCATTTCACTCTACTGATAGAGTGAAGTTAGTGTTAGCTTAAGCAAAAATTCAAATAGTTAATATGCTTAGTAAAAATAAAAAGAAAAGTGCTTAATCTAGACCACCACCTTACTTAATCATTGTCAATCTAGATCAATCTCCGGCAATGGCGCCAAAAACTTGATGAGTTGAAAACGAATTCCAACACCTAAACTCACCGGCAAGTGTACTGGGTCACATCAAGTAGTAATTACGCACAAGAGTGAGGTCGATCCCACAGGGATTGATGGATTGAGCAATTTTAGTTAGGTGGTTAATTTAGTCAAGGAAACAAGTGATGATTTGAGTGAATTTTAATTAACAGAAGCTAAATTACATGAAAGTAAAGGGAGAGGGGAAATTGATAGAAAACTTAAAGTGCAGAAGAGTAAATTGCATGAAATTTAAAGTGAAAGAAAGTGAAAGAGCTGAAACTTAAAGTACAAGTAATGTAAATTACTGAAACTTAGATGGCAAGAAATATAAATAGCTGAAGCTTAAAGTGCAAGAAATGTAAATTTCTTGAAGAGTAAAGGGATGTGGGAGATGGGATTCAGAATTCAACAAGAGAATATAATCAGAGAAGTAGAGGATGAAATAAGTTGCAGAAGATCTAAACAGAAAAGTAATATTGCTTGAAGAACAAAATAGAAAGTAAACTTAGGTCAATTGTGAAATCTAAAAGAGAAATTGAAGATCTAAGGAAATCAAAGAGACTAGAAAGCATATCTAGATCTCAATTCCTTCCTTGATTCAAAAAGAAAGTAATTTGTAGAAGAAAATGAACTTCAGAAACAGCAGAGAAGAATTAAAACCCAATCCTTAGATCAATTGAGAGGAAGAGTGGAAAATGATTCTCAGAATTTGAATCAATGGAACTCTTCAATCTCAATTCAAGATCCAAAACAGAAAAGCAAAAGTTGCAGAAGAAGAAAAGTGAAAACAGCAAATGAAATTATAATTATGCAGAAGAAGACAAAGATTAATTTCAGATCAAGAATTGAAACAGAATTCCTTCAATCTCAATCAAAAATTCAAAACAGAAAATAGAAATTGCCAAAGCAAGAACAATGAGGAAGAGAGCTCAGCTCTCAATCCCAATTCCCAAATTCAAAATAAAAACTAAAATTGAGCTAAAGTGAAAACTAAAAATGAGCAAAAGGTAAAACTAAAAAATATGAAAGAAGGTCCTCTCTAAATCAAACTAAGTCCTATTTATACACTTTCTAATTTTTGATCTTAGAATTTGGAGTGGAATTTTCATTTGGTGAAGAATTAGATCCAATTTGATTTTCAATTAAAATTGTGCCATGGTGCAGCTCCCAGGGAAGCGTTCAGTTAACTTCACCAACGGAGCGCTCAAATTCTTGGCCCAGGTTCCTTAATTTTGTTGCATGCCAAGCTTTTAGGTGCAGCCTCCATAGTGCTCAGTTAACAAACTTCACTAAGCGCCCTTTGTTGTGGAATGAGGCTTCAACTTCGAACCTTAGTGGAACCAATTCGGTGCACATTTTCCTTGTACTAGCGCTCAGTGAAAACTCTTAACTCAACGCCCCTTCTTTGCTTTGGAGTGAGGCTCCAATTTGAGCCCTGGTGGATGCATTTTGTGGCCAATTTCTTTGGCCCAAGTGGAGTGGTACTAGCACTCAATGAGGTAAAGAGAACTGAGCCCTCCTTTATGTGCAAGGTTCGAACCTTGGCTCCTTCACTGCTTGGTGTAGGGCCTTTCTTTTTGGATTGAGGCTCCTGTTTCGAACCTGGATGCTCCCATTTTTTAGTGTCGCGCTTTGCTTTTTCTTGTGCCAAGCCCACAAAAAAGTTAACTAAGTTAACTGAGCGCTATGAGTTTTGCCTTATGAATATTGGTTCCTTTGAGCGCTCAGTTACTTGTTTCAACGCAGCATCCTTTCCTTTGTGCACTTGGCTTTGGTTGTTTGGTCTCTAGTGCTCAAATAGAGAGCGTTACGTTCAATTAGTGAGCGCTATGCCTTGGCCTCTTGATGCGTGACGCTTTTGTGCCTTGGATCACGCTTTCCAAAGCGTGGCCTGATGAGTATTTTGGTGGAAAAATAAATTTCTCCCAAAACACACAAATCTAACCGGCAAGTGCACCGGGTCGCATCAAGTAATAATAACTCATGGGAGTGAGGTCGATCCCACAGGGATTGATGGATCAAGCAACTTTAGTGAGTGATTAGTTTAGTCAAGCTAACATTGAGTGATTTGAGTGACAATTGAAGCCAACAGAATGTAAATTTGCAGGAATTATAAAGTGCAGAAAGTAAATTGCATTGAAGCTTAAAGAGCAAGAAATACAAATTGCAAGAATCTTAAATTGCAAGAAATGTAAATTGCATTAAATGTAAAGGGGAGTGGGTGCTGGAAATTAAAGAGAGCAATAGATCAAAGCTTAGAGAAAATTAAACTTGCAAGAAAAGTAAATTAGATCATGAACAGAAATGTAAAATGCAGAGCACTTGCAGGAGAATTAAATTGCTTGAAAATAAATTGAATTTACTGAGAACAGAAAGCAATGAGAACCAAAGATCAAAATCAAACTCAATGTAAATTCAATTGTAAACTTGCAGCAAAGGAACTTGTAATAAAGGAGAAATTAAAATTGCAGAAGAAGAAGAACAAGAGAAATCTTAGACCGAGAGGGAAACAGAATTCCTTCTCCCCTCAATCCAAGATTCAAATTCAAAGAAAGAAAATCAAAAAGAGAGCTCTGTATTCCTAATGCTCCCTCGTGGAGCTCGCCCCCTAACAAATATGAAAATGATGCCTTATATAGGCTTTACCAAATGAAAATGAAAATGAAAATGAAATTAAAAACAAATTACAATTAAATGAAATTCCTATTTTATCTATCTCTTGTGTCTTTGAGTGATGACAATTGGGCCCTTGCTCTTGATGGAATTGGGTTGATAGAGGCCTTGGTTGATTGCTCTTGGAGTTGGAGAGAGAACCGAATTGAACCGGGTTGGAATCATGAACCGGGTTGGCCACCCCATACTATTATACATTGTTGGAAAGCTCTGGATGTCTACTTTCCAATGCCATTGGGAGCACATCATTTGGAGCTCTACAGCTCGAGTTATACTCCGTCGAAGGTGCAGAGGTCAGTTGGCCTCACTGCAGTTTGCCACCATGTTCGTTTATGCTCATTGCAGGGCAGTTTTCTCCCTCAATTTTAGTGTCCACCATGCAGTGCCATATATGCTTGGAAAGCTCTCGATTCCTACTTTCCATTGCTTTTTGAATCACCTCCTTTGGAGCTCTGTAGCTCAAGTTATTCTTGTTGGAAGTATACCCCTTGCACACTCATGGCGCCAACGTTAGCCAAAAAGTTAGCTATTCATTCTTGCTTCAACCTTTCTCCAAGCTTTCTTCACCTATCATTAATCAACCAAACACATCAAAGCTATGCTCAAAATCATGAGATATTCATTCTTTCATAATATGTGACAATTATAGCATAAAACCTCATGAAATAGCATGAATTCATACATGGTTGATTAAATCAAAGGAAGCATGAAAATCTACCCAATTGGCTTGCTTATGGCTCAAGAAAGTGCATAATTCAATTGAAAACAAAAGAAAAAGGCTAGTGAAACTAGGCTAAGATGACTTGTCATCATGGCCTAAGGTCCAAAGCGTGCTCTAACTTCAAAAGCGTGCCAAAATTTTCTTTTTCCACCATTTCTTCACCTACAAGTAATCAAAACAACCAATCAAAGCATCACCACATTTACAATGCTTACAAATCATTCAAAAACCAACTAATTCTAGCTTAAACCTCATGATTTATTGTCAAATAATTAATGGTTGATTGAATTGACATAATCATACAATTTCACTCCAAATTACTTACTTATAATGTAAGAAAGTGCATAAAACCTAATGAAACAAGAGAAAAATGCTTGAAAAGCTAGCATAAGATGACTTGTCATCATTCAGGAATTCTATTGAATTTGAATATGAGTTTCTTCTGCTGTTTTAACTTTCATTTTCCTTTGCAATTTATTTTCTGCTTGATCAAGAGAGTAATCGAGAGTTAGATATGCTTTCTAATCCTATTACTCTTCTTCGATCTTCAATTTCTCTTTTAGAATTTCACAATTGATTTAAGTTTATTGCTGTTTTGGTTCCTGGAAGCAGTTTTCTATAACGACCCAATTTTCAATATGTCTAGATCATAACGGAAACTGAGCGCTACCAATTTGTCTTCCTAATTAATATCTATTATTTATCATATGAGCCTGATTCGTTGTTAAAAGCGTAGTTAATTTGTGAGGTGTATATTTTTTTTGAAAACGTTTGAATTAATAAACAGAATCATTTATAATCAATTCACAAATAATAACAGATAAAATAGTTATAAACAACCACACACATAAATACATCACAAGTAGTTGACAACATTCGGTAATTCAGCCTTTATTATAATATAAACTGTTAGTTAGAACACCCCTAGATATAGCTAGATAATAACTATATACATATACATACATACAATATCTCAGGTCCTGACCTGTTCAAGAGGTCTCTAAGCTGGCACCTAGGCTAGCCTAGACTCTATACTCACCTAGTCCCTCTAAACTACTAAACTAAGGGAAAGTACGTTCTAAGTCTTCAAAACTCAAGTCAGGTGGAACGTCATCAAAAGGTAGAACATCATCTGCTACTCCTCTGCAGGATCAGACATTGCCATAGGACGTCTCTCTGGTACCTCATGAAGTAGCCACACAACAGGAGTCTCGTACACAGGATTTAGGTTAAAGTTCACGTACAAACGGGGTGTAGACATTGGCTGGTCTCACAGTATATACATATAAATAGAAAACGAGATTCACCCTAGACTCAGAAGACTACCTAGGGCGGAATTCTTTTTAGGAACGATCGTCAGCGAACTACGGAAGGGTACTCATGCTTCCATCTGAAGGGGAAAGGGAGAGAGAAGGGGTAAGAACTGGGGAGTTCTTAGTAGGGCCGGGGTTATTAGTTATGTTCATTTATTTGGGGTCGATTAGTAGACGAATAACATAATATACCGAAGCAGTAAACAGAAGATAAAGACAGAAAGAGAAAGTATAGACAACAGAAAGCAGAACACAAACAAAAGAATACAAGAAAATAAAACACAGAAATAGCATACAAGCAGACAAACATAAAGAAGTAGATCACACACAGAAAGGAATGCAACAGAGAATGATGCGCAGACAAGAATGATGCATATCTAGCCCTAGCGCAGGCCATGAGCTCATGTGTCGGTTAGCTGCCCGCAATCCCGACATTTATCCGGTCACGAGTAATCCCGATTTCCCGAATACGATTTTCCGTTCCTAAATAAAAATTCTTTCTCTGTTTTTACCCGTTTTTCAATCATTTCAGCAACCGATTTTTACCAAAATTCAAAATAAATTCCCAGCCACTAAAATCCCATTTTTTCTACATGATTTTAACACAAATTGAACCCCAATTTAGGGCCTAGGGTTTCTTTTACCAGCAGCCACAAGAACACACATTCATAGCTTGAATTTCATCAAATTTCTTCAAATTTTCACCAAAATTTCAACAAGAATTACTCATACAAACAATCAATTTCAAGCACAGCCAAACCATATCTTAATCACACAACTCAAACATAATCAATCAAGATTAAATTTGTCAAACCCTACCTTGATTTGCTGCTCCAAATCCGGTTACTCTTTGAAGTGTTCTTAAAGCACTTTTTCCTCCTAAAACACATCAAGAACAACTTTAAAACTCTAAACCATCAACTAAACGAACTTCAGAAGCATCTTAGGAAGGTTATCCTCACCTTAAAAGTGTAGGAAATTAAAGATCTTTGTCCCACAAGTCAAGCTAAGCAAGAGATCTAAGGAAGAACATCAAGAAAACACTTGTTTAAGCATGTTTCCTTGAAAACCGAATTGAAAGGGGAAAGGAACAGCCATCTTACCTTATTTTTATCCTTGATATGTTATATGGTTATGTAGAGGAAGAAGAGAGGATCATTTTGGTGACGGAATTTTGATTTGAGTTTTAGTTCAGAAGAAATCAAGCTTTGAAGAATAAGTGTTCATGAAAGTTTCTCTCTTTTCTCTCTTGTTATTTTCGGCCAAAATGATGAAATGAGACAACCTTGGAGGTCTTGGGGGTGTAAGGTGAGTTGTGATTGGTTGGCTTGGAGGTGGGTTAAAATAATATTAAAATATCTCAGGTGTATAACTACTAAAACTAGATGTATTAGAACACTCGTAAAAACATCTCTAAAAATTATTTTCTGAGCTACTAGCATAAATGACACTAGTAACATATTTATTATGATAATAGAACATGGATCATGAGGCCTTAGCATTGCTAAAGTCATCAGAGAGTACTAGTGCTAAGCTGCACCAGTAAACCGTAAACCCGGTTAAACCAATTTCCTGTTTTTAACTAAAACAGACCAGGTAACCTTATAATATCATTCAAGCATTTTCTAATACTAATATAATGATAATATTATACTATTATCTCTCTCCTCTCGTTAATCAATCCCGGTTCGTCAAACAGAGACTATTTACGAAAATCAAAATCAAAACTGCCAACCGATACGGTTCAAAAACTAGGTTCTTCGCGATTGCATTATCGAGCTTGCCTCAGAAGAGGTTCTAGCTTAAGGATGACTTAATGACAATTAGGATTGAGATGCTTGATGATATATCAGAGGTGTTCCCTTTACTGATCTTCTGGAGAAATCCGTACTTTCAGAAAAGATCTCACGTACTCGAAAATCAGGGTTGTTACATTTTCCATTTCTATTCTTGCTACTTAGATCTAGATCTGGATTCTTGCATCTCAAAGCTTTCTGATTTACTTTAGTTGCAATTTCTTGTTCAATTACAAATCCCAGCACCCAAATCCTTTTACTCTTCCAGCAATTTACATTTCTCAACAATTTAGATTCAGCAAATTTACATTTCTTGCACTTTAAGTTTCAGCTATTTACTTTTCTTACAATTTAAGTTTCAGTTTATTTAATTTCTTGCACTCTAAGTTTCATGCAATTTAATCTTTCTGCACCTTTATTTACTTGCAATTTAGCTTCTGTCAATCAAAATCACTCAATTCATCAAATATTTGCTTAACTAAATTCATCACCTAACTAAAATTGCTCAATCCATCAATCCCTGTGGGATCGACCTCACTCTTGTGAGTAATTACTACTTGATGCGACCCGGTTCACTTGTCGGTGAGTTTTGGTATGGAATTCTGATTTTCACCCATCATCCATGAATAATATATATTACATAGATGAAACCGAAACCATACCTTGGCCGATTCCTAATATGCCAAAAACCCAAAATGAGCACAAGTTGAGCTTTCAACCACAATCCAAGCTACCAATCAACTCCAACAAGCATTAACTCAATTTCAAAGGCTTCCAAACTCACAATAATCAAGCTATATACACACAAATCATAACTAATCAACCTAGGGATCATAATAATTAAAATTTCACAAGAGTTCAATACCTCTTACCTTGCCCAACAGTTTTGGAAGTCAAACCCAATGGTAATCAAATGCTAGAGTGTACCTAAACACCCCAAAATCACAAAATCTTACTTAATTCAAAACCCAAAAACTCAAAATTCTTAGGGTAGGAAACTGGATAGATAATCTCGAGAAACTTACCATAAGGCTTAGTTGGAAGTGTCGGGCTTGGCAAGAGCTTCTTGTAGCTGCTAACGGTACGCGAATCGGAGCACCGTAGCTCGAGATATCGCAGATTAAAGTTGTAGGTGAATAGTATTTTAATGGAATCCTCACTCTCTTCTTCAACCTCACTTCAGCTGTGTTTTTTTGTTTATGTGGCTTAAGGGGGTTCACTTAATTGCTTATATATGTTGGGCTTGGGCCCAACTTGGGCCCGGTCCAACCCGTTAGTATTTTTAGCCCGTTCGGCCCATCTTTGGGCCAAACCATTAAAATTAATGCCCGGTTTTCTATTTCTAATATTTTTCTAAGGTTTTTGACTGTTTTTACTATTTCTCACCCAGTACTGGGAAGACTTGAACCGGTTTGACCGGTTCAGCTGCCGGTTCGCAGTTTTTCTTGGTTTTTTGCAGAAAATACATTTTATGACTCAGAAAAACCTACTGAATCCAAAAATCATATTTAAATCCTTAAATTCTCACTCTAAATTTTTGTAACCTAATTTGGGAAATATTAATTAACTAATTAGGTAGTTATTTAGTCGCGGTTCTTACATTCTCCCCACCAAATAAGAAATTTTGCCCTCAAAATTTAGTGATTACTTGAGAATAGCTCGGGATAATCCTTTTGCATCTCAGACTCCAATTCCCAAGTATGCTCTTCGACTCCTGATCTCTTCCAAGCAACCTTAACCAATGAAACTTCCTTTCCTCCCAACTTCTTCACACTAGTGTCGTCAATACGCACCGGTGTTACTTGAAATGTCAAGTTCTCCCTCAACTCGAGCGACTTAGGCTCTAACACATGAGCTGCATCCAACGTGTACTTATAGAATTGTGACACGTGGAATACGTCATGCAAGTTAGACAGATGAGGTTGCAAAGCTACTTGATATGCCACCGGCCCGAATCGCCTCAGAATCCCAAACGGTCCAATGAACCTCAGATTTAACTTCTTTGTTTTGATCGCTCTTCTAATCCCGGTTGTCAATGTAACCCTCAGGAACACGTGTTCTCCCACCTCAAATTCTAACAGTTTCCTTCCCTGACCTACATAGCTTTTCTGTCAGCTCTGCACAGTCAAAATCCTTGCACGAATGTTCTTAATATTCTCAGTAGTCTCAGCTACTAAATCAGGACCCAAAACACTTGCTTCACCGGTTTCATACCAACAAAGTGGAGATTGGCACTTCCGTCCATACAAGGCTTCATATGGAGCCATCCCAATGCTCGCATGAAAGCTATTATTGTACGCAAACTCCACTAATGGCATGTAACGGTCCCAACTTTCAGGTTGATCCAATACACACGCCCTCAGCATATCTTCTAATGTCTGAATAGTCCTTTCCACCTGTCCATCCGTCTGTGGATGATATGCGGTGCTGAGACATAGCCTCGTACCGAAAGCTTTTTGAAAAGCTCCCAAAAATCTTGACGTGAATCGGGGATCATGGTTTGACACTATGCTTGGTGGCACACCATGCAACCTTACTATCTCCTTGATGTACAATCTCGCTAACTCCTTCATGAATGGATTATTGTGTGGTTTAGAATTCACAATAAATTCTTGTTGTAAGTATAGTTTCTAAACCAATCAATAATCTTTTCATGCAAAAATTTTTTTGTCACAAGTACAAACCCCTAAATTTATAAACCGAAGTATTGAACGTCGGGTCATTTTCCCTAGAAATTGCAAACAAATGTTCTTGTTATTGGCTATGAAGTATATTTGGGGGTTTTTTAGTTAAGGAACAAGGAATGTAAATTGCAAAAGAAATAAACTAACAACTAAGAAAGCTCTTGGCAAGATATGAGAACTAGAAGTCCTATCCTAGTTATCTTCCTCAATTGTGACCACAATTGTCCATTGCTAGCACTTAGTTAACCTCTAATCATGGAGAAAAGTCAAGTGGATGAATCAACTTGATTCCACAAGTCCTATCCAACTCCCAAGGGAAAGACTAGCTTTAGTGGTATCTAAATCAATTAGCAATTTCTAATTATCAATCTACAAAGGAATTAGATAACACAAGCATCACTAATTACTCTACCAAAGCCAAGAGGAGAAAATTCTATGCTAAAATCCAACCAAGCATTTCATCAAACACTTGGAAGGCAAAAAAGGAAGCATAGTAAATTGATAACAAAAATAGAATCTAACAACAATAGAATGTAAGAAATCAACAACAACAATCAAAGGAAACACAATTATTATGAATTACCTCATATTGAATTGAAAGAAAATGGAAGAAACAAGAGTAAATCTACAACAAAATATAGAAGCAACATAAAAGAAATTACAACAAAAGAATAGAGGAATCATGAATGTAACAACATAGAATTGAGAAGAAGAAGAAGAAAGCATGAATTGAAACCTAGATCTAGATTATTAAACTAAACCTAATCCTAATTCTAATCCTAAACTAAACTAATGATCAAAAGTGTGTTAATTTCCCTTCAATCCTTGGCTTAAATAGCATCAGAAATGAGTTGGATTGGGCCCACAAGGCTTTAGAATTCGCTGGCCACGAGTTGCATTAAGTAAATTATGTGGCACCATCGGCACGTATGCGTACTGTGCGCGTGCACACCCCTATCCGCGATGCAACTGTAGCAAATCTTATATCATTTCGAAGCCCCGAATGTTAGCTTTCTAATGCAACTAGAACCGCATCATTTGAACCTCTGTAGCTCAAGTTATGATCGATTAAGTGCAAAGAGGTGAGCTTGACAGCTTTTGCGATTACTTCATTTCTTCATGAGTTCTCCATTTTTACATGCTTTTCGTTCATTCCCTTGATCCAATCTTTGCCTCCTAAATCTGAAATCACTTAACAAACATATCAAGGTATCTAATGGAATCAAAGGTAAATCAAGATTAAACAATTAAGGACCTAAAAGGCATGTTTTCACTCTTAAGCACAATTAAAGGAGAATTTACAAAACCATGCTATTTCATTGGATAAATGGGACAAAGGTTGACAAAACCCTCTAAATTCAACACAAGCTAAACCCTAAATATGGGATTTATCAACCTCCCCACACTTAAACTAAGCATGTCCTCATGCTTAAACCAAGAGAAAGCAAAGGATATCAACATTTATTCAATGAGGTCTAACTAAATGCACCCTACCTTTATGCAACTATCTACATGAATGTAACTAAATGCAAAATGATTCTACCTACTTGGTTAAAAATAAATCAATCCTCCAAGACATACATGCACAAGTAGGGCTAAGGTCCCATGACGACTCATGAATCCTACCGATTTAAATATCAAAACGAAGTTCAAGTAGACTTGAAAGAAGAATGCTCATGAAAGCCGAGAATCAAGGAATTGAGCATCGAACCCTCACCGGAAGTGTTTGCACTCTAGTCGCTCAAGTGTGTAGGGTCGATTCTCTCAATTCTCCCCTAATCATGCTTTCTAAGATTTGTTTTTCTTCTAACAATCAACATATATTTCATGCATGCATACAAGTATCATGAGGTCTTTTCTTTAGATTGTAATGGGGCTAGGGTCAAGGTAAGGATGCATATTTGGTCAAGTGAGCTTGAAATTTGAATCTTTGATAAGCTTAAACTTCCCACCTAACCTATGACATCCTATACAATTTCAAAGCTAACCTAACTACCCATTTTTCTCACTTTTTCACATACTCATGTATTCCTTTTCATTTCACAACACTTATGCATTGACCCTTATTGAGCTTTGCTTTGGGGCATTTTGTCCCCTTTTATTTCTTTCTTTTTTTTTTGTTTCTTTCTTTTCTATTTTTTTTCTTTTCTTTTCCATATTATTTTTCTTTCTTTTCCTTTTCCTTTTTCTCATTTTTCTTTCTATATACAATATCATCAATGTATAAGGTTTTACATTCGTTACACATGAGCATGTACCCATTTCCCAATATTTACAACAAAATTACAAAACTACCCTTTTATTCACCCAATGTCCCAAGATTTTCCACACTTAAATGACACACACACACTAGCCTAAGCTAATCAAAGATCCAAATTAAGGACTTTTATTATTTTTTGCTTGAAGGCTTGTAATGTGCTAAAATTAAGAACAAGTGGGTTAAGCGTAGGCTCAAATTAGCTAAAAATGGAAGTTAAAAGGTAAGGCTATTTGGGTAAGTGAACTAATGAAACAATGGCTTCAATCATATAAATGCATGAATACACAAAATAATGGACATAGAGAATCAAACAAATCAAAGATTACAATCATAGAAAGAGAATAATGCATACAAGAAGGAAGAATAAGTGGTTATAAGATGTAACCACACCATTAGGCTCAAATCTCACATGCTTGTGTTCTTAGCTCAAAAACCATGTTCTAAAATAAATTCTTTCAAGCAAGTTCAACCAAAAATTTTTTCAAATTGGTAGGGTGCCCTAAAACAATTTTTTGGAAAAGAAATCATCACTCTAACTAAGTAGTCCTAATCATAAAAGTAAGTGGTAAAAATATGTACAAATTCTACCTAACATGCAACCTAATATGCAATGCAACCACTAACTAACATTGGTGTTGGAAAAAAAATTGTTACCCACGGAGATCGGTCGGACGACCTTCCCACACTTAAAGATTGCACCGTCCTCGGTGCATGCAAAGAAGAGCAAGGTGGATGGGTTGCTACAACTGATGAGCTCCTTCAAAAGGTTGTGCAAATGACTTGTTTGTTGCCCCATTTAGAAACTTTCCTTTTTTCCTTTTTGGTGGCCAACCTAAAAAGAGTGAAAAAGAAAAAAAATTAAGCCTATAACAAAGATATCAAAGCAAAGAGAACATAGGTGGGGGCTAATGCTAAATAAGGGTAAGGTTCTCACTACATGGTAGCTACAACATGTGAGAGAGAAAACAATATAGGCAAAGGGCATATGAACTAACACTTGATGCAAGAGTAAAATCAAAGCATGAAGAACATATTGAGCATCAAGTTCAAATAAAAAAGAGTGGGTCATGAAAAATAATATTAGGTCATATTAATGCATAAAGTCACAAGAGTCATACAAGATTAAGCATTGATTTAAAAGTTTCATCACCCAACAATATCAAACAAGTCAAGAGGCACCAAAATAATGCAAGAAATTCTCAACGATTGAATAGGAAAATTCAACACCATTATTAAAATAAGAAACTTAAAAAAAAAGAAAATTATAACAAGCTATAAAATCAAAAGTAAAATGCAATGAATGAAAGTAAGTAATTGCAATAAAAGAAAATGGAAGAAAAGAAAAAAAATTTTTTAGTATTTTATTTATTTATTTTATTTTATTTTATTTAAAAAATTTTTTTCAAGAGAGGAAGAAGAAAGGTAGAAAGAAAGAAGAAGAAAAGAAGAAAGAAGAAGAAAGGAGAAAGGAGAAAGGAGAAAAAACAGGGTGCAAATCCACGCGTAAGCGCCATGCGTGCTTACGCGTGGATGCGGCAGGAGCAATCCGCGTGTAAGCGCCATGCGTGCTTACACGTGGATTGAGATTACGCTCCCAGCACAATTCCAGCACAATAGTCGCACAACTCTCGGGTTTTTGTACTAGGAGTTGCGGAAGTGCAAATCCACGCGTACGCACCATGCGTGCTTAAGCATGGATTGAATTTTTTTTATTGAAGCATAGAAATAGAATTTGACACTCTCCTAACCTATAAACACTCTAACGCAACCAAAATTTAAATTCAACAAAAATCCTTAAGTTTTTGAAAAAATTTTCAAAGTCAAAACAAACACAACTTGCACTTCAAGTAACCTACTTTAACAACAATCTAAACTAATCAAAACACACTATAACAACCTATTAATGAAAACAAAATGTATAAGAGTATATTAAAGAAGAAAACTACCTATGATGGCAACTCAAATCACTTATTAAGTATATGTACAAGAGAATGGAAAGAGTTTACCATGGTGGGGTGTTTCCTACCTAGCACTTTTAGTTTAAGTCCTTAAGTTGGACATTTGGGAAGCTCATTGTCATGGTGGCTTATGCTTGTACTCAACCTTGATTCACCAAGGATTTTTGCGCCTCAAATGGTTAACAGAAATTCCAACCTTCTTCACCAAGTTTGGATGGAGTTCCACCCAAGATATGAGCTTCCTTAGTTGGTATTTATGCGTCGATCCGGGGTCCCATATCTTATTTTCGCACCCGACTTCTAGTTGAGCTTCATGAACATTTCGTTTTAGGGTGGTTGGCAAGTAAAACAAGAAGAATTTTCCCTAGCAAAGCACGCCTTCTTTCTAGACCCATGTAAAGTAGCTTTCATCCAATCATAGTTCCTATATCTTGAGATCTTGACCTCAATGAGCTTAATTCCTAACTTCCAACCACTACACAACTCCTTTCCACTCTTAGTTCCACAAAGAGCCCTAAGTTGCCCATCCGTTTCAATCAAACCATATTCAAGGGGGTAAGTGAAGATTAAGGGTGAGAGTTTTACCCACTTGAATGGTGTGTTGGACGGTGACTTAGGGAGGGGAACCTCCCCACACTTAGACAATGCAAGGTCTGTTTCCTTTTGCTCTTCTTTGTGCATTTCCACCTCTTGACAACCCTTTTTAACTTCTTTTTGCTTGTCGACCTCTTCCAATTCCTCTTTATCATCAATCAAATCAAACTCGGAAGGTTGTGTGAGATCTTCTTCCGCATCAACTTCACACTCATTGAGAGAGTCTTCAACAAGGTTACTGTACAAGATGTCTCTGGTACGGGTTGAGAGATGGATCGGGAACCTGCGGGTTGAGGCGGATGCCGGATCGCTTGACCGGAGCAATGGGGGGGAGATACCTGCAAAGACACTCCGACGCTCAAGTCAGAATGGATCTGAGAAGTATAAGGTGTGAGGAATAAATGAACACCTGGAGGGATTTGGATCCTCTATTTATAGGTGATGATGGACATCTTATCTTATCTTACCTGACTAAGATAAGGGAGACGTTTTGAATTCGAAAGTTGGTTAGGAGTTCCAGAGGGCCGGCTTCGGGCCTTCTAGAAGAGCGGGGTGGGTTGGACCCGGCTAGCCGGGTCAGGGTTTGATCCCGGATCATGGATCCGTGGATTCATAACAGTTGCCCCCGCAGCAGGAGAGCGAGTAAAGTCGGTTTCTCGCTGGGAGATGTGGTTTTGACCGCGAGCTAGGTCTTTAGTTCTTTTTCGGGTAGTCGTTTGGTTTTCGATTCCGGGGTTATTAGGATCCGTGGATTGGATCCATAATAGTTGCCCCCGCAGCGTAAGGACGATCAAGGTCGGTCTTTGTTGTTGGTGAGGTATGGTCTTGGTCGTTTCCTCGGTGCCTCGGTAATGATTTTTGTGTTTTGGGGCTCAGTTCATTTTTCGCACCGTTTGTTTGGTGCGATCCTTTCGTTTCCTTGTGCCCATTTAATTATTCGAGGCGTGTTTTTTGGTTTCTCGAAGGAGCATTTATTGTAGGGGATACATTTCCGTTTTTGCCCTTCTGTGCCATGCTTATTCCTTGGGTATTTTTGTCTTTTCCCTTTCAGGGTTTAAAACCGTTTTGGTTCCCATTTTCCTTTCTCTTGTTGCTTTTTCTGATTCAAAGTGTACAAGAGTACTTTCCCTCTGTTCTGGCGCTGTTCTGCGTTCCTGATTGTGCTTTTGGTTGTGCTATTGTCTTCCTGCCTCCCAAGGATATTTTTGAGTTTCGCTCCGCACTGTCAGGTTAGTCTTCTTCTTTCTTTACTTGTTTTGTTGTCATTTTGTTCCTGTTTGCTTTTGCATTTCTGTGTTAGTGGATTGGGGTTGTCTTTCCCTTTTTTTTTTAGGTGATGGGTTTCATAGGAGGGATGAGCACCGCGGTGGGTTAGTGATATTCCTTGTAGTTCCCCATTTTCATTTTCTTCCGTGTACTTTGGGCTGATTGGTGGTGCTCATCAATGTTTTAGGTATGGCACGTCAAAGGTCCGAGGGTGTGAGGACTCTGGTGATGCCAGCCAGGGGTGTCCCTGCCCTATACTCCTGGGTGACTAGTGATGTGTGGGGGACGCCGTCGCGGATGACGGAGGCAGACCTCCAACGGCTTCGTGATGAAGGAGCCGTTTGCGGGGGTGGTGACGCCGAGCGTTATTATGAGTTTTCTGTCCCGGGGGTTGATGAGAGAGTTTGTTACACTAACTTGGACTCACCGACCGTTCCGGATTGGCTGTGGGTGTTTGAGGCAATGTTCACCCATCTTGGCGAACGGCTGCCCTTTTCCCCTTTCGTTCAACAATTGTTGAGCCGATGTTCCGTGGCGCCGTCCCAGCTTTATCCGAACAGTTGGGCGGCGATCCGGACCTTTGAGCTTGTTTGTGAGTTTTTTGAGCTTTCGGTGTCTGTGAATGTGTTCCCTTTCCTCTTCTTGTGCACCCTTCCTACCAAGGAGGGAAAGCACAAGAAGGGGTATATGTCTTTTAGGGCTCAGCCTCATCGTCGGGTTTTCGGCCTGTATGAAGATTCTTTCCATGGGTTTAAGTGTGGGTATTTCAAGGTTCATCCTGCGGCGGGGCATCATCTGTTCTGGCTGACTTTGGAGGGTGGGAGGCGGTTCCCCACGTATTGGAATTTTGGGGCGGGGCCGTCCGTTCATACCCGGGTGACGCAGGATTTTTTGACTGCAGAAGATCGGGATGTTGCTCTCATTTTATGGCAGTTGTTTGGGGAGCGTCCTCTAAATCCCAGGGATGTGATGAGGGACCCGATTGCTTGTCGGGCCTATGTCGGTGTGTGATTTTTTTTTTTTGCATTCCGAGTTTGGTACTTATGCTTTCTTCTTCTTTTAATTACTTTGTAGTTGAGATGGTTGGAGGTTTGACAACTCTTGCACGGTTGAAGGCTCAATTATCTCAGGGGACTTCTTTTGGCGGTACTTCCTCCACTCCGAACTCACGACCTACTGATGATACGAGAGCCGTTGTTGAGGATCTCGTGTTGACCGAAGGTGGTACCGACGGGTCGGGTCAGGGTGTGGAGGCTGATGATGATGTGGTTGTGGTATCGCCGGAGGGTGCTTCCCGGAAGCGGAAGTGGTCGGAGGACTTTGATAGCAAGAATATGATGGAGGGGGAGGGTGCGGTCCGGTCCGTGATGGATCGCCGCTTTGACGCTCCTGCTTTCATTGATGAGTACCTAATGCCGTGCACGGAGGATTTCTTTCATGATTGTAATGTGACTTTCTAGGCTAAGTTCCACTATCGTACTCTCCTCCGCTCCGCTGTGATTGTTTGGAAGATCGAGCCTGTGATGGCTCAGGTAGGCCTTCTGGATAAGAAGTTTCGCCAATCCCAGGCCGAGGTGGCGAGGTTGAAGGGGTTGCTTGCTGATTCTGAGTCGGCGAGGGAGCGGGCAGTGAAATCTTCCAAGGAGTCTGGTGCCGAGATCCTTCGCCTTTCTGAGGTTGAGACTTCTCTTTTGTCTCATCTTGGGGAAGAGCAGAGGAAGGCTTCGGATGCGTTTTGAAAGAGGAAAAAGCTGTGTTGCTTGCCGATGTGAAGGAAGCTGTTGCTGCTACCGAGGAGACAATGAGAGCTCAAGCTTTGGTGTTGGCGCCTGGTGCGGACATGTCTGTGATGGGAGCTTTCAAGACTGTCCGTGATGGCGAGATTGTCGACCTTGAGTAGTTGTTATTATGAACTTTGTTTTGGTTTCTATTTTTATGGATTTTGGCTGTGTGACCGTGTAACCGTGACTTGAAGTTCGTTTTATGTTTTTATGGAATTTGGCCGTGTGGCCGTGTGATCGAGACTTGAAGTTCATTTTACGTTGCTTGCGCCGTTTGGGCCTTTTTGTATATTCCGTTTTAAGCTGTTCTTTCTTTATCACCTTTGTTTGGGTTAGTGGACCGTCGTGAGGTCAAATTTTTGTGGATATCTGTATCTAGGGCCCGGGGGGTGATCGGTCCCCCAGTTTTGGCCGTGTGTTTATTCTGTGTTTAGGAAAATAGCTTTGATAGAATTTTATTGATGGTTGGGCCTCATTAAAACCCTCCGTTTATAAGCTGTTCTTTCTTTATCACCTTTGTTTGGGTTAGTGGACCGTCGTGAGGTCAAATTTTTGTGGATATCTGTATCTAGGGCCCGGGGGGTGATCGGTCCCCCAGTTTTGGCCGTGTGTTTATTCTGTGTTTAGGAAAATAGCTTTGATGGAATTTTATTGATGGTTGGACCTCATTAAAACCCTCCATTTTTGGCGGAAAAGAGTACCCGGGATCAATACTTAAAAGAAAAAATAGGAAAATTTACTGTACAGAAGACTAAGGTAAATAAAATAAAGCAGGAAACAAATAGGGAAATTACAAAGTTAAGGGATGACCTAGGGGGTCAGCCTAACTGTGGTATCGTCGCAAGTTGGCAGCGTTCCATGTCCTCGAGACTTTGTCGCCGTTTAGCCGTTCGAGCTTGTATGCTCCCTTTTAGATTACCGCCTCGATTCTGTATGGTCCTTCCCAGTTGGGTGTGAGTTTTCCTTCACCCAGGGCTGGAGCTCCGATGTCGTTTAGTCGTAGGACGAGGTCGTCGGGTACGAATTCTCTTCGGACAACGCCGTGATTGTACCTTAGGCTAATTCTTTGTTTTAGGGCTAGTTCCCTGATGTGGGCTATGCTTCTTACCTCGTTGGTGAGGTCTCGCTCTGCTTCTTCGTCGTGGCCCCCGACCGTTCTCCTTGGGCTAGGGTCTCCTGTCTCTACCGGGATGACGGCTTCCACGCCGTATGTTAGTCGAAAAGGGGTTTCCCTGGTGGCCGTTTGGGGGGTTATTCGATACGACCATAAGACTGATCCGAGTTCGTCGGCCCACAGCCCCTTGGCTCCGTCGAGTCGCTTCTTTAGTCCTTTGACAATTATTTTATTTGCGGATTCCACTTGCCCATTTGTTTGGGGGTGCTCTACCGAGCTGAAACGGTGGGATACATGCAAACCTTCTAGGAATTATCTGAATTTCTTATCGGTGAATTGGGTTCCGTTATCCGAGATGACGATCTCGGGGATCCTGAACCGGGTTATGATCTGTCGCCAAAGGAATTTTCGGCATTGGGTCGCCGTGATGGAGGCCAGGGGTTCGGCCTCGATCCATTTAGTGTAATAGTCTATGGTGACGATGAGATACCGGAGTTGACCGGGTGCCGTAGGGAAGGGCCCGACGAGGTCGATCCCCCAGGTGCCGAATGGATGCTCTGCCGATATGATGCTGAGCTGGTGCGGGGCGGCCTGATGGATGTTGGCGTGCCTTTGGCATTCATCGCAGTTTTTTACCAACTGCATGGAGTCCCGGATAACCGTGGGCCAGAAGTAACCTGCCCTGATGATTCTTTGGGCTAGGGTTTTACCTCCGATGTGGTGGCCGCAACAACCTTCATAGATTTTGCGGAGTATGTACTCCGTGTCCCCGGGTTCGACGGATTTGAGCAGGGGTTGCGAGAATCCGCGCTTGTATAGGTGTCCTGCGATAACTGTGTAGTTGGCGGCTTCCCTTTTTATCCGTTTTCCCTCTTTGGGGTCTTCTGGTTGTGTTCCGTCGAGGAGGTACTGCAGGATAGGGTAGGTCCATGATCCTTGGCTGGAGAATGTCAGATAAGCGTTAGTCGTTGTCGATATGGATGGCGACTTGACGACTTCCTGAATTAGTGATTTGTTGCCGTGTCCTGGTTTGGTACTGGCTAGTTTGGAAAGTAGGTCTGCCCTGGCATTTCGTTCCCTAGGGACGTGTTGTATGGTGACGTGTTTGAATCCTTCTTTTAGTTCGTTTACCTTGGCGAGGTATTGTTGGAGTAGGGGATCTCACGTATGGTAGTCTCCGTTAATTTGGGAACTGACTACCTGTGAGTCGGTACTCACTTCCAGGACCTTTTCTTCGACTTCCTTGGCTAGGGCTAGGCCTGCCAGGAGGGCCTCATATTCTGCCTGGTTGTTTGAAACTGGGAACTCGTATCGTACTGTTTGTTCGATCGTGATCCCGTTTTGACTTTCGAGTATAACTCCGGCGCATCCATAGGTGACGTTTGATGAGCCGTCGACGTGTAGTTTCCACGATTCGGGGGTGGAATTTCCCGGGGTCATCTCGGTGATAAAATCGAACATAGCTTGTGCTTTGATGGCATTTCGGGGTTCGAACTTGATCTGGAAATCGGATAGTTCGATGGACCACGCTAGTCGGGTTTTTGTAGTACCTGTTTGACCGCTTGGTCAGTTCGGACTGTCACTGGGTGAGCCTGGAAGTATTGTCGCAGGCGCCGGAAGGCCGTGAGGAGTGCGAAAGCTAACTTTTCTAGACGTGAGTAGCGAGTTCCCGCATCTTGCAAAACTTTACTTGTAAAGTATATGGGTTTTTGTTCTTTCTTCTTATTTTCGCGGATGAGTGCCGCTGCGAGTGCTTCTTCCGTTATGGAGAGGTATAAGTAGAGGGTCCCCCCCGTTTGGGGTTTGGCGAGAACTGGCGGTTCTGCTAGGACTTTCTTGAAATGTTGGAATGCTTCCTCGCATTCCGTTTCCCATTTGAAGGGGGCTCCTTTCTTCATCAGTTTGAAGAAGGGGATTGCTTTTTGAGCAGATGCTCCGAGAAAGCGGGATAGCGCCGTCAGTCAGCCGGTGAGCTTTTGGATGTCGTTAAGGTTTTTTGGGTTTGTCATCTCAAGGACGGCGTGACATTTCTCCGGGTTTGCTTCAACTCCGCGTTATGTGATCATAAAGCCGAGGAACTTCCCTGCCTCCATCTCGAAGGCGCATTTTGCCGGGTTGAGTCGCATTTAGTGCTTTCGTAGGGTGTTCATTATGACCTTAAGGTCGCTGATGAGTTGTTCACCAGATTCGGTCTTGGCGAGCATGTCGTCTATGTAGACTTCTAATTTTGTTCCCAACAGGTTCTGGAATATCTTGTTGACGAGCCATTGGTACGTGGCTCTGGCGTTCTTCAGGCTGAAGGGCATGTCTGTGTAGCAGTATGTCCCGTCGGAGGTGATGAATGCTGTTTTTTCCTCGTCGGGTCGGTGCATAGGTATTTGATTATAGCCGGAGTATGCGTCCATGAAGCTGAGGTACCGGTGTCCGGATGCGGCGTCTACCAACCCGTCAATGTTTGGTAGGGGGAAGGCATCTTTTGGACAGGCTTTATTGAGGTCCGTGTAATCGACGCACATTCGCCATTTCCCGTTGGATTTCTTAACTAGCATGACATTCGCCAGCCACGTTGTGTAAGGTAGTTCCCTGATGAAGTTTGCTTCGAGCAGGGCTTTTACTTATCTTTTGACCTTGGCTGCTCGGTCTGGGGACATTTTTCGTCTCCTTTGTGCTACAGGTTTGGCTTTGGGATCTACGGTTAGCCGGTGAGACATTAGGTCACGGTCTATTCCGGGCATGTCGACAGGTGTGAACGCAAACAGGTTCCTGTTTTGTCTTAGGAACTGGGAGAGATCTTCTTTGAGATCATATGGGAGATTCCTGTTGATGAAAGTGTATTCGTCCTTGGTTTGCCCTACTTGTAGCTTTTCCATGTCACCTTCGGGTTCTGGCCTGGGATGGCCGTCTTGCCGGGCGTCCAGGTCGGCTAGGAATATCCCAGCTGTGTCGCGGGATTTTTTTCGTAAAGCTAAGCTGGTGTTGTCGCATTCTGCCACGATTTCCCGGTCTCCGTGGATGGTACCGATGGAACCATCTTCCGTTGTGAACTTCATAAGGAGGTATTTGGTAAAGATGACGGCGGAAAAGTCATTGATTGTTTTTCTTCTGAGGATGACATTGTAGGCAATGGAGTCTTTTAGTACCATGAACTCGGATAGAATCGTCTTCCTTTGGTTGCCGGACCCTATGGTAAGGGGGAGGGTGATGGAACCGTCTGGTCTGAGGAAGTTGTCACCGAGTCCCGTGACGCCGTTGTGGTGCGTTTGGAGGTTGTTGTTGTGGAGCCCGAGTTTGTCGAAGGCTCCTCAGAAGAGGATATTAGAGTCTGCGCCGGTATCCACCAGTATTCTTCGTACCAGTCCTGTTCCGATTCTTGCCGAGATGACGAAGGGTGCGTCTTCGGCCGAGGTGCCGTGCTGGCAGTCCTTGGGTAGGAAGGTTATCGTGTTGTCGGCAGTGTTAGTTGGGGTTTGGGTTTCAACGGCCAAAATTTTGAGGTCCTTTTTTAGTGTTGATTTTGACTTGCCTGATACATCTTTTCCCGTGATAATGTTTACTATTATGGTAGGGTCGTCATCCATGCTTTCCCTAGGCGGGTGTTTTTGCGATCTCGGGTTGCGTCCTTCTCTCTCCGGCGACCTGTCTCTTTCTACTCGTTTTGGTTCTCTGATGATTTTGGCAAACTCTTGTAGCTTGTCGTCTCTGATGGCTTGTTCGAGGGCATCTTTAAGGTCGAAACAGTCTTGTGTCCGGTGCCCGTAACCTCGGTGGTAGTCGCAGTAGAGGGTTTTATTGCCGCCCGTTCTTTATTTAAGTTTCTGGGCTTTTGGGATGATACATCGGTCTGCCATTTGGTGGTATATTTCGGTAATTGGGGCTGTTAGGGGTGTGTAATTAGAGAACTTGCCGATTCTGGGTGGTCGGTTTATGTTTGTTGTTTTGGGGTAGTCCCTTTGAATTTCTCTGTGTGGTGGGTTATGCTGGGGTGCGGGTTTGCCGTGTTGGGCATTGTTATGCTGTTGCTTGTTGGCCGCGACGACCTGGCTGACGTCCTTGTCGTTGATGTAATCCTTGGTGACGTTCTGGATCTCGTGCATTGTCCATACTAGTTTGGTAGTAAGGTGCTTGCGAATATCTTCGTTCATGAGCCCGTTGGTTAAACAGAGGGTTGCGACGGAATCTGTGAGTCCGTCGACCGTTAAGCATTCGTCATTGAAGCGGTCGAGGTATTTCCTTGTGGATTCGTCTTGTTTCTGTGTGACCCCTAGTAGGTTGATGGGGTGTTTAGCTTTAGTAATTCTGGTTGTAAATTGGGCCATGAACTTTCGCGAGATATCGTGGAAACTGGTTATGGATCCGTTAGGGAGGGCGTTGAACCATTTGATTGCCGGCCCGGCTAGGGTTACCGGAAAAGCTCTGCATCAGACAGCGTCAGCTGCGCCTTCTAAGTTCATTCTGGCCTTGAAGGCCGTTAGGTGTTCCTGAGGATCTTTGGTTCCGTCATACTTCATGTCCGTGGGTTTGTCGAAACCTTTGGGGAGTTTTGCTTTTAAGATTCTTGCCGTGTAGGGGGTGGCTCCCATTATTGTGTGATCGTTCCTTGTACCCTTGGTTTCTCGGTGTCGTCGGTCGTCGTCCGTGTGAACGGGGTCGCGGGAGATACTGCGGTCGTATCTTTTGCTGTGTCGCCGTTCTAGCGATCTGTCGCATCTTTGGTAATGCGAGGTGCTTCTATTGTATCTTTTGGCATGTCGCTGTTCTGGCGATCTGCCGTGGCGAGACCTGGATCTGGAGGTCGCGTGACTTCCATATTTGGCATTGTGCTTTTCTTTGGTGGTGATTTGTCCCTCGAGTTCCTGTACTCGATGGTAGAGTTCTTGGATTATTTGGGCTGACCTGTCCTCTAGGTTCTTGGGATGTCGAGTTTTGGTGATGACGGGGCCGTCTTCTTTGTTATGGATGACGCTTGCTATCCTTCCATGGGGTATGGCTTCTTGGTGTTCAGGAGTAGGGTTTCTTGTTCTCGTGTCGTCTTGGCGGCGGATAGAGTACTCTTCAAATCCGTCCGCCATTCTGGCTTGACCGGTGCCGGTCCCACAGACGGCACCAATGTACAAGATGTCTTTGGAACGGGTTGAGAGATGGATCGGAAACCTGCGGGTCGAGGCTGATGCCGGATCGCTTGACTGGAGCAATGGGGGGGAGATACCTGCAAGGACACTCTGACGCTCATGTCATAATGGATCTGAGAGGTATAAGGTGTGAGGAATGAATGAATACCTGGAGGGATTTGGATCCTCTATTTATAGGTGATGATGGACATCTTATCTTATTTTATCTGACTAAGATAAGGGAGACGTTTTGAATTCGAAAGTTGGTTAGGAGTTCCAGAGGGCCGGCTTCGGGCCTTCTAGAAGGGCGGGGCGGGTTGGACCCGGGTAGCCGGGTCTGGGTTTGATCCTGGGTCATGGATCTGTGGATTCGTAACAGTTACCAATAATGCATGGTGTGGAGTTGCCTTCAATAGCTACATATTCATGCCCCAAAGGAGAGGATTCCACTTTTGATAAAAATTCATTGATGATTGAATCCATCTCTTGATCAACCTTTTCATATTCTTCAATTTTGATAAGCTCCGGAGGTTGTTGGGATTCACATGGCGGTGCCGCATTTCTTAAATCTTCAACCACTTCTTCCCTTTCTTCAATGACCCTAGGCTTCTCTAATTGCTCCAGCACAAAGCTTGACTCTTCCTTCTTCTCCACTGGGATTTCCAATTTCTCCTTCATACTTTGCTGAACTTTTGGTTTTTCACATGCGGCCACGGAGAAACCTTGAGTATTCAAACATTGGTCGGCCAAAGTGTGTACTACCTTAGTCAAATTAGTCACAAACTCTAGGGTGTTCCTTTGCATATCCGCTTGGCTTTGAAATAGCAAGGTGAGAGAATCATCTATTGGGGCTTGGGGTGGATAAGAGGGTTCATTATTTTGGAGAAAAGTTTCATAGTAGGAAGGTGGTTCTTCTTGGTAGGGGTATGGAGATGGTGAGTATTGAGGTAGTTCTTCATAGTAGTCATGATAAGGTTGTGGTGGTTCGAAAGGTTCTTGCTGATTGGTCGCATGACGTATATAGATCATAGGAAGGTGTTTGGTAATGAGAGGCTAGTGAGAATGGTTGAGGTTCATGTTGCAGAAAAGAATCATAGGCATATGGTGGTGGTTGATTGTCATAAAAAGATTCACCATAGTCATTGAATTGACATATATTAGGATGGTGATTATACCTATAAGCATCCAGAGGTTGTTGCCAATAGGAGTGATCAATTCCTTGAGGCTCTTCCCATCTTTGTTGGTTCCATCCATAATGAGTGTCATCATTGAAGTGCACATTTCCTACAACACAATTAGAACCAAACTCATAGCCAAAGTGAGAATTCATGATAACAAAGACAAAAATAAAAAGCATAAGAACAAGGAGATAAAATCTAGCTACTAAATCAAACAAGCAAACTATTCACAATATTCACATATGTACAATAACCAATAACATAACACCATTGCAATTCCCCAGCAACGGCGCCATTTTGATGAACAGATTCTTGTGTGGTTTAGAATTCACAATAAATTCTCATTGCAAGTATAGTTTCTAAACCAATCAATAATCCTTTCACGCAAAAATTTGTTTGTCACAAGTACAAACCCCTAAATTTATAAACCGAAGTATTGAACCTCGGGTCGTTCTCCTGAGGAATCGCAAACAAATGTTCTTGTTATTGGCTATAAAGTATATTTGGGGGTTTTTGAGTTAAGGAACAAGGAATGTAAATTGCAAAAGAAATAAACTAATAACTAAGAAAGCTCTTGGCAAGATATGAGAACTAGAAGTCCTATCCTAGTTATCCTCCTCGATCGTGACCACAATTGTCCATTGCTACCACTTTGTTAACCTCTAATCATGGAGGAAAGTTAAGTGGATGAATCAACTTGATTCCACAAGTCCTACCCAACTCCCAAGGGAAAGACTAGCTTTAGTGGTATCCAAATCAATTAGTAACTTCTAATTACTAGTCTACAAAGGAATTAGATAACTCAAGCATCACTAATTACTCTACTAAAGCCAACAAGAGAAAATTCTATGCTAAAATCCAACCAAGCATTTCATCAAACACTTGGAAGGCAAAAAAGGAAGCATAGTAAATTGATAACAAAAATTGAATCTAACAACAATAGAATGTAAGAAATCAACAACAACAATTAAAGGAAACACAATTATTATGAATTACCTCATATTGAATTGAAAGCAAATGGAAGGAACAAGAGTAGATCTACGACAAAATTAGAAGCAACATAAAGGAAATTACAACAAAAGAATAGAAGAATCATGAATGTAACAACATAGAATTGAGAAAAAGAAGAAGAAGAAAGCATGAATTGAAACCTATATCTAGATTATTGAACTAAACCTAATCATAAATCTAATCCTAGAGAGAAGTGAGAGCTTCTCTCTCTAAAACTAGCTTTCCTTCCAAAACTAACCTAAACTAAACTAATGATCAAAAGTGTGTTAATTCCCCTTCAATCTTTGGCTTAAATAGCATCAGAAATGAGTTGGATTGGGCCCACAAGGCTTTAGAATTCGCTGGCCACGAGTTGCATTAAGTAAATTATGTGGCACCATCGGCGTGTACGTGTACTGTGCATGTGCGCGACCCTATCCGTAATGCAACTATGGCACATCTTATATTATTTCGAAGCCCCGGATGTTATCTTTCCAATGCAATTATAACTACATCATTTGGACCTCTGTAGCTCAAGTTATGATCGATTAAGTGCGAAGAGGTCGGCTTGACAGCTTTTGCGATTCCTTCATTTCTTCAAGAGTTCTCCATTTTTACATGCTTTTCGTTCATTCCCTTGATCCAATCTTTACCTCCTAAATCCGAAATCACTTAACAAACATATCAAAGCATCTAATGGAATCAAAGGTAAATCAAGATTAAACAATTAAGGACCTAAAAAGCATATTTTCACTTTTAAGCATAATTAAAGGAGAATTTACAAAACCATGCTATTTCATTGGATAAATGGGAGAAAGGTTGACAACACAAGATAAACCCTAAATATGGAGTTTATCACTCGTCCTTAGAACAGTTCACTCGAATAGGCAAAAAATGAGCAGATTTGGTTAAGCGATCCACGATCACCCAAACTGCATCAAATCCCGACCTAGTCCTCGATAATCCGGTCACAAAGTCCATCACAATTCCTTCCCACTTCCACTGAGGAATCTCAAGTGGCTGTATCATTCTCGATGGTTTTTGATGATCTATCTTCACCTTCTAACACGTCAGGCACTTGGATACTACTGTAGCTACATCACCTTTCATTCCAGGCCACCAGAACATCTTCTTTAAGTCATAATACATCTTTGTACTTCCGGGATGAAGAGAAAACCCACTGTTGTGAGCTTCTGGCAACAAATCTTACCTCAAACTCCCGATATCCAGTATACAAATTCTCCCCTTGTATCTCCAAAACCCTTCATCATCCTTAGTAAACTCTCCATGCCTCTTCTCACCAACTGGTTGAAATAACTACTGAAGCTTTTGCTCATCTTGCTGAGCCTTCTGAATCCCTTTTTTAAATGTAT